>NC_090731.1:50182879-50220379 GCF_036898095.1 Palaemon carinicauda
TATATATATATATATATATATATGTATATATATATATATATATATATATATATATATATATATATATATATATATATATATATATATAGTTTTTTTTTTTCATTACCTTTTCATTTAATTTCTTTCTAACTATTGTAAACCGTTTGAAGTTCCCCTTTCATCTTTACATCCGTTTATTTCTAATTACGTTAATGACGTGAATTTTCAATTGTTATTAGACGGTTTCCTCGAATTTTATCTAGCTACTTTGTTAATGAGCATGGAGAAGAGAGACATTATTTATTAAAATGTTCCCAGTTAAAGATGTTATTTTTGCTTTATTAGGTGTAATCCATTGCATATTCATAATTCTGAAATAATTCGCAATAATATTAGCAATTCCTTGAAACAGTTGAGAAATGAAACAAAATAATTCAGTGAAACCTAGAATTAAAAGTGACTTTTTATTTCAAACTTCAAGTAATGTACAATATAACTGTTTTTCGAAAAATATAAATACAAAACTAACATAGATTAAAAATGTAATGAAGTTAAGTTAGATATATCATAAGTCAGTAAGAATTATAAGATTATACTGACAATGATTTATACAAAAACTATTGTTCATATATATATATATATATATATATATATATATATATATATATATATATATATATATATATATATATATATATATATATATATATATATATATATATATATATATATACATATATATATATATATATATATATATATATATATATATATGTATATATATATATATATATACATATATATATATATATATATATATATATATATATATATATATATATATATATATATATATATATATATATATATATACTGTATATATATATTATTACTAGCTACGCTACAACCCTAGTTGGAAATGCAATATGCTATAATCTCAAGTGCTCCAATTGGGAAAAATAGCCAGTGAGGAAAGGAAATAGTGATATAAATAAATGATAAGAAAAAGTTAACAATAAATCATTCCAAAACAGTAACAACGTAAAAACAGATATGTCCTATATAAACTAATAACAACGTCAAAAACATATATATTATATATAAACTATAAAAAAAACTCATGTCAGCGTGGTCAACATAACAACATTTGCTCCAACTTTGAACTTTTGAGGTTCTACTGATTCAACTACCCAATTACGAAAATCATTCCACAACTTGGTAAAAGCTTGAATAGAAATTCTATAATACTATGTAGTATTGAGCCTCATCATAGAGAAAGGCCGACTTTTACAATTAACTGCCTATATATTATTACGAACAGGATATAATTGTCCAGGGAGATCTGAATATAAAGGATGTTCAGAGTTATGAAAAATCTTATGCAACATGCACTATAAACTAATTGAACGAGGGTGCCAAGATTAATATCTAGATCAGGAATAAGAAATTTAATAGACTCTAAGTTTCTGTCCAATATATTTAGTTGAGAATCAGCAGCTGAACACCAGGCAGGAGAACAATACTCAAAACAAGGTATAATGAGAGAATTAAAACACTTCTTCAAAATACATTGATCACCAAAAATCTTAAAAGACTTTTTCAATAAGCGAATTTTTTGTGCAATTGAAGAAGACACAGACCTAATGTGTTTCTCAAAAGTAAATTAGCCGTCGAGAATCACACCTAAAATTTTGAGGGATGCATACAAATTTAAAGA
This sequence comes from Palaemon carinicauda, assembly GCF_036898095.1. Lineage (NCBI taxonomy): Eukaryota > Metazoa > Arthropoda > Malacostraca > Decapoda > Palaemonidae > Palaemon > Palaemon carinicauda. The sequence continues at coordinate 50,184,576 of NC_090731.1, forward strand.
AACATTATCTATACTGAGAACCGGATGTTGAGGAGCCACCGTCTTTGACCTACTTACAATTATACTTTGAGGTTTGTTAGGATTCAATTCCATACTCCATAATTTGCACAATTCACTAACTTTACCTAAATCAGTATTAAGGGATTCACCAACCCCAGATCTACATTCAGGGAATGGAATTGATGCAAAGAGTAGGATCATCTGCATATGCAACAAACTTGTTTTTTAGGCCAAACCATATATCATTTAAATATATTATTAAAAGTAATAGGCTAAGAACACTACCCTGCAGAACACCGGATATTACATTCCTATACTCACTTTGGTGCCCATCAGCAACAATTCTTTGAGATATATTACTTGAAAAACCAATAATAATGTTAATAAACGATCAACCCACTCCCAACTATTTGAGTTTGAAAATAAGGGCCTCATGATCAACACGGTCAAAGGCAGCACTTAAGCAAGGCCCATCATACAAACTTCCTGACCACAATCAAGGGATATCTATAGAGCAGTGGATATTGTAAGAAGGTCATCACATTCTCCTAGGCCTTTACGAAAACCAAATTGTAAACAAGGGAGTAGATGGTTACCTTCAGCAAACCTATTAAGACGTTTTGCCACATACACACACACACATACAGATGTATATATATATATATATATATATATATATATATATATATACATATATATATATATATATATATATATATATATATATATATATATATATATATATATATATATATATATATATATATATATATATATATGACCCGTGAAGATGGATAATGAGACGTCAGCATATGGGTTTTCTTCATTTATTATAAAAGATTTGTTCGTAAGTACAAATTGCACAATCTACCCTCTCAGGTGAGGGACTTATCAACTCGAGTGCTCATCGGCAACTATCTACTGCATTCGCTATCAAAATGCAGCCATTGCAAAACATACAGACACATAGCTTTTTGTTGAATACTCATGAATATTGAGTTCATTTATCTTGATATACAAGACATCTACATACACGAATTAGAACATTTCTCTTCCGCCCTACCAAGCTCCTCACTTAGGGAGGAGGTGCGCACTAGCCCTTACTAGTCAATGATATATGGAGAACACTCCAACCCTGAGTAGGCATGGCATATACTAAAAAGAAATGCAACTTAATATATATATATATATATATATATATATATATATATATATATATATATATATATAAATATATATATATATATATACACACACACACATATATATATATATATATATATATATATATATATATATATATATATATATATATATATATATATATATATATATATATATATATATATATATATATATATATATATATACATATATATATATATATATATATATATATATATATATATATATATATATATATATATATATATATATATATATATATATAGAAATCACCCCAAAAAACAACATAGAATCCACAAAAAAATTAAAAAAAAGGTAAATATTACATGAAAAACTGTACACGAAAAAATATTAATAATTCCACTCATTTCTCCATAAAACCTCTGCAACCAAAACACAGAATACCAAAAGTGGAAAAGAAAAACCATAACATCAGGTCTATATAACCTCATCAATAACCTCCCTCTGGTTGCGGGCAATACGGGCTTCTTAGGCACGACAGGAGTAGGAATAGATATTTCTTCATCCTTTTGTGAAGAGCCGAGTGAGGGTTGTGAACTCAAAGGCAGGATGCAATCAACTGAGTTACATTGTTATAGAAAACTCTCCTTTATATACAAAACTTCAAGGCAACAGGACGTAACAAGTTAACAAGACAGACAATGTTACAGAGGAAACAGCAGACATGAATGTTCGTTTAGTACGAGGGAAGAGCGAAGATACAAGCATGATATATTCAATAGGAATTATGTACAATTGTGTGACACACGGTTGGTACATGGCTCCCCCCCTAAAAATGACATACTGTAAATGTTAAATAGGGCGCCCTGATCTGGAGAGCCGAACTGTAGCGGGTCATCTGGCAGAGGATAAGCAGGTTTTAGACGATCAATGGTGACTCAATGTTCTTTGCCCCGAATGTTTAGTAGGAATGCTTTCGGACTGCGTCGGATCACAAGGAAAGGGCCCGTGTGGTTTGCTAGTGTCGTTGCGCAGGAAGACATGCGTTGCAGAGTGCAAGTCTGTTGGTATGTGATGCTTCGCTGGGGGCTTGTAAGTCTGGCGGCACGGAGTAAATTTTCCCACGACGTGACGTATGCGCTGGAGATCGTCTGAGGAGGTTGTAGAAGGAAAAAATTCGTAAGGGACGACCAACGGGTCGCCATATACCATTTCGGCTGCCGAGACGTCGAGGGTGTCTTTAGGAGTGGTCCTTAGTCCAAGGAGGACCCAGGGAAGCTGAGTAAAACAGTTGCAATCCTTGCAGCGGGACATGAAAGCAGCTTTGAGGGTGCGATGAAAACGTTCAACCATTCCATTGGCAGCGGGGTTGTAGGACGTTGCCTGATGTAGGGTGATGCTCAGGAGAATCGCTAATGGCGTCCACAATTAAGAGGTGAAAGTGGTTCCCCTGTCAGAAGTGATATGCTCAGGGATACCGAATCTTGAAATCCATCCAGAGAGTAAGGCAGATGTACATGAGGCGGACGTTGCAGTTTCCATGGGAATGGCTTCAGGCCAATGAGTGGAGCGGTCGATGACGGTAAACAGGTAACGATGTCTTTGTGATGTGGATAGGTGGCCTACAACCTCGACGTGAATGTGTGCAAAACGACGCTGAGGTTGAGGAAAGGTGCCCACTCCTGAATCCGTGTGTCGATGTACTTTGGAAGTTTGGCAAGAAGTACAGGCACGGACCCAATCCATTGCATCCTTAGAAATGCCGTAGCAAATGAAAGTTGCCTTCAGCTGCTGTGAAGTGAAACGGCACGAGGGATGTGAAAGGCCATGAATGAAATCCAACACCTGTCGGCACATGGGAGCAGGAATCCAAGGTCGCGGTCTACCAGTACTGACATCACAGAGGAGGGTGGTGTTGGAGTTATCATGGGGAATGTCTTCCCATTGGAGGGATGTGCAGGATATCCTACATTCTTGATACTCTGGATACTGTCGTTGAGCTTCTGCCAAGGAGTTGTAATCCAATCCCAGTTGAATAGCAGCCAACGTGTTTCTTGACAGGGTATAGGCAACGGGATTCATTTTCCCAGGGACGTGTTTAGGGGTGCAATTGTATTCAGCCATGGCGGAGAGATGTCGGCGTTGACGAGAGGACCAGGAGTCAGACTGTCGATTGAACGCGTGCACCAGAGGCATGTGGTTTGTGCGAATGACGAACGGTATACCTTCTAAGAAATGGCAAAAGTGACGGACACCTAAGTGCACTGTCGGCAATTTGCGATCAAAGGTAGAATAACCCGTCTCAGCCTTGGACAGATTTCTGATGAAGAAGTCCAATGTGCAGGGTAAACCGTTGACAATCAGTTTCAGTAGTTCACCAATAGCGATGTTGCTGGCATCGGTGGAGAGAGGTAGAGATGTATTTGGGATACGAAAATTGTGAGCTGCAGCGGTTGATAGATCCTACTTTGCATTGCAGAAGGCCGCTTCTTGAAAGGGACCCAACTTCAGGTCTTTTGGCTTGCCCTTGAGGGAGGCGTAGAAGGGAGAAAGATTGGCGGTAATGTTCTGCAGAAAACGGTGATAATAGTTGATCATACCCAAGAATTCCTGAAGAGCTTTGACAGTTGAGGGCGTGTGGAAAATCTGAACGGCTGCTACCTGCTCAGGGAGGGGATGGATTCCTTCAGGAGTGATGCGGTGCCCTAAGAACGACACTTCGATGGCGCCAACGGTACACTTGTCGTACAGGACTACAAGGCCGTTTTGTTGCAGGCGGTCGAGCACAATGCACAGGTGATGGAGGTGTTCCTCTTTTGAGGAAGAGAACACAAGTATGTTGTCCACATAACATACACAGAAGGGGAGGTCCCCTAAGATTCCAACCTTGAGATGTTGAAAAGTGGCCCTAACCACTTTATTACTTGAGGCCATCATCACTTATCAAAATTTTCGGGCAACCAAACCTAGTAATGAAAGAGCACAACGCCTGGGCTAATGAATTTGCAGATTTATCTAACATTGCGTAAGTATGAGTGTACCGAGTAAATGCATCTACAAATTCACATATATTCTTATGTTGTGTTAACCCAGTAGTCAATGGTCCTATTACATCCATATGCACCCTATGAAATTTAATAGGAACAATCAGCCACTTTCTGGCTTCCGGTACAGTGTTTTTATGTTCTTTGAAACATTTACAAGCATGACAACCTTTTATATAATTCTCTATAGACTTTCTCATTCTTAACCAATAGAAGGATATACGTGCTCTCCATAATGTTCTATTAATCCCTAAATGCCCTACCTACTTGCATGTAAAATGTGGATGGCTCGTGTAATTAAAGAGGGATGATGAAATATCCGTGCACAAAATTCCCCTCCCCTCTTCTCGTAAGCACAATATAAGACACTTTCAGAAATAACGGATAACTCACCTCTGCCCCTTTAATCACTGTTCGCACTCTTTCCCTCCTTTCCTCTTTTTTTCTGTCCCTTTTGGACTTCTTTTATGTCCCAATATCCCAAGTCAACCAAACCTGCATTATAAATACATTCATTCTAGACACCCCTGGTCATGCCCACGGTCATCCACATATATTTATCTCTCTCTCTCTCTCTCTCTCTCTCTCTCTCTCTCTCTCTCTCTCTCTCTCTCTCTCTCTCTCTCTCTCTCTCTCTCTCATCTGGAGTATGTGCATCGCGGGAACTCTCATCCCGTCCTCTATTATGATGGAGGTCTTCACGATTTCGGTTACGTTCTTCGCTCCTCTTTTTTGCCCTAGCTGTTACTCCTATTACTGCACTTCTAGAGAAAGCATCAGCTACCTTCTTAGCCTTATCTTCTATGTGGTGTAAACACTTTACGTTGAATTCTAATAGTCTTTCAATCCATCTCCCTTGACGAAAGGTCAAATTACTTTTACAATACAAATCACGTAAGGGGCGATGATTGCTTTACAACTCAATCCACTGACCTAATAAAAAGAACCGATGCCTCTATACAACTCACAGAATAGCAACAGCCTCACGATCGAAAGTACTATAATTAATTTCTGCTACTTTTAACACCCGGGAAGCAAAACAATTGGGTCTCTCTCTGCCTTTATTATCTCGCTGAGATACTACACCACCAATAGCTACGCTACTCGGGTCTGTTGTCACTAAAAACGGGTGATCAAATCCAGAATATGGGAGTAATTCATTGCTAGTTAAGGGAGCTTTCAAATGGTTAATGGCCCTTCATTTTTCCTCTCCCCAATTTATTACTTTTATTTCCCTTAAAGCATCCAAGGGTCTCACTATCTCTCAAAAACCTCATGAATTTACGGTAATACCCAGCGACCCCAAGGAACCCAGCTACTTCCTTAGAGTTACGTGGCCTAAAAAACTCTGTAATAGCTGGTACTTTACTGGGGCAGGGTTGGATACCTTTTGGGGTTATTATATGACCAAAAACTTCGACCTGTTTATAGAAAAAATGGGACTTTGACAAATTTATTTTCATACCATTACGTCGCAATGCTTCTAAAACTTCACGAATATTATTATTAAAATCTTCAGCCATTTTGCTTGTAATTATGATATCATTTGAATAAACAATAACATTATGGCCAATTAAGGGCGACAAAACCGCCATCATTACTCTAGAAAAATGACTTGGAGCATTTTTAACACCGAAAGGAAGAAAATTAAACTGAAATAATTGACTGTTAGCTATAAATGCCGTTTTACATTTACTGTCTTCCTGAAAGGGTATTTAACAGTATCAAGATTTTAAATCAACAGTTGTAAAATATCTGCTATCCCGTACTTTCACAAGTAATTCTTCGATTGAGGGCAAAGGGAATGCATTATCCTTAGTAATAGCATTCAATTTCCTATAATCAACACACAATCTTCCAGAGCCATCCTTTTTTCCTAACATCTACAATTGGATAAACCCAGGGGGATTTGCTCTGCTCGATTATCCCTTGTTCCCTTAATTAACTTATTTACCTTTCTATCTCTCCCTGAAAATGAATGGTTACCTTATAAGGGCTTGACCTGATCGGCTCCGTCTGCCCAGTTTCAATGCTAAAGGGAAATCGATCAATCCTCCCGGGTAGCTCATCTGCAATCGCAATTACATCGGAATAATTATTATCAATGTCACTAACTAGAGGACGATATTCTGAGAGACATAATTTTCGCTCTTGCATCATCAAATTCTGAGTGCGTACGTCTGTGCGGGCTGGACTTGTGGCTCCCAACATCCCATTATAAGCATTTTCACATAACTCTAATTCACACACAGAATCACTTCCTAAAACAACTCTTTTATTAGAAAAATTAACTATCGTTATATCAACTTTGTTTTCTTTAATTTCTGTCAAACCCTATAATATCATATGGGCCCAGTTGTCATGGGGTTTAACAACTACCTTGGTTCCTTCCGCAAAAGGGCGACACGGGGTCGCAGATATGCTCGTAAGGGTCTGGAGGGGACAACACTTCACCTCTCTCAGGTATAGTTGATACCTTACTTAAATGTCTCTCCGACCTAACACGCGCACTTACTGTCTCATGACTTTCTATTGGCAAAATGTACCTTCCTGCTTTTACTGTTATTGTATCTTTTCCTCTAAAAATTTAAATTTTATTATTAGACATAAAACCTATTCCAATTATAGCCTCTATTCCTTAAATTTCAAAGGTAGGCAAGACAAAAAAAATCATGTGTAAACTTCACACACCTCACCTTGAACTGTACGATTTATGTATGGGTTTATGTGTAGTTTATTACTTCCTGGAGTGTCAAGAACAATGGATGCCGCTGGCTGTAGTGGATTTGTGAGGATTTTTTTCAATTAATGAAACACAGGCTCCCGTGTCAATCAGCGCTCGGATGGATTTATCTTGCAGGTCGATCCCAACTGCCAACATTCCCAGATGGCCAATACGAGATGTGGAGCACGGGTTAATGACCTCGGCCTTTGTGCTGCTACTCCCTGGTCCTCTCCCTAGTGCTGGGTGGTTGAGGTCGGGGGTATCGATGAAGGTCCCAGTGCCTGCTCTGTCACGTCTGTTGTCACTGCTGGCTTGGCTACTGATTGTGATGTTATGCAGTGGGGGGGGGGGGATATTGCACTCCCTCGTCTCCCCCTTCCTCTGTTCCCTTTTCCTCTGACGTTGGGCGGGGGAGGTGTGCGTGCACCCCAGCCCACCCAACCTGTGCGTTTTTTGCTAGGCACTCTCAAGATAAATGACCGTAGGCCTGACAAGCATAATAGCGAGGGTACCCTTAAGTGGGACATGCCACTAGTCGGTGCCCTTCTCCCCCACAGTGCCAACATCTGAAGTCTCTGCTAATCTGCTGACTGTTGTACCAACCGTGTGTCACACAATTGTACATAATTCCTATTGTATATATTATGCTTGTATCTGCGCTCTTCCCTCGCACTAAAAAGAACCTGAATGATCATGTCTCCGGTTTTCCTCTTAACTTTGTCTGTCTCTCGAACATGCCATGTCCTGTTGCCTTGCCGTTTTGTATATAAAGGAGAGTGTTCTATAATAATATAGCTCAGTCGTTTCCAATCTGCCTTTGATTTCACAACTCCTCTTTGGGCCCGTCACACTGTATTCCCTCTTACCTTTTTTGGGGGGTCGACTTTCTTTCATGGCTGCCAGCTTCTCGGAATCAACCCCGTTATTCCCAGTCCTTTTTCCTTCTGCTAAAATGTCTAAGATGTTTTATATCGCACTCACTACGTCTGCTAACGAGCAATTATCATCGAACAAATAACCACATAAATACAGATTTACTAATCTAAGAATATATTTACCGGCAATTGCCTTTTTATCACCTTCTGGGAGATTGGCACTCTGGGTTGCAAATGAATCGCACTCCGGAAAAATTATAGATACAAAACTAACAACGGATTCACCTTCCCGCATTTTCGGTTTATAATTTTCTTGAAAGCCTCCCTTTCTCGCATCAGGCGAGGCATACTTCTCAATTAAACGTAGTTTTATTTCAGTATAACTTTTTACACTTTCTTGTGGCCAACACATTACTTCTATTGCCGGAGCATCTTTCAGCAATCTGATTATTTGAATAGCTTTTTCTTTTTTCGACTACCCATATGTGGCTACTTCAAAGTCTCTCAAAAACACTTCAATTGATTGAAAACCTTCTTTAGGCCTTTGATCGTCGAAAGGCCTAACACAAGTCTGAAGTTTTGGCAACTTTAGAACTGCAATTTGCATATCCTCACTCGGCTGTGCATGTGTACTCTCACTTGCATGCGTTTGAACTTCGTTTATGTACGTCAGATATGCTGTGGTTGCAATGCGCTCCTGTTCTCGTTTCACCACCAATCAGTTAATTAACTCTTCCACCTGTTCTAACTTATTTTCCAATTCTTGCGTTCTAATTTCCTCTCTATATTCTTCCTCGGGAACGCAATATCCCACCACTCCTTCATTCTCATCTCCAGCAGCAGCCGTGTCTGCTACGTTAGTCCTTGTGTATCTAGGCATCTTGAACTTTTATTTCACCGTCTCAAAGCATACTTAACAGACGTATTTTTTACACCTGAAGCCAATATGACCCGTGTAGACAGATAATGAGACGTGGGCATATGGGTTTTCTTCATTTAATATTAAAAATTTGTTAGTAAGTACACATTGCACAATCTACCATCTTAGGTGAGGGACTTGCTAACAAGTGCTCATTAGCAACTAACTACTGCCTTCACTATCAAAATGCAGCCATTGCAAAACATGCAGACACCTAGTTTTTGTAGGATACTCATGAATATTGAGTTCACATACCTTGATATAGAAGACGTCTACATACAAGAATTAGGACATATATATATATATATATATATATATATATATATATATATATATATATATATATATATATATATATATATATATATATATATATATATATATATTTTTTTTTTTTTTGGGCTCAAGCCATGTCGTCCTGATGGAAGTTCCTATAGGGTAGCTTCCTAGGGTATATTACAACTACGGCGATATTCCCAGAGAATTTACCTTAAGGTACCAGAATTCTAACTCGTGGAGTGAGTATCCCTCGTGAAAGGGATATCCCGACATATCAGAGGACGTATTCTAGACACGCCAAATGGCAATCTACATCCTGGACAGAGATTTCGTCTCGTAGGAGGTGATTGGCGAGATACGAATTCGGGAAAGAAAAATGGGAGCCGCTCCCAAGGCTTCCCTATCCTCCGATTCGTATGCGTGCCTGGCGACAATCCTGGCGCCATCTGCATTCCTTTTTGCGTAGCTTAACAACTCGGTGTTTTTTCCTGTGTTTCTCGCAAATCTTGGATTTATTCTACTTTTCATGGCTTCTCCGTCTTCGTCAGCCTCTTATAAGTTGAGTATAATGTCTTTTTTGTATAAATGTAGGCTCTTGGTAAAATTTTGAGAGATTAATAGGATTAATCTTTGATACAAGAGCCGTAGCTTACCAGAGGCGTCCTGGACGCTGTCGCTCGCTAGGTATAAATTAGTTAGTCAGAGCGACATTCCTGGTTGTTTTGCTTTAATAAATTTTAGCTATTTAGCATTACATAGGATTTCCTTTCGTGCTCAGTATTATTTGGCGAAGTATTCGCCATTCTGGCCTACGCTAGGCCATGTAGTCTAGTCGTTTGGTCCTAGTACTTCATGCATGATTATGGTTTTTCCGAGTGTAATTAAAATTTTATTGAAGCTTTAGGCTATACTTTATACATTTTAGACTGTGTGGAATATTTCCAAGATAGTATACGAGTGAGTTTCGGTGATTTAGGTAATCGATTCTCTTGGTGCCTAGGCTAGTTGCTTATGGAGCCTTAGTATACTTTATCATTCTCCCCGGTTGCTTTCTTTTCTTCGGAGAAGGTATGCAATCCCTTTCCCTCTGTTTAAGCCTTGAGCTTATCCCTAAGTGGTTTTTTCCGAATTTATTTTCGATAAAACTATACTGGGGTGTTACTGTACCTTCCTGTTCCTGTAGTATGGTTCAAGAGGGACAGAACAACAGAGTTTTTTAGTCTGAGTCTGTGTTGTCTGGCTTGGGGCTGAGTCCCCTCTCGCTGACCTGACACAGACAAAGGGAGCTTAGCTCCCTTAGGTCACTACCGAAGGTTTCTGTGGATATGATTCCTTCTTTTGTGATCTACCAGACTAGTCCTTGTTGCTGTTCTCGGGGGAGGATAAATTCTTTCCCTGGGAGTAGCAACGCCTTCCTTGCTTTGGTGCTCTGGGAGCTGGCAAGTATTGCTGGCCTTCCCCCTTAGATCTCCCTTAGGCTAAGATAAGTTTCTTGGCTGTGGGTGATCTGTCACTAAAGCAAGGTTGGCAGGACCCTCTTTCTCCGTAATGGCCGAGCCATTACTGTACTGTACGTCGTTCTACATCTGGATCTAGTATAGGTTAGGATGTGGAATTGACTCAGCCCCTTGCCGGCCGGCAGAGCTGCTGGCCGGCAAGGGTCTTATATTTTCGAGTGCTGCCCGGACCTCTCTTGGTCCCTCATCCATGCCTGCCTGTAGAGCCAGACGGCATTGGTCAGGAAGCCTGAATTAGTTTCTCCCCTTCCTTATATGCACTCTTTCGGTTGCCGGGCTTGGAGGTTGTGTACACTGTTATCCCGGCATCCATTCTATTTTTCTTCTAGTGCTGTACCTGACCCGGCTGCCGGCCTATGAGGCCGGCAGCCGGGCAGGTGTAGTCCTCTGGTTCTTTTGCTGCCGGCTGGCATCGGTCTTGTACCTTTGCCGGCCGGCTTATGTCAGCCCTTGTCTGCCGGTCACCAAGAGTGTGGCCGGCAGCTGGGTACTACCTTGTGTAGTTGCTGGCCGGCAGCCAATGCCGACCAACATTGGCTGTTACCGGCCGGCAGTTGCTGCCGACCGGCACATGCATTTGAACCAGAGTGCTGCCGCCTTATAGCTGTTAAGTAGTATACTTTAAAGCTAGTTGTGGTGTGTGCCGGCTGGCAAAGGCAGGCCGGCACACATCCCCCTATACTGTATTAGTATTCTTCAGTATAACATATACAGTAAGAAGAAAACTATGGTAAGGGTTTTGGTACAGCACTGTGTCTTCAAACACTATTGTGTTTTCTTGCATATCCCTTTGCTGTTGCCCTACAGATAGGAAGCTGAGTTATTTCCTGTCTATTATCCAGGATTTTAAAATCATTGCTTAGGTGTGAGCTCCACCTATTTCCTCTGGAAACCTTGCATTGGTTACTCTAGAAGAGATAAACCATTTTTGATTTTATTATCTGGAAGGCTGCAACAATGGGTTGTGAGGGAAACACAAGTGTGTGTCTTTCCTTTCTGAATTGTTATGCTATACTATGCATATCCAGTGATACATAGTTAACTTGATACTCATGGAAATTTCTTCTCTTTACAGAAGGACACTCCGAAGTGGGGAAGTGCTTTCTGCAACGTCCGCAGCAAGATCCTCTGCGGACATGAGTTTTGTAGGAGACACGCAGCATACGCTGTCTCCAAGGATGATCTCCGGTATTGGGACCCTCAGGTATGTACTGTGTGCACTAACCTGATTACTGAGACCTTTAATTCCCCTAGGACAGAGGATTCAAGGGATATAGCTAGGAAGAAGCTTCGTACCTGGGTAAGGGGCTTCCAAAAGAGCACTTCTGGCCCTTATCTTCCAAGTGAGAAGATGAGGGCGTATCTTTTCCCTAAGGCATCAGCTGATGCAGTGATTCCCCAGCCTCAAGAGGAGATCCCCTAAGTTCAGATCCAGGTGGATGCTGAAGTCACGGTCGCGATGCAAGACATCCAGTTAGATGACAGAATGTCTGATGTGGACGGGTGTCGGGAGGAAGACCTCCTGGCAGAAGCCCAGGATGAAGTTCAAGCCCCAGACGTTGTGGAGGTAGACGTCGACGAGGTGTCGGCTACTCCGGTTCATATTCCGGAGCCTATTCCCTCTACATCAGCCGGTCTCCCAGTAGAGCTGGGACAGGCCCTCTCTTCTATTGTTGGAATGATCCAACAAATGCAGAAGGAGAATCAGGAGAAGGCGGCTGCAATGGAACTGCGAATGCAGTGCCTTGCAGAATCACATGGGCCCCAGAAAAAGCTCAATGTGAAAGACCTTCCCTTGTGCTCAGGTGCTAACCCATGGAGGTATGCTGAGCATATGCTGATGACGACTGGAAAGATCGTCATCTCGGATAAGCTGGGCTCACTTCCCCTGGAGGAGGTGGAATTCTGGCCCAGCAAGGCATCATATCCGGACTGTTATGTCCGGCTGAGGAAGGAACCAGCTTCAAAGGAGGAGACAGAGCCGAAGGAGGTCATAGTGATGGACCATGCTAAGGCTCAAGCTCTACTTTCATCCTCGATGAAAGAGAGGGGCTTCTCTAACTCAAAGGTAGCCGCATTGAATAGGAAGCTTCCTTCCTTTGTGTCCTCGCCTACTAGAGCCTTCCCCTTTTTACAGAAAGGGTTTCTGGCTGTACTAAAAGCAGTCGAGGCCGGCAGGTCTTGCCCCTCCCTAGAGGAGTGTAAACTTTGTCGCTGGCCCTGCCTATGGACCACAAAGACTGGAAGGACGTCCATCTTACGTTCTCAGTTGGAAAGTTGGAGGCTGATATTGCCGGACGTCAGTTCGGCAAGGACCTCCCTAAGCTGTCTGACTTTCTTTTGCGAAGAGAGTTCGATACAAAAGAAAGACTGACTGCCTCAATGTCTCTTCAGACTACTCTCGAGACGATGGCAAGTGACCCCAAGGTCCATGAAATGTTCATGGTAGTGGCCAAGTCTCATCTGGCCACAGTGACGAAGGACCTTTATGCTTCGTCAAGGCAAGGAGAGCTTGTAGGGAGTTCGTGTTTACCTCGGCTACGGTGAGGCACGAGCCAAAGAAACTAATCTCCTCCAACATTTGGGGAAAAGACCTTTTCCCTACCGACTTGGTCAAAGAAGTTGTTGATAAGGCCGCCTTGGAGAATAAAAACCTTCTCCAGAAGTGGGGCCTGGCTATCAAAAGAAAGTCTTCCCCGGATGAGGGTCCTCAACCAAAGAGGAAGACTATGAGGACTAGGCTACCGTCCCGGCCAGCCAAGCCTCTTAGACAGCAACAGTAACTGCAATTGCCATTGCCCCCAGTGCCCCAGATCGTGGCACAAACCCCGACCACTTTTCAGTGGGTACCCCAGGCCGTGTCGACACAGTCCACGGCATTCACCCCAGCGTTCGAAGGGCAGTCTACTTCCTTTCGAGCAAAGCCTAGAGGAGCAGCCAGAGGCTCGTCTAGACGCCCCTCAAGGGGAAGGGGATTCAGGGGTGGTCGTGGTCAGGAAGGCAAGACCTCAGGACGGCAGTCCAAGTGAGGTGATACCGGTAGGAGGGAGACTTCTGAAATTTCGGGATCGGTGGACCTTCGATCCCTGGGCCCACAGCCTACTCAAGAATGGACTGGGCTGGAGCTGGTACAGCACTCCACCCCCGTGCCTTCGGTTTTTCCAACACTCCTGCCCCGTTATGGAGGAGTACGTTCAAGAACTGTTGGAGAAAAAAGGTGATCCGAAGCGTGAAGCCCATCAATTTCTAAGGGAGGCTGTTTTGTGTTCCCAAGAAAGACTCGGAAAAGCTCAGAGTCATTCTGGACTTGTCGCCACTCAACAAGTTCATAGTGAATTGCAAATTCAAAATGCTAACACTGCAACACATAAGGACCTTACTGCCCAAGAGGGCATATTCCGTCTCTATAGACTTGTCAGACGCCTATTGGCACATTCCAATTAGCCATCGACTCTCCCCCTACCTACGGTTCAGGCTACAACGAAGACTATACGCCTTCGGAGCCATGCTATTCGGGCTAAACATAGCCCCAAGGATTTTTACGAAGCTTGCGAGCGTAGCTCTCAAACAATTACGCCTAAAGGGAATTCAGGTAGTAGCCTACCTGGACGACTGGTTGGTGTGGGCAGCATCCGAGACAGAATACTTGCAAGCTTCCAGTCAAGTGATCCAGTTCATAGAGTATCTAGGCTTCAAGATCAACAGAAAAAGTCTCGACTTTCTCCATCTCAAAAGTTCCAGTGGCTGGGAATCCACTGGGACCTTTTGTCAAACCGTTTCTCCATCCCGGCGAAGAAAAGGAAGGAGATAGCGGGTTCTGTCAAGAGACTTCTAGATTCCAAAAGGATATCAAGACGCGAGCAGGAGAGGGTACTGCGCTCTCTCCAGTTTGCTTCGGTGACAGACCCAGTGCTAAGAGCACAGCTAAAGGATGCAATCGGAGTTTGGAGAAGTTATGCATCAAACGCGCGAAGAGATCTTAGAAGACCAGTGCCGCTTCGGTTAAGTACTCTTCTCAGGCCTTGGTCCCAAGCCAGACATCTAAAGAAGTTGGTTCTTCTTCAGCCACCTCCCACGTCGGTGACGATTCACTCAGACGCCTCGAAGGAGGGATGGGGAGGTCACTCTCATCGGAAAAAAGTCCAGGGGACTTGGTCCAAGCTATTCAAGACCTTTCACATAAAACTTTCAAGAAGCTAGGGCCGTGCTCCTTACCTTAAAGAAAGTCTCCCCGCGTCACTCGATCCACATAAGGTTGGTGCTGGACAGCGAGGTAGTTGTGAGATACTTGAATCGACAATGATCGAGGTCACCACCTCTCAACCAGGTGATGTTGGCCATCTTCCGATTGGCGGAAAAGAAGAAGTGGTACCTGTCGGCAGTTCACCTTCAAGGAGTCCGCAATGTGACAGCGGACGCTCTATCCAGGTTCACACCGATAGAGTCGGAATGGTCCTTAGACGCAGGATCATTCTCCTTCATTCTGAATCAGTCCCAGAACTGCAGATAGACCTCTTTGCGACGAAAGACAACAAAAAGTTGCCCCTGTACGTGCCCCGTACGAGGACCCCTTAGCGGAAGCAGTGGACGCGATGTCCCTCGACTGGAACAGATGGTCCAAGATTTATCTGTTCCCTCCTCACAACCTTCTGTTGAGGGTCCTCAACAAACTGAGATCCTTCAAGGGGTAGCGGTAATAGTGGCCCACAAGTGGCCGAACAGCGTGTGGTTCCTCCTGGCATTGGAACTGTAGCTGAAGTTTGTACCACTACCAGATCCAGTTCTGACCCAGCGAGTCCAGAAGTCAACTGTCTGCGCTTCATTACAGGAAACCCGGACCCGGCAGCTCATGATTTTCTCTCCCTAGCGGTGAGAAAGCGTTTCGGGATTTCGAAAGCCAGCATAGACTTCCTTGAGGAATATAAGGGCAAATCTACTAGAAGGCAATATGAGTCATCTTGGAGAAATGGGTGGCCTTTTGTCAAGGCGAAGAATCCGCAGGATATCTTGACAGACTTCTTCTTATCTTTCTTCTCCACCTCCATGGTCAAGGATTGGCAGCTAACACGATTTCGGCGTGTAAGTCTGCTTTGACAAGACCCATTCTATATGCCTTCAAGGTCGACCTAGGTAACGAGATCTTTAATAAAGTCCCGAAAGCCTGTGCTAGACTCACACCTTCAGCACCTCCATAGCCCATTTCATGGTCTTTAGACAAGTTCTTCATTTCGCTTCTCTGTTGAGCAATGAAGAGTGTGCGTTAAAGGATTTGACTCAAAAAGTTATTTTCCTATTTTGCACTCGCGTCCGGGGCCAGGGTTAGTGAGATTGTAGCCTCTCGAGAGAGGCAGGTCGTGTTCAGTTCCTGGATGGGGGAGAACTGAACTACGTTTCTCGCCAAGAATGAGTTACCCACCAACAGGTGGGGTCCCTGGAGATTCTGCCCTCTGAAAGAAGATGCATCTCTATGTCCAGTAGAATGCCTAAAGGTCTATCTTCATAGAACTTCAGACTTCAAGGGTGGTCAACTATTCAGGGGAGAAACATCAGGCTCAAATTTATCTCTGAATCAACTCAGAGCGAAAATCACATATTTTATTCGCAGAGCGGATCCTGACAATACACCCGCAGGTCACGATCCGAGGAAAAGTTGCCTCATCCTTAAATTTCTTTAATTGTATGGATTTTGAACATCTCCGTTCATACACTGGCTGGAAGTCTTCCAGAGTGTTCTTTCACCACTATGCGAAGCAAGTAGAAGAACTAAAAGAGATCTGTGGTAGCAGTGGGTCGCGGTGTTAACCCTACTGTTTAACTCTGCGAGGAACAGTGGTCTTAATTGGGACGATTAATTCCAGGGTGAGTGTGTAGTTACATACTGTACTACAAACTAAGTGAGGGCACGGTGTTGCCCATGCAGACTGTTCCATTTCCAAAGGTGAACCTAGCATAAGTGCAGACATGTGTGCCGAGCGTTTCTAACGCTAATGTCATTGATTTGTAATACAGGCTTTTATGACTTTGATACCTCGGTATCTTAAAAGTGGCATTTAATGTTTTTTTTCTTTCAGACAAACAAGCTCTGTTTACTATCATACTTATGCTTAAAGTTTTGGGTTATCCTCTTCTTATGTATATATATATATATATATATATGTATATATATATATATATATATACATATATATATATATATATATATATATATTGTGGTTAACCTGTCTATTTATTGCCTGTCAATAATCTGGTTCTTGAGAACCTTGCGTCTCCTTCACCTGTGTCAATTTATTGGTATAATTGAGCATTCTTTCTATGTACCTTATCTGGGATAATTCTAATAGAATTGTTCCTTTATGCAAGCTATGTTGCATTGGTTTTCCTCCTATGCGGATATAAAACCTTTGTCCAATACAAGTATTGTGCGGAGAACTGGTCGATATTTCATATTGATGCAGTGGTTCTTTACAAACTATGCTTTACTTAATATATGGCGAGACCACTATATTAGCTTGCCTGGTATTCATACATAGGTATATGTACTCTTCGAGACTTTTCCCGAGTCTAGTAGGACTCTTCCCTGTAGGGGGCAGGAAGCTCTAACATGGTTTATAGTTAGTTGAAAAGATGTATAACGGTAATATCTTAGGTCTCTAGGTCTAGTCGACCGGGAAAAAATTACCTCCGGGGAGTACGGCACGTTCTGAGAATCCACAGATACAGTAATGCTCTGGTACACTTCCATCAGGACAACATGGCTTGAGCCCAAAGAACGGATTTTGAGCGAAGCGAAAAATCTATTTTTGGGTGAGATGGCCATGTCGTCCTGATGGACCCGCCCTTGCCTTTCTAAGAAAGGGCTGTAGGACCCCTCCCAACATACAGTAACTGTAGCACCTCGTGTACGCTACAAGGAATACAGATGGCGCCAGGATTGGCGCCAGGCACGCATACGAATCGGAGGATAGGGAAGCCTTGGGAGCGGCTCCCCTTTTTCTTTCCCGAATTCCTATCTCGCCAATCACCTCCTACGAGACGAAATCTCTGTCCAGGATGTAGATTGCCATGTGGCATGTCTAGAATACGTCCTCTGATATGTCGCGATATCCCTTTCACGAGGGATACTCGCTCCAGGAGTTAGAATTCTGGTACCTTAAGGTAAATTCTCTGGGAATATCGCCGTAGTTGTAATATACCCTAGGAAGCTACCCTATAGGAACTTCCATCAGGACGACATGGCCATCTCACCCAAAAATAGATTTTTCGCTTCGCTCAAAATCCGTTATATATATATATATATATATATATATGTGTGTGTGTGTGTGTGTATACACATATATAAATATATATATTATTATACACATGTATATATAAATATATTTATGTGTGAATACATATATATATATATATATATATATGTATATATATATGTTTATATATATATATATATATATGTTTATATGTGTATATATATATATATATATATATATGTATGTATATATATTTATATATAGATATAGATAGATAAAATAAGTAATAGATAGATAAATAGATAGTCTCAAGTAGAGAAGTATCATAAACCAACAGAATATAAATAAAAAAAATATGGAATCTACTAACATACACTAGGAAAAAAAGTGCAGTAGAGTCTATTATATATATATATATATATATATATCTATATATATATATATATATATATATGTTTACTGTATATATATATATTTATATATATATATATATATATATATATATTCAAATGTCATGCACTATAAAATTTCCTTTTCCTATTCTACCTCCTTCTACTAGCAAACACTTCTCGATAGTTTTACCTACTACTAGACTTGAGTAAATGAAATCTATCAGTCACTTAACGAACAGTTTTATGATAATTGCTCAATATGTTAGTCAAATATCGTAATCTAAATATGGCCACTTTTTACCGTAGATTTAATTTTAAATCTACATGTCTCCGACTTTTTTTTTTCATGAAACAGTTTGTTTAATAGAAGTTTAAGAAAATATCTATATTATTGTTTGATTACATTTCTTGATGGTTAATACTTTGAAAAATTTAACTGTTAATAGTAGTCATAGGAGGGGAGAAATAGTCTTAAATAAAAGCACATGAAAGTGTTTAATTCCTACTACGTTAGCTTGAGTTTTGATCTTGGTAGAGTTATGATACCACACTGATGCATAGCCTTCCAAATCTCGATTGAGTCTCTTTTCCAGTCTCTCAGGAATTAATTGAGTTATAGGCTACGTAACTTCTTAAATTACAGGATTTTTTTTATTATTATTTTTTTTCCAAGTGAAATCGTAGGGTCTTCAGATTCTTTGACCGGTATTTCCGATATAAGTTTCCCCTTCTTTTCCCTAGTGGCCTTTTATTACTGGGCTAGGGAATGGCCATTATTTCTAATTTTCCATCTAGTGAGAAAATATTTTATTTTTGGTAGTTAATATTAATCAGAATTGGAGAACTTAATCTCAATTAAAGAGCAGTTTTAGAAAGAATAAAAATATATTGATGATAGCAAAACTATGGTATGTAGCAATATAATACCGTAGAATATTTGTTTATATTGAATATTTTAGAAAAGCTAAGGTATTAATTTGTTCGTATAGTATTTAAGACTTAATATCCGTTGACAAAGCCTGTAATGGTTTATTTCTAACTTTTCTTTTACTATATTTAAGTAAATTAAAACCAAAAATACATGATTGCGCTGAGGTTCTGTGAAATTTCACATAAAAAAAGAAAATATCTAATAGAAATTGCAACAAGAATTAAAGTTGTCGCAATGTAGATAATGAAATGACTATGTAATGAAGCATGATCAACAAGATTTAATGATGAGTTACCACAGTTTAGGAATATTATAAGTGTAATGAATTAAAATTTTAGGTATCTTAATTGGATAAGTCCACTAAAATCTCTCGTAAATACTTCCAAATGAACAAGAAAGCTGTATATTCATACAGCGACTCTTTTAGTGATTATAGATTCAGTTCAAACATGACAGTATTGGATACAGAATTTCATAAACGATTCATCCATAATCATTTTCATCCAGTAAATATATTGGCAATTCATTTATATGTTAAAGATACTAATGCATTTGTCATCATTATATACACGACTTTGATGTCTTTGAAATATGGAATTATTTATATGGAAATTTGAACGTATGTAAAGAGAGAGAGAGAGAGAGAGAGAGAGAGAGAGAGAGAGAGAGAGATACTAATGACTGATTTATTTGGTCGTATTATTCTTGAAAAATAAAACCCCTTTTTTCGTGTTTATTTAAATGTAATATTTCATCCCTGTTTATAATATTTTTTTTACTGCTACCTGTGAGGATGTTCCTAATCATTATATTTCCTGTTTAATTATATTTTACTGACTCCGCTCCACGAATTATGCATTGCTGGTCAATTAGGAAACGGGAAACACTAGATTATTATTTGTTATTTTAGAATATCTGGAGATCTCATATTGCATAAATATCATTGCTGAAAAGATGTTGAGAGATGCTTCATTATTTATTACGAATGTTGGTTTATATGCGAATAGTATATAGTTCTAAAGCTTTTGCTAGATGAATCGCAATCATTTGATAATTAAATATCAGATTGAGAATATTCAGCCTTTATTGTGACCAGTTTCAAACGAAAATCGTCCATAGATTCAAAATAACGTCGTGATATCGTATAAAATTAACAAAGAGTTATCATATTTTTACCATCATCTGATACGGATTGCGGAAATTTTGCTGCAACAGAGACATGCGAATTGATAAATACTCTCTCTCTCTCTCTCTCTCTCTCTCTCTCTCTCTCTATATATATATATATATATATATAAATATATATAAATATATATATATATATATATATATATCTATATCTATATATATATATATATATATATATATAATGCATATATATGTATTTATAAATATAAAATCAGGTATCAAAAAGGGGTTACAGCCAATATCACAGAAATGTGGATTCTAGAAAAGAAACAATTAACTTCACGGATGGGTGGAAAAATAACTTCAAAATTTTTGAACATTCACTTATTTGGAAAATTATGATGGTAATTTGATATTAGATTAAAGGAGAATTATGCTTTTAAACTTTTTGGTGATATGAATTCTATCTTATACATACATTGCTCTACATTTGTTGGCAGTTCAAAGAACTGAACACCCAAAGTCTCTTTAAGAGTATCAATAAAATTATTATGATTATTCAAAAAACCTGATAAAAATTATTGATAAATCTCTGTCAGACACACACACACACATACACACACACACACACACACACATATATATATATATATATATGTATATATATATATATATATACATATATATATATATATATATATCTATATATATATATATATATATATGTATATATATATATATATACATATATATATATATATATATAAATAAATCTATACATATATATATGTATATATATATATATATATATGTGTGTGTGTATATATATATATATATATATAATTATGCATATATATGTATACATAAATATAAAATCACATATCAAAAAGGGAATAGAGCAAATATCACAGAAATGTGGATTCCAATAAGGAATCAATTAACTTTAAGGATGGGTGGAAAAAATTACTTCAAAGTTTCAGAACATTTAGTTATTTGAAAAATTTTGATGGTAATTTTAAATCGAATTAAAGGAGAAATATGCTTTTAAATTTTAAGGTGATATGAATTCTATCTTATACATACATCACTCTACATTTGTTGGCAGTTCAAAGAACCGAACATCCAAAGTCTCTTTAAGAGTCTAGCCCTAATTTTTGCCTAAGTATCTGTAAAATTATCATGATTATTAAAATAAACCTAATAAAAACTATTTATAAATTTATTTCAGACACAAATACACACACACACACACACACACACATATATATATATATATATATATGTGTGTGTGTGTGTGTGTGTAAACGTATACATCTAAACATATATATATATATATATATATGTATACATAAATATAAAATCACATATCAAAAAGGGAATAGAGCAAATATCACAGAAATGTGGATTCCAATAAGGAATCAATTAACTTTAAGGATGGGTGGAAAAAATTACTTCAAAGTTTCAGAACATTTAGTTATTTGAAAAATTTTGATGGTAATTTTAAATCGAATTAAAGGAGAAATATGCTTTTAAATTTTTAGGTGATATGAATTCTATCTTATACATACATCACTCTACATTTGTTGGCAGTTCAAAGAACCGAACATCCAAAGTCTCTTTAAGAGTCTAGCCCTAATTTTTGCCTAAGTATCTGTAAAATTATCATGATTATTAAAATAAACCTAATAAAAACTATTTATAAATTTATTTCAGACACAAATACACACACACACACACACACACACACATATATATATATATATATATGTGTGTGTGTGTGTGTGTAAACGTATACATCTAAACATATATATATATATATATATATATGTATATATATACATCATATATATATATATATATATATGGGCTCAAGCCATGTCATCCTGATGGATGTTCCTAAAGGGTAGCTTTCTAGGGTATATTTGACTACAGTGATATTCCCAAAGAATCTTACCTTAGGGTATCACAAATTCTAACTCCTGGAGCGAATATCCTTAAATAATCTCACAGGGATATTGCATAATATCAGATCACGTATATTTGGCACATCACATAGCTATATTCACCCCGAACTGTATTAACGGTTCGATGTGGTTATAGTGATAAGAATCCGAAACGAGAATGAAAAGAGAGCCGCTAATAAGGCATCTCCCCTATTCTGTTTCCAGTGTGTATCTGATGAAGGTGGTACCGCCCTCTTTATTCCTTTTATTCCTTTATTCCTTTTCCTACTACTCATTGTTTTCCCTTGTGTTCTCACTTTATTTTGGATTTTATTCAACATTTTGATGACTTCACCGGCCTCTTATGCCTCTGGAAAGTTTAGTATTATCTTTACTATGTATAAGTGTAAGCTCTTTTCGTTTTGAATTAAATCAAAAGTGGTATTAACGTAAACTAGAGCTGTTGCTTACCGGAGGCATCCTGGATGCTATCGCTCGCTATTTATGGGTCATTTAGTTAGCTAGAGCAACGTCCCGGTTTGTTGTACTTTAATAATCTAGCTATTTAGGTCCTCTAGGAATACTTATATTATACCGTCAGTTTTTAGTTCGGTGATTTCAACACGGGTCGAGGTACTGATCTTGCCCTTCGCGAGGCTTCTTAGCTTAGTCGTCTCGCACTAGTACTTTCATGTATGATATAAGTTTTTTCAGAGTGTTATCATTGAAGCTATAGGCAAATATTTTATACATATAAGATATTGTTGAATGTTTTTTCCAAAATTATATACGAGAGAGTTTCGGTGAATTAGGTTATCGATTCTCACCTTACATAGTCTAGTATTTTAGGTATAGTAGTATACTTTCGCATATCCCGACTGTTCTTTTCTCCTCCGGAGGCCAAGTTCAATCCCTCTCTCCCTCTGAAAGCCTTTGGCTTAATCCTAGTGGTTTTACCTGTATAGTAATCCACGTATTACTATTCTAGGATATGTCTGTCCTGTCCTGATAACCAGAGTGATTGTTTTTTGGGTTTGGGCAGAGCTTCAGTGTTGTTAGTCTGTGGTCTGCTTCTTCCTAGCATGGAGAATGAGTCTCCTTTACTAGGTTAGGGGCGGACACAGGAAGCTTTGCTTCCCTAGTCCACGTCAGACTGTCCTGTATTGTTTTTTCTCGAGCTGGAGAATGATTTTTCTCGGATGCCTGGTGAAATAACTTCACATAGCTTTGTTCTGGCTGTGAGGAGGATAGCAAGCATTGCCAGTCTTCTTCCCTAATAGACAACTCTTGGTTAGGATGAGCTTCCCTAACAGCTGATTATGTCTCTTGCTATAACGAAGTCTATAGGACCCTTATCCCTTCCCCACTCCCCTTTCTTTTATTTTTTTTTGGCCACATTCCTACTTCCGTACCTAGCATAGGTTAGGATGGAGGACCGGCTCAGCCCTCTGCCGGCTGGCATTATGTGTTGGCTAGCAGAGACCCTTTGTTTTCTGCAGAGTGAACCCCAGACCTCCCTTGGTCTCTCTTCCATGTCTGCCGGTAGAGCTCGTCAGGCTATGGATTCTTTGGAAGCCTGAATGCTACATTCTCCCCTTCCATAAGTTCACTCTCTGTGGATGGAAGGTCTCATGTCATGCTGCCTTATAACCTTACATCCATACTGTTTCTCTGACTATTGTGTTGCAATAGCCGGGCAGGTAGAGGTTCTCTGGTTCTTGGCTACTGTCGGCGGGCATGGGTTTTATTACCTTTGCCTGCCGGCAGTGGAAACACAGCCTGAATCTGCTGGCCACTACGATTAGCGGCTGGTAGCCGGGTATTGGTGTTTTCAGCCGTCGGCTGGCAATGATTGCCAGCCGTCACAGAGTCGCAAAGCAATGGGTTGCCACCTATTAGTTAAAGATAGTATATATTTGAATTATACAGTGGTAGATGCCGGCCAGCATGAGTAGGCGCACGCCGGAATGTACCGGCGCGTGCTAGCCGGCACAACAGCATGCAAAGTACAGTAGTTGCTATATTGGTAGTGTATTACACACTGCATTAACAGAAGCTACTGTACAGAGCTTGTGATAACAGTAAAGATCTCCATCATACTTAATGTTATCTTGTGCAGGCTTTTGTTGAGACAGTACTATATATAAAAAGTAAGTTCTTTCTGTATTCTTTCGATCCCGTATATTATAACTACAAATTAAATTTCCGTTTAGGAAATTACATAAGGTATTCTAGAATAGAATTAACCTTAGTTTCAATATCTTGGGAGGTTACAGCAATTGATTGGGCAGGAAATACAATTATGTGTCTTTCCTTTTTTCTTTTATAGCTTTTCTATATAAGTTAATTTTTCAATATGAGTAAAAACGCTTCACTTGATACTCATGGATCTTTATTCTCTTTACAGAAGGACCATCCGAAGTGCGGGAGTGTGTTCTGTAATATCCGCAGTAAGAACTTTTGAGGACCTCAATATTGCAGGAGGCACGCAGCATGCGCAGCCTCCAGAGGTGTTCTCTTGTATTGGGACCCTCAGGTTTGTACAGTATGTTCTAACCTGATTACCGAGGCTTTTGACGACCCTAAGTCGACGGATTCAAGGGATGCTGCCAGGGAAAAGTTACGATCCTGGGTGAGAGGTTTTCAGAAAAACACATCAGGCCCCTACCTTCCAAATGAGAAGATGAGGGCCTACCTTCTCCCTAAAGCATCGGCGGATGCAGGCATTCCTCAGCCTCAGGTGTTGATACCAACTGTCCAGAATCCGTTAGATTCTGAAGTCTCAGCCACCCTTCAAGACATCCAATTGGACAATAAGATGTCGAAGGTGTCGGATTCTACTGAAAAGGAACTTCTAGGAGAAGGTCAGGAAGAGGAGCTGTACCAGGCTCCTCAAGTAAAAGAGGAAGAAATCGACGAGGTGTCGGTTACATTGGTTCCGGACACAGAACCTGTTCCCTCTACATCGTCTGCTATCCCAGGTGATCTGGGAAGGACTCTTTCTTCTATTGTTGAGATGATCAAACAAATTCAAAAGAAGAATGAGGAGAAGGAAGCTGCAATGATACTGGAGATACATAGACTTGCAGCATCATGTGGGCCCCAGAAGCGACTTAACGTGAAGAATCTTCCTTTGTGCTCAAAGACCAATCCTTGGAGGTATGCTGAACACATGCTAATGACAATCGAGAAGATTGTTATATCAGAAAAGTTGGAAGCAATTCCCCTGGAAGAGGTGGAATTTTGGCCCAACAAGGATTCTTACCCGGACTGTTATGTCCACCTTAGGAAGGAGCCAGCCTCAAAGGGGGAGACTGAGCCGAAGGAGGTCTTCGGTTTTGACCATAGTAAAGCTCAGGCTTTACTAGTGAGTTCGATGAAAGAGAGGGGCTTCAAGAACTCTAAGGTGCCACTCTTGTTTAAGAAGCTTCCCTCCTTTGTGGCCTCTCCTACCAGAGCCTTTCCCTTCATGGAAAAGGGATATAAGGCAGCCTTAAAGGTGGTGGAGGCAGGGAAACCATGCTCCTCCTTGGAGGAGTGCAAGCCGTTATCTCTGACCTTGCCCTTGGACAAAGAAGACTGGAAGGATCTACACCTTACCTTCTCAGTTGGGAAGCTGGAAGCTGATATTGCTGAATGTCAGTTCGGTGAGGAATTTCCAAAACTGTCGGAGGTTCTCTTGCAGAGAGCAAGAGAAGAAAGAAAGACTTGCGGCATCGATGCCATTGCAAACGACATTAGAAACGATAGTAAGTGACCCTAAGATCCAGAACATTTTCATGGTAGTGGCCAAAATCCATCTGGCCACGGTTACAAAGGATCTCTATAGTTTTATTAAAGCTAGGAGAGCCTGTTGAGAGGTCGTGTTCGCCTCGGCTGCGGTGAGGCATGAACCCAGGAAGCTGATCTCCTCTCGTATCTGGGGTAAAGACCTCTTTCCCAATGATGCGGTTAAAGAGGTAGTAGACAAGGCCACCACAGAGAATAGGAACCTTCTCAAAAAGTGGGGACTAGATCTTAAAAGAGTGTCTTTTCCGGATGAGGGTCCCCAACCCAAGAGGAAGACAAAAAGGCCTAGGCCATCCTCTTGGCTGGCTATACCCTACCGACACCAACAACAACAGCAACTTCCTGTGACTGCGGTGCCTCCGATAATGACACAGCCTCCAACCACATACCAGCTGGTCCCTCAACAAGTGGTGACTCAGTCACCAGTCTTTAACCCAGCCTTTGGAAGGCAGACTTCTTCCTTTCCTTCGAAGGCTAAAGGAACAGCCAGAGGTTCTTCTAGACGCCCTTCAAGAGGAAGGGGATACAGGGGAGGATGCGGTCAAGGAGGCAAGTCCTCAGGTACACAACAGTAGAAGTGAGATGCTTCCTGTAGGAGGGAGGCTGGAGCTATTTAGGGATAGCGAGACCTTCGATCCCTGGGCCCACAGCCTAATAAAGAAAGGACTCGGTTGGAGAGTGAGCAGTACTCCACCTCAATTTCCTCAATTCTCTAAAAACTCAACCCTCGTTCTGGAAGAATATGTCCGAGAGCTCTTAGACAAAAGAGTAATCCTGTAAGTTAAGTCCATCAAATTCCAAGGGAGGCTGTTTTGTGTTCCAAAGAAGGATTCAGAAAAACTCAGAGTCCTTCTAGACTTGTCGCCAGTCAACAAGTTCATAGTGAACTAAAAGTTCAAAATGCTCACACTTCAAAACCCAATATCCCTACTGCCCAAAAGGGCATATACTGACTCTATTGGCACGTTCCAATTAATCTCTACCTCTCCTCCTACCTAGGCTTCAAGTTACATAGAAAACTTTACACCTTCAGAACCATGCCTTTTGGGCTTAACATAGTCCCAAGGATTTTCACGAAGCTTGCTAACTCAGCCGTCCATCAATTACGCCTAAAGGGGGTCCAAGTAGTAGCCTACTTGGTCGACTGGCTGGTGTGGGCAGCATCCAGGAGAGAATACATGCAAGCTTCTAACATAGTGATCCAGTTCCTGGAACATCTGGGATTTAAGATCAACATCAAAAAGTCTCGACTTTTTCCAGCTCAAAAATTTCAGTGGTTGGGAATCCACTGGAATTTGGAGTCACTTCGTCTTTCCATTTCTTGGAAAAAGAGGAAAGAAATAGCGGGATCTGTCAAGAGACTTTTGAAATCCAAACGGATATCAAGACGCGAACAGGAGAGAGTGCTAGGCTCTCTACAGTTTGCTTCAATAAGAGATCCAGTGCTAAGAGCACAGCTAAAGGATGCAACAGGAGTCTGGAGGAAATACGTATCAAATGCACGAAGAGATCTAATATGACCTCTACTGACTCGACTGCGAACGCTTCTCAATCCACGGTCCAATGCCAAGCAACTGAAGAAATCAATACTTCTTCAACCTCCTCCCCTGTCAGTGACTATCCACACAGACGCTTCAAATGAAGGCTGGGGAGGCCACACTCATCACAAGAGAGTCCAAGGAGCTTGGTCCAATCTTTTCAAGTCATTTCACATCAACTGTCTAGAAGCCATGGCAGTACTTCTGAATTTAAAGAAAGTATCTCCTCGCCACTCGACCCACATAAGACTGGTTCTAGACAGCGAGGTGATAGTGAGATGCCTGAATCGACAAGGGTCAAGGTCACCTCAAATCAACCAAGTGATGTTGGCCCTATTCCATCTGGCGGAATGGAAGAAATGGCACCTGTCAGCAGTTCATATTCAAGGGTTCCGCAATATGACAGCGGACGCTCTATCCAGGTTTACACCTACAGAGCCAGAATGGTCCCTTGACGCAGGATCGATTGCCTTCATCTCGAGCCATGTCCCGGAGATACAGATAGACCTCTTTGCGATGAAAGACAACAAGAAAATAGATTGTTACGCGTCCCCATACGAGAATCCGCTAGCGGAGGCAGTGGACACTATGTCCCTAGACTGGAAGAGATGGTCCAATATTTATTTGTTTCCTCCGCAAAACATCCTTTTAAAGGTTCATGAAAAACTAAGATCCTTCAAAGGGAAGGCGGCGATAGTGGTCTACTAGTGGCCAAATAGCGTGTGGTTCCCTCTGGCATTAGAACTACGACTAAAATTCGTACCGCTACCGGATCCATCGCTGTCTCAGCGAGTACAGAAGTCGACTGTCTTCACTTCATCACAGAAAACCAGTAACCTACATCTCATGATTTTCTCTCCTTAGTGTGGAGGAAAAGGTGAGCAGCCGACACAATACTATTGCTAAGGCGTTTAGAAGGTTTGGAAGTAAAAGTCATATTTCTGTTCGTACTCGTTTGGGGGCCCAATTTTGTGAACTTAATCTATTTCCAGACCCAACGTTTCTTACCAAGAACAAACTACCCACCAGCATGTTGGGTCCCTAGAGAATCTGCCCTCTGAAGGAAGTTGTATCTCTATGTCCAGTGGAGTGCCTGAAGGTCTATCTTCATAGAACTTTATGAAGATTTTATGGGAGGACAGCTGTTTAAAGGAGAAACCTCGGCTCAAAGTTATCTATAACTAAGGGCGAAACTCACCTGTAAAATTTCTTATTTATATGGACCTTGAACATCTTTGTTCATCCACCGGCTGGTGGTCATCCAAGGTGTTCGTTATGCACTATGCGAAGCAAGTGGAGCAACTCAAGTAGTATGTGGTAGCAGCAGGTAGAATCTTTTAACCTTCTGTTTTAGATCTGCGAGGAACAGTGTAATTAATTTGGGATGATTAATTAGGGGGGTGGGTGTGTAGTCACTGTATGTAATACACAATGAGAGATAGGCCATGAAAGTGTCCTTAAGAACTGTTCCATTGACATTGGTGAACTATAGCATAATACGGACACTTGTGCCAAGCGTATCTTATGCTAGTGTAATTAAACAGTAAACAGACTGTATCATTATTACTAATTCAATTGAAGTGGCAAATCTGTTTTATGGTAGATGACACAATATTTTCTGTTGACTGTTTTCTTTGTGCTTTAATGGATATCATGCACTCTTTATAAATTATATAAAGGTTGGTCTGATATGTACGTTTATTAAATTTTGATAAACTAGTTCATAGTGAACCCTGCGTTTTATTCGCCCACACTCATTTTATTGGAAATGTACTGAGTATTGAGATTAAAATATGGATATTTTTATCATGGTATGTTTTTCAAGATTGTTCCCTGATTCAAGCAAAAGTCCACTCTCTCTTCATGACGTGGTACCCTAACGGGATAGTGGCAGAGATGCAAAATTTGTTCCTATGAGGATATGACCTTTATCCAATAGTTATTAAGAATAGTCATATTGGAGAAGGTGTCACAAATTCATTCTGACTTTGGCGACTCTTTTACAAACTTTGCTTTATAGTATAGTTTGAGACCACTCTACAAGCTTGTTATTTTGTCATCCATAAGTAATCATGTACTCCTGGAGACTTTTCCAGAGTCTAGTATAACTCATCCCTGTAGGGGGCAGGAAGGACTAACATAGTTCATGCTTAGATGAAATGATGTATGACGGTAACATCATAGGTCTCTAGGTCTAGACGGACCAGGAAAATACTTTCTTGAGAGTACGGCACCGATCGAGAATCCACAGATACAGTAATGCTCTGGTAAACTTCCATCAGGACGACATGGCCTAAGCCCAAAAAACGGATTTTGAGCGAAACGAAAAATCTATTTTTGGGTGAGGTAGCCATGTTGTCCTCACGAAGCCATCTTCCTTTTATTGTAAAAGGGCTTATTGACCCCTCCCTATAATGCAGTATCTGTGGTACCTCGCATATTGCTACAAAGAATAAAGAGGGCGCTACCGCCTTCATCAGATATACACTGGAAACGGAATAGGAGAGATGCCTTATGAGCAGCTCTCTTTTCATTCTCGTTTTGTATTCTTGGCACTATAACCACCTCGAAGCGTTGATACTGTTAGGGTGAGGATATAAATGTGACGTGTCAAGAATACGTCCTCTGATATTATGCGATATCCCTGTAAGATTATTTAGGGATATTCGCTCCAGGAGTTAGAATTCTGGATACTTTAAGGTAAAGTTCTCTGGAAATATCACTGGAGTCAAATATACCCTAAAAAGCTACCCGTTAGAAACTTTCATCAGGACGACATGGCTACCTCGCCCAAAAATAGATTTTTCGCTTCGCTCAAAATCCGTTAATATATGAATCTATCTATTTATCTATCTAAATATCTATCTATCTATCTATCTAAATATATATATATATATATATATATATATATATATATATATATATATATATATATATATATATATATATATATATATATATATATATATATATATATATATATATATATATATATATATATATATATATATATATATATTTCAAATAAGCCATATATGTTATTACATTAATGTCTGGATTCTCTTAACGACCTCGGGCTCAGAGCCCCAGGCGGAATCACCAAAGTCTAAAATATCAGACCGGCCATGATTTGAACCCTGGTCCAGGATATCTGTATGCCATTGACCATACCACTCTTCGTGGCTGAGTGGTATGGTCACTGGCATACAGATATCCTGGACCAGGGTTCAAATCCTGGCCGGTCTAATATTATGGTCTTTTGGTGATTCCGCTTGATGCTCTGATCCCGAGGTCGTTAAGAGAATCCAGACTTTAATGTATTAATATATATGGCTTATTCGAAACATGAAAAACACGTTTAAATATGCAAATATTTATCATATATATATATATATATATATATATATATATATATATATATATATATATATATATATATATATATATATATATATATATATATATATATATATATATATATATATATATATATGATAAATATGCAAATATTTATCATATATATATATATATATATATATATATATATATATATATATATATATATATATATATATATATATATATATTCAAATAAGCCATATATATTAATACATTAATGTCTGGATTCTCTTAACGACCTCGGGATCAGAGCCCTAGGCGGAATCACCCAAAGACTATAATATCAGACCTGCCAGGATTTAAACCCTGGTCCAGGATGTCTCTATGCCAGTGACCATACCACTCACCCACTAAAGTGGTATGGTCACTGGCATACAGATATTCTGGACCAGGGTTAAAATCCTGGCCGGTCTGATATTATAGTCTTTGGGTGATTCCACTTGGGGCTCTGATCCCGAAGTCGTTAGGAAAATCCAGACTTTAATGTATTAATATATATGGCTTGTTTGGAACATGAAAAACACGTTTAAATGTGCAAAAATTTACCATATACAGTATACACACACACACACACACACACACACACACACACACATATATATATATATATATATATATATATATATATATATATATATATATATATATATATATATATATATATATATATATATATGTATTATTATATACGTGTATATATATATATATATATATATATATATATATATATATATATATATATATATATATATATATATATATATTTATATATAATTATATATATACACACATGTATATATATATATATATATATATATATATATATATATATATATATATATATATATATATATATATATATATATATTACTTGATGTTAACTGACGGTGTAGATAAAAGAAAATTTAAATAAAGTTTGAAAAGATATCTGCTAACAAGGAGTATTTCCTATTCAATGAGTAATTAATTCATCTAATTAATAATGCATACATTTTTATATGGATATGTGTACTTACAGCCTTTCACCTTGCATAACAATCTTTGCTTATTTCATATTATCCAGGAATGTAATTGATGGCTTTGTTCCTGTTGGCATTCTTCTACACACACACACACACACACACACACACACACACACAAACACACACACACATATATATATATATATATATATATATATATATATATATATATATATATATATATATATATATATATATATATATATATATATATACATACGTATATATATATATATATATATATATATATATATATATATATATATATATATATATATATATATATATATATATATGTGTGTGTGTGTGTGTGTGTGTGTGTGTGCTGAATTACCATTTTATTGATAAAAGAAAAAACAATCTTTTTCAAATCCACCAAAGGCTTCAGCTTATCCCAATTTATAGTGAGTTTCTCTTATTTAGTTATGTTTTTTAGTTTCTATTATCCTCTGTAAAGGGTGACGTTCGACCGTTATAATTTTTTCTTTATATCGATATTTCGTTATACTCTGTAAACTTCATTGGGTTTGTCTGGCATATGGGTCTATTATATATTATTTAAATAACATTTGTTTTATTATCTGTTTTCGCAACGTTAATGTTTTACACCTTTATTTCTTCTTTGCCATATCACTATCCTGTTACATTTTTTAGGCCCTCTGTTATTGTCAGAGCCTATTGTAGTATGTAAAAAGAAATCTCATGTTCTAACCTCTTTTCATTTTATTGGCCCCATGCTATCACTTTAATCCATGCTTCTACTTGCATACGCACATAACTTCGTGAAAGCTATGCTGTAGCTTAATTGGTATATATCACAACTTATTTGCAATATAAGTCGAAAATATGATTTATGTTTAATCTTATTTTTTTTTTATACTGTATAAATGCCGTTAAGATCCCACATTATGTCCGTGACGCATGGATATTTGAACTTCTATATTTACTATCTTCATTTAATAAGCATGTTAATCATTTTATGGTTATTACGTAGAGCAATATAGTCGTGTACATCTTATAATTTTAGTTTTCATTTTAAGAAAAGACTTACCAAAATATCGCACTATCCTATTAGCATTATTTGGTAATCTTTAGAATGAGTGTCGATAATCCTTAAATTAGTATTAATCAATTGTTCCTTTTTTATGCCTGCGCAAACTTTTAAACATATATAACTCTCCTCACCTTTTTCAAAGATAGTTAAAAAATATTCTCTTTCCTATCGAACACTCCTAAGCCCATGATTTTTTTTTCTCGTTTTTTTTTTTCTAGTGGAAAGAGTTGTTTGTAAGATTTGTATTTGTTATTTTTCACTCAAACACATCTTGAAAAAGTAAGATTAGATTCCAATAACTTTTAGGTGAAACAAGAGGCTTAGATGAGATTTGAATCCTCCATGAAACCCAACGTAAGAGTGTATTAATAATTTATATATATATATATATATATATATATATATATATATATATATATATATATATATATATATATATATATATATATATATATATATATATATATATATATATATATATATATATATATATATATACACACACATATATATATATATATATATATATATATATATATATATATATATATATATATATATACACACACACATATATATATATATATATATATATATATATATATATATATATATATATATATATATATATATATATATATATATATATATAGAAAATAATGAGGATTTATTGGGTGAAATATGTGAAAACAGTTAAGATTGGTACAGGGAATATTATAGGTGGACAGACGGGTCAGAGTGTATATCACTCAAAAAAGGTCAAGGGTGGAATTGGTTGGGGGGAAGGAGGAGGCGTTCAAAGATAATAGGGACCAGTGTATGTATATAGGATTTTCAACTATTATTAGTATTACATAGGTTTTATAGCTTATGAATACCTTACATTACCTAGGAATATCCATTTCATTTTCTCACCGTCTTTCCTGGAAATCCACACATTTCTCTATATGTAAACAATACTTGTTTCACCCAATTTTCTCTGTGTTACCTACGTCAATCACATTCATTTTACGTTTATTTATGTTTATGTAGAGGGGACTACGCGGAAGGTTATTAGTGGATTTGAACAGCGTTTTATCATAATTCAGATTTGTAATTAGATTATGGTGGGAGATATATATATATATATATATATATATATATATATATATATATATATATATATATATATATATAAATATACATATATATATATATATATATATATATATATATATATATATATATATATATACCTATGTAATACTAATAATAGTTGAAAATCCTATATACATATATATGTATATATATATATATATATATATATATATATATATATATATATATATATACATATAAATATATATATATATATATATATATATATATATATATATATATATATATATATATATATATATATATATATATACATATATATATATATATATATATATATATATATATATATATATATATATATATATTTATATATATGCATATAGATATAGATATATATATATATATATATATATATATATATATATATATATATATATATATATATATGTATATATATATATATATATATATATATATATATATAAATATATATATATATATATATATATATATATATATATATACATATATATATATATATATATATGTATATATATATATATATATATATATATATATATATATATATATATATATATATATATATATATATATATATATGTATACATGTTTTGTAAAATTTCTTTATTTTAAAATGTAAGCATAATTACTTGGCTTAAACAGAGCTTGCCATTTAGCTTTCCATTTATTGTTTTACCTTTTAAATTTCTTAAATATTGAAGTTTATGATCAAAAGACTGTTAGCAAAGTATAGAAAATAACGCTTTCAGTTTTATAAAATCCTGGATAAGAAGGTCAATGGTCATAATAGAATGTTAAAGGCCTTTTCATTAATTTTTAAAAAAACCTTGTTGTGTAATAAAACTCTTTAAAAGATGATAAAACATAATGAAAGGAAATATATTGAAGAAATGACCGAAGCAAGTGATTTGTATCTAGTAACAGACACTTTTTATATAAGGAAACATAATATAAGAAAACAAATCTAGCGGCCATTCGTTGAAGATGTTTAATGCAGGAACTGTTCTGGATATTTCATTTGTTCAGGCTTTATCTACCGTTCAATAGTTAAAATACGAATCTGGATATTACCTTTTAATTATTTGAAGCCTCTGTATCTATAGACACATGGCTGCGGCAATCGTGAACTAGAAAATGCCTGCTATCAATGTAATGAGATGTCATTTGAGTACTTTTTTTCAGTGGGGTTAATATTCAATTTTATCCGATTTATACAATTGATTTTATTGTTAACAAGGTCTTATCTAATAATTTTTTTTTTTTTATAAGAAAAAAGTTATTACCTCATAGAACCAAAATTATCCTTCCTAAATGTGATTTAAAACTTACGTAAATTACTGAGTACCTCAAATGTTTATCATGAACAGATTATAGGACTCATAGCTCAAAATGAGACAAAGGTGCCTGTAATATTAAACCAAAACACCGAAACATATTTATATAATTGTATGACACACACATATGCACACAAAAACACAAATACTATCATACACAAATATATATAATTTCCAAATGCACATGTGCTTACTAAATTAGATTTTATAAGGAATTTGAGTAACATCAAAGGAAGAAATCTTTTTAACCATAATAATATTAAAAATGAAGCTAAATTTGAAGGATGTATAATAATGATATTTCTATATTGAGATGAGATCACTCTTTTAAATTGAATAATTTTAGAACCATTATAGAAATAGCTTGTAATTAAATTAT
>NC_090731.1:50225379-50260379 GCF_036898095.1 Palaemon carinicauda
TTTTATTTTCATTCATCTATTGAAAGCATGTTTAACAATGACCATAAAAAGGCTTGATCTGACTAAAATAGAAAAAGTAGAAAAATATAATTGTCCATAATTTGGTAAAAAGTAGAAGAAGAAAAGGAAGCATAAAAAGAAAATCATAAACTGCACTAGAATATTCATCACTTTTAGGTAAAAAAAAAAAAAAAAAATTACTATAATCAATGTTCGCATATAATAGCGATTTTGGCTCAAAACCCCCAGAAATTTAATCTACAATAAATTGTAACAATTCAATTATTACCTGACAAAAAATATATGAATATGAATATGTGGTATGAAGAAAAATTTCTATCCAACAATGATCTCTATTATGCTCTTATGCTTATGGTAACACCCATTGATTTACATGAAACCAATATCAGTTAATAATTTTTCATTAAACTAACGCCCATTGATTTGATAAGGTGCCCATCCAACTACCTGCCACAAAGCCTGGTACTATAAGGCTTATGACTTTAAAAAATACGTATGGTGAAATAAAAAAGGATTTGTTTGTTACGAATAATTTCCCGAGGGGAGGATTATTATGTATGTCTTAAAGAGTCTAGAATGTTTATTATTATTATTATTATTATTATTATTATTATTATTATTATTATTATTATTATTATTATTATTATTACTAGCTAAGCTACAACCATAGTTGGAGAAGCAAGATGCTATAAGCCCAAGGGCTCCAACAGAGAAAAATAGACCAGTGAGGAAATGAAATAAGGAAATAAATAAATGATGAGAATAAATTAACAATAAATCATTCGAAAAACAGTAACAGCGTCAAACAGATATGTCCTATATAAACTACTAACAAAGTAAAAAACAAATATGTCATATATAAACAATAAAAAGACTCAAGTCCGCCTGGTCAACATGAAAATATTTGCTCCAACTATGAACTTTTGAAGTTCTACTGATTCAACTACCCGATTAGGAAGATCATTCCACAACTTGGTAACAGCTGGAATAAAACTTCTAGAATACTGTGTAGTATTGAGGCTCATGATGGAGAAGGCCTGGCTATTAGAATTAACTGCCTGCCTAGTAGTGCGAACAGAATAGAATTGTCCAGGGAGATCTAAATGTAAAGGATGGTCAGAGTTATGAAAAATCTTATGCATCATGCATAATGATCTGATTGAACGACGGTGCCAAAGATTAAAATCTAGATCAGGAATAAGAAATTTAATGAAACGTAAGTTTCTGTCCAACAAATTAAGATGAAAATCAGCAGCTGAACACCAGACAGGAGAACAATACTCAAAGCAAGGAGGAATGAAAGAATCAAAACACTTCTTCAGAATAGATTGATCACCAAAATTCTTGTCAGATTTTCTCAATAAGCCAATTTTTTGTGCAATTGAAGAGCACACAGACCTAATGTGTTTCTCAAAAGTAAAATTGCTGTCAAGAATCACACCTAAAATCTTAAAAGAGTCATACAAATTTAAAGAAACATTATCAATACTGAGATCCGGATGTTGAGGAGCTACCGTCCTTGACCTACTTGCAATCATACTTTGAAATTTGTTAGGATTCAACTTCATACCCAATAATTTGCACCATGCACTAATTTTAGCTAAATCTCTATTAAGGGATTCACCAACCCCAGATCTACATTCAGGGGAAGGAACTGATGCAAAGAGAGTAGCATCATCTGCATATGCAACAAGCTTGTTTTCTAGGCTAAACCACATGTTATTTGTATATAGTTTGAAAAGTAATGGGCTAGGAACACTACCCTGTGGAACACCGGTTATCACATTCCTATACTCATTATGGTGCCCATCAACAACAATTCTTTGAGATGTGTTACTTAAAAAATCAAAATAATGCCAAGAAACGACCCACCCACTCCCAACTGTTTCAGTTTGAAAACAAGGGCCTCATGATTAACACGGTCAAAGGCAGCACTAAAATCAAGGCCAATCATACGAACTTCCTGACTAAAATCAAGGGATTTCTGTACAGCATTGGTGATTGTAAGAAGGGCATCACATGCTCCAAGGTCTTTACGAAAACCAAATTGCAAACTAGGGAGTAGATGAAAACCTTCTGCAAACCTATTAAGACGTTTTGCCAGAAGACGTTCAAAAACTTTAAATAATAAGAGAGTTATGGAAATTGGGTGGTGATAAGTGGGATTTGAACTACCACAAACACATTTACATATAGGATTACCACTAACAATTCTCCAACAAGTGCTAAAAGCTTCTCTTCTTACTAACTTGCGCAAAATGACAGATAACTTTAGAGCTAAGAAATCTGCCGTCTTCATAAAAAACAAAGGAAAAATACCATTTGGGTCCACACCTCCGTAGGCATCAAGGTCCATCAACAGAGCTTTAATCTCACGAGATCGAAAAGCTAAACTAGTTAGTTAAGCCTTAGGAAAACTGGAATCAGGAAGTTTAAGTTTTTAATGGCATTACTGTTTACTGTCAAAAACATCAGCCAAAAAGGTTGCTTTTTCCTTTGGACAGTGAGTGACTGAGCCATCTGGTTTAAGTAAAGGAGGAAATGTTGCATCTACACCAAAAGGTGCAGATTTAAGGGTTGTACCAGAAAGGGTTTCTTTTATGGATAAATTCTACTCTTTTTCAGTTGAGGCATAAACTCTTTGAGCAAAAGCTCAAAACTGAGTTTAGTTGTTCCAGGTCAAATCTGATCTGTTACCCTTTCAAAGGTGATAGGCCTCCTGTTTCTCCAAATAAGCACGTCTACAATCATGATTGAAACACGGTTTGTCCTTCACTCGTTACCTTAGCACACGAGAAGGGTACGCCTATCAATTAGGTTGACTAGATTCTCATTCAAAGGGACAACAGGATCTACACTACTATATAATTGTGACCAATTCAAGCACAAAAGATCATGCAAAATCCCTTTCCAGTCTGCTTGGGGTTTCATATAAATTTTACAAGAGTATGATGTATCAGGGAAAGGCTGCTCAGTCTTCATTACAATGTTATGAAAAGTGATAGAAATAATATTTGATATTTTTATAAAATTCTTGTTATATAATCATTCATTCATATAAATGTCAGTAATGTAGATAGATAATGAATTTCGACGACTTTGATAAACTGCATAAAAAATATAATGCGTTGTGTTCTATTGTGACGCTCTAGAAATCTAACACGATTAAAATAATTTTCGTTTGGAAGTTTAGAAGTTTCTAGAAGGTTGACGTGGTATTTTGAATGGAAGTGACGTTATTTGGAATGAGTGTCACTTACAAAATTATGTTATATCCTAGCTAATAGAATCATTTTTTTTAGAAACTGTTTTCATCAATTGCATATGAAAACTATAAAAATGTAAAATTCTATTATAAAGATCTTTAGCGAGAAGCATTTTTTTTTTCCTGGGTACTCTGAGAAAGATCACATGACACAATTATACAACACACCGTGAGAGATTGTACATTATAATTACTGATGATTGCTAGCTCTGAAAACTGTATAACCGATGTTTTTGTCAATTGGTCTATCAGGATACCTAATCATTTTACGTAACCTACTGTTAACATCTTGTCAAGTATTAATCTGTTAATTAAAAAAAATATATTAAACATACCAGATCTGTTGCCTGGTAATTCTTGAATTGAATACTGTATTATTGAGATTTCTCCAGATCTACATCAGACAAGTGTAGATGGAGATGTATAGATTGAGACTATAAAACATGTATAGATTGAGATTATAAAATATGTAACGTATTAATTTGAAAATAAAACCTGATTCATGCTAATTTATTACACTTTAAATTATATGAAATTTGTAAAGAAAAACCTGCTTGATACTGATTTATTGTACTAAGGATTATTGTGTAAGTATAAATGCCCTCCTGATATAAAATACAGTATTTTCGTAAGATATCTATCTGTATTATCTAAATATTTTCACTTTTTTGTATAATCTTATTGCCACCGTGAGAGGTATTGTTATTCCTATAACTATTAAAGTTGTAGATCTAAAGAACTCTACAGTAAGTTAGAATATTTCAGAAATTAATTTTTTGATACTTAAAACCACCTGAAATAATCGAACAATGTTTTACAGGCTTTTTTTAAACTAATGTCCGTATCTTTTTCTATGCCATGCTTGCAGAGAATGGCTCTCTCTCAATATTTCATTATAAATATATAATTTCAAAAAGGGAAACTATTAGACTCTTGACTGTCATTTTCGTTTAAAAGTGGTGCTTATTAAGCCAGTCATCCATAGATTTATGTTTTACATTCACTTACATGGGTGGAATTAGTTTATTCAAACAGCAAAATAAGTTCCAGACAGAGATTCATATTCACAAAGGAGCATTCCGTGCATTGTTTACTCTGATGATTCATCTTATTATTTATCATTTCATACCCGGAAATATGGCACTGAAAATTATTTTGATTGTTTTTATTTTTCATGTATTATTATCCATTTCACAATGGTTTAAATGATAGCAGTGAATTCTCTACAGTATCAAATATTTCATGTTTCTGCCTTACTTTTGTTTTTTTTATTCATGCATAAGGATTTTTACAAACATGCCTGAACTATTAGCTTATAAATAATATACCAAAATTAAGGTTCCAGGCAATAATTTTGTACCTAGTACTCAGGTTATACAAAGTTGAAAAAAATGCAGTTTTTCGGCTATTCATCTTTGCAGTTGCATGCCATAAACCTAATAAAACTAGATGCAATTACCATTCTAAGGCATATCATCTAGCACACATATATAGTAGTGTCTTTTGCAGCAAATGATGATCGTCTGGCTATGACCAGTCACTGCAGCTAGCTAGCTAAACTCCTAGCGTTGACCTTGAGCCGATCTTGTGAGTTTTAGGTTACAGAAAGTCTATTATAATTTATACATTTTTATACAAGATACAAGTCACATTATACTCACTGTTTTAAATAACCTAT
Source organism: Palaemon carinicauda (assembly GCF_036898095.1). NCBI lineage: Eukaryota > Metazoa > Arthropoda > Malacostraca > Decapoda > Palaemonidae > Palaemon > Palaemon carinicauda. The sequence goes on from NC_090731.1 coordinate 50,230,344, forward strand.
TAGCAAAAGAATTATATGAATGGAAAATTTACTTCCATACCACTGTATTAACCCTGGCAGTCCCATTGTTCCCTAAGGAGTCATAATTCAATGAATTATTTAAAAGATTACTTGAACTTTAAATTGTTTTGAGATACAGATATCAATAGAAAATCATTGTGTATGAAGCAGAATGATGCTTTTCTAATATTTCATGGCCTTTCTTATGACTTAAACTTTTTGTGATTTTGAATATTTCACCGTTATACATTATATCAGTTTTATAGAATAGTAACCTTCACGTTACACATTCATTACCCTACAGATAAAATAAAATATAGGGTTTATATTCCTTCAAAAACATATGTATTGCAATTGTTTTGGTATTAGGTGATTTAATTTTTTCCGTAGTAACACCCGATGGAGTTAATGGAACTTAGGAGGATTGATATAAACACCCTATTGCTGATTATTGATATTGAAAGATTAAAGCATCAACAATAACATCACACTCTGAATTTCAGTGGAAAAATTAAAGTTACACATTTTTTCTGTTTAGATAAAGTGAGCACGCGCAAGCACACATACACACACGTGCTTGCATCTTTCACATACATACAGAAACTTGCATATAAATGAACTAAAAACTAAAACAGACATGTGCACACACAGTTTTGATTGGGTGCATGAACACCCACACACAAACGTCATAAACATTTACAAAAAAACAGACATGTGCATATACATGAACTAATATATGACAGACATAGCATATACTCAGGCATACAGAATAGCTTGCACACACAAACAGACACCCACACAAACACACACACACACACACACACACACACAAACATTCCTCTTGTTATATTGGAGCAAAGCACAAGATTTTGAATGCCTTATCTTTGCTGCAACTATGAGCAAAAATAGTATTCAGAAAAAAAAGAACTTTCATCATCGTGCTCACAATCCAAATCTTGGTAATGAGAAAACGGCTAAAGTGAAACCTGTGTCTGATGTTCTAAATGAAAACATCAGTCAATTTGGAATTATTCATGAAATTCTGCGTATTGTAAATTCTATGACGCCTTATTACAGACGTTATTCTTGCAAGCAATTCATAAGACAAAGTCCATACAATTGGTATTCAAATGATGGATCATGGCTAGCTCAACTGGGATGCCCTATTATGCAAAAATAAGAAGGTAAATCAGAATATCAGTTGTCCAAGGAACCTTTAGGAAGTAGAGTAATCCGGGATTATATTTCTGCCTTTATTGAACCTACAAACCAGATGCACTATTTTGGCTATTTATTTACTTAATATGACATAGTGTTAGATCTGAAAGAAAGGAAATAAATACCACTGGAACAGTCTGAGTCAGAATAAAGCACTACCCTTTGCATAGTGAAAAGATATGAAAAAGAATCCAAGGGTTTCCTATGACTATCGATCAAAAGTAAATGTTGAAATCGTTACGTGGAATGATAATGCTGTTTTTAGTCTTTGTAGTAATCGAGGAGGCATAAATCCCACGGGCCTGCCAAAGCAGGGGCAAAATGATGTAGGAAGAGTGAACATTAAATAACCTTTCATTGTAAAAACATATAATAAGGCATGGCCAGTGTAGACTTGTTCGACAGATCTTTGTCAGATCTTCGCCCTGCAATTAGAGAAAGAAGTGGTATTTTCCTCTTGCTATTGCTGCATTAAACACAGCGTTGGTGTTTTATTAGCGACTTCATGAAATCAGCACATGAACTACAATTCTAACAAAGAGAATACACGGTCTATTGCTCAAATCTTTGTCAAAATAGCAAATCCTAAAAGGATGCATTCGATACATCTAAGGTCAGGCCAAAAAGGAAGAAAAGCTCTCCCACCAAGGGAGCAAGGACAGACAACACTAATCATTGTATCACATCTCTGGGAACTTCAAGAAGATGCATTGTGTATAAGAACAATGGGAAAATTCGGTGGAATAAATGTAATGTCACTCTTCATCTAAAGTCATGATGGCAAATATTCCACGAAAAAATATTAATTTTGCTTTGCATACACCTTTTTTTGCTATACAGTTATTCACAAACCTTTGTTATGTTCTTTTAGGCTACGTATTTCTAACGTTTTATGCAGGAAGTTTTCCCTTTATTACATATTCAGTATATAAACTTTGCGTTTTTTTTTTTTTTTTTTGTTCCCATTTGTTTAATTCCTTTCTCTGCTATAGTGCATGCTGTACAGCTGCGCGTGTTTGTATGATTTCCCATGTGTGTATTAATATTATTTTAATTCAAAGAAATTTACTTTTGTCACGCTTATATGAATAAAATGCTATATGAAAAGCATTCAAATTTTATAAGCCTGAAGTTCATAATTTCCATGTATTCCTCATACCATGAAGTGTCATTAACTCCCTGTCCATTCCTTGGAAATATAAACAATTAAAACATCTAGCAACAAGTAATCAAACATATCAAAATCATTTCAGAAATTAAGTTTAATAAAGATCAAAGCCTAATAAACCACACTGGTACTAGATGGGTAATTTTTGTTAGGAGCAGCAGGATGGTGATGGTAATATTAAGAAGAAAGGAACTTTGTCAAAGCTTCACAGATTCTTTTAGCTTAATAAACTCTCTCTCTCTCTCTCTCTCTCTCTCTCTCTCTCTCTCTCTCTCTCTCTCTCTCTCTCTCTCTCTCTCTCTCTCGATAAAAGTAAAAATTCTTATCCTTTACAAGCTCATTTATCCCATTTCCTTTTCAACTTTCAGAAAGAAGCTTGAAATGAGAAATCCAATTTACAGATCCTTCAGTTTTGGATCCCCGTCTATTTCTTTTTCCTCAGCGATGTCCGGTTAGGTAGAGTAATTAGTGCTTAATATGATTAGAGTCGAATAGTCAAACGTGAATGTTTGATGTCATTGCCCCCGGCTATTATTCTGTGACATACACAGAGGACTAAGGATGCTAGATTAATGGATTTTATTTTATTTTCTATTAATATAATGATATTCAACGCAAAAGGTTTCGCTATTGTTGAAATACAAATTATATTTATAACTGTATTTCTGATTCAATAGGAAATTTGATATTACATATTGTTCATAATTTCTTGATCATCAGATTTGTAAAGCAAAAAAAATTTGTTTTCACTTCTCATAACTGATGACCTTTCACACGAGTGTATCACATTTTCCTTAATTACAGAACAATGGAGATGGTGTAATTAATTCAAGTCTTCTGATTATATTTCCAAATGACCTAGAGGAAGCTCTAGCTACTTGAGTAATTCATATTCATAAAAATGGAACCAAATTAGCTTTAGTATTTTTTTTAAGACAGTATTTGCTATATCGTTTCAAATAATTTCGTGCGACCATTAGGTAAGGATTTGTGTCAGACATAAAACTAAAATCTACCAAATTGTTTGATTTTCTATTTTTAAACATTTATGACATATCCTAATTATTGTTGATGCTTTATTTATTTATAAAGTGTCATGTTACACTATTATTAAAATATATAATTGTTATCAAGGAGATTAAAAAAACAAAATCTAAAGCCAAAAGTCACTGCTTGTCAATAACATGAATAAAATTAACTTTCGCAATATGACCTGACAGGATAGTGGTGTAGAGTTATAAACATGATATTCAGCTGACCCAGTATATATAACGAGAGGACTGTTTTGCAATGCAGATGAAAGTAGTGTAATCAATATGCATATAGAACACAACGGTTTCTGGTCATTCCAAAATTCTTGATAGTAAGTGATTAGCATATGGGAAAGGAACAAAGTATCACATATGATGGTGAATAAAACTTGACGTACTTTTAAATTGATCGAAATCCATCCCTGGTTACATGTCGCAAATAATTTGTGATGGAGTATTGAGGACTTAGTTTGTGATGGTGTGAAACAGAAGTCACACTCGAACTTACAAAGTTCCATCAAATGAGGTAAAAAAAAAAAAAAAAAAAAAAAACGGGTTGGTAAAGTTTATCATTCTAAACATACTAGAATTTGTTAAAAAAGTTCAAGTCTAGAGAATATTATATTTTGCCCACATCCACAAATAAAAATGTTTTTTAGTTTGTCTCGTAGCTTGAACGAAATGAATTAGGACAGAGGTGGAAGATTTTCATGAAGCTGGTTCCTAAAATTTAGAAATAGATTCTGGTGTAGTTTAGTGAGAAGGTTTAATTTTCTAGGCCTTGACTGTGGATTTAAGGAGTTCCCGATAATTTCAATAATGGAATGTTTAAGTGATTGAGTCTATCAATAATGGAATGTTTAAGTGATTGAGTCTAAGGAAATAAACATTTATTACAATTAACCAAATACTTTACAATTTCCTGTACTCATTCTTAGCATCATAAACAACTTTGTACGTTAATTATTTTTTCTTACTGGTTTATATTAAATTCATATAATTCTCCTTACCCCTGCTAAGGAAATGACACATATGCTATAAACCTATCTTATTTTTCTCTGGAATATATTATGAGTTTTTATATACCTTCCCAGTAATATAACATATAAATAAAACTCCGAGAAGATTGGATATATCCTGACCATCATGTTCCCCCTAAAAAATAAGTAAAAGGCCAACGATTAATTCTAGAAAATCAATCAATAAAACATTGACACAAAATGTTTCTGCTCAACAGAAAGTTCGGAAAACATGAGAGTCATTTCAAATCCAAACTTGGATGAAAGAATTTAGACTTTCGTGTTATTTTACGAACTTATTACCATTGCTATTTTACATAATGGGAGAGAAAAATCTGTGATATTGTCCTTTAATTTTTAATGAAGATTTTTGTGCAGTTGTGGTATTATTGCTTGGGTTTATCTTTCATTCTGTTTATTTTCGTAAAGTAATAAGGTATTAATGTTAATGTAAAGAATAGAAATTAGTATCATTTTTATAGTTATTTTTCTTTCTTTATTGTTAAATAATTTAAATTTATATTACCATTGACTTCCATTTCTAAACATATATTACATTTTCTCAGCATAAATGAGAATTATTTATCTTACAACTCCCTGATCACAAGACCCAACCTGCTATTGTTAATGTTAGATTAAACTACACATCACTGCCTCCTTTACTTTCTCAGTGTTTTGTGTTATCGAGTGGGTGTAGGGCTTTAAGCACTCGAGCCTCAGAGAGCGGAAGTGGTCGCACACTTCATCAATAGAAATATTGTATGTGCCATAATATGCTAGACCCCAACAGGCTATCAAATTTTACGGTCGAATTCATTCTGTCATTGTGTCAGGCTTTCTCTGAAAAACATTTGTTTATGGTATTTTTCATTCTGTATCTTCTCCCTACATTCTTTCTCTTCTTCTCTAGCACGTAGAGCTATAACATTACGTAAACCCACACAGACAAACCCGAAGACACACTTGCATACACACACACACACATACATACATATATATATATATATATATATATATATATATATATATATATATATATATATATATATATATGTATATATTTACATATATATATATATATATATATATATATATATATATATATATATATATATATATATATATATATATATATATATATATATATATGTGTGTGTGTGTGTGTGTACATATATATATATATATATATATATATATATATATATATATATATATATATATATATATATATGTGTGTGTGTATATGTATATATATATATATATATATATATATATATATATATATATATATATATATATATATGTATATGTATATATATATATATATATATATATATATATATATATATATATATATATATATGTATATATATATATATATATATATATATATATATATATATATATATATATATATATATATACATATATATATATATTTACTTATATAGACATATATATATATATATATATATATATATATATATATATATATATATATACTTATATGGATATATATATATATATATATATATATATATATATATATATATATATATATATATACTTATATGGATATATATATATATATATATATATATATATATATATATATATATATATATATATATATATATATATATATATATATGTGTGTGTGTGTGTGTGAATATATATATATATATATATATATATATATATATATATATATATATATATATATATATATATATATATATATACACACACATATATATATATATATATATATATATATATATATATATATATATATATATATATATATATATATATATATATATATATATATATATATTACCTGCTTAGACTTGTCAGTGTGAGCTGACGACATTGAATGCCGTGGTTTAAGGTTCCGTTTACTGTGAAATACTGGAATACAATACCAGTAGTTTTTGTTCAATAAATGTATGGATATTTATACAGCCAAATTAAAAATTCTTAATATATCACTCAATATTTAATGTTCTTTCTATAGATCTGTGAGTGTATGCGTCTCCTCTCTCTCTCTCTCTCTCTCTCTCTCTCTCTCTCTCTCTCTCTCTCTCTCTCTCTCTCTCTCTCTCTCTCTCTCTCTCTCTCAATATAAAACCGTATGTATTATATATATATATATATATATATATATATATATATATATATATATATATATATATATATATATATATATATATATATATATATGTGTGTGTGTGTGTGTGTGTGTAAGTTAACATGTGCTCACTCAATATACTCCGTATGTATCATATATATAAGTTCACATCTGCTCCCTTCATTGTTTTTGTTTACATTATTTTCAGCTTGCTAATTCCTTATAATGATATTTGATTCACTGTTTTCATAATAATTCAATTTAGTTTAAAAATAAAATATAATAAAAAAGACAACTTATTTAAGCATGTTTAAAACCTAAATATAACTTATATTCGAAGTAAAAATTAAATTCTCCGTGTAATAATACTTACACGATTCAACTTAAAAAAAAGAAAAAAAGAAAAATACCTCTCTTATTATTTAGCAGAAAATTATCATTATTGTTTAGTTAATATATATTTCTTTGAACAGCATAACATAATATGAAAATTATTTCCTGCCATAATTTTGAGTCGCCTATCTTCATTATATATATATATATGTATATATATATATATATATATATATATATATATATATATATATATATATATATATATATATATATATATATATATATATATAAATATATATATATATATATATATTGTCAGAATAAAAAAAAGCCTCACAGGGATTAAGAACTGTGAATAATCTATGAGAGATGTAAATACATGGAGTAAAATTTAAGTATTGTCTATGGTTGGGTAAATTAACTTTGAACTTGAAATAATTTTTAGAGGGTCGTTCATAACTCTTATTTGTTATTTCCCTGCATTTCATTGAACATTATCTTAGCGTTACTCATATTGATATTCATTCTAATACTTCTGAATTCTCTATTTGAATATTTTATCATATTTTGCAATTCTTTTCATGATTTACTATATGCAAATCTTAAGTTGTAATGGTATCTCCCATTAAGATTTATTCCTTTATTATGCAATCAAAATTTCAAAAAAACTTTTATAGACACACTGAATAATTTAGGGGATGTTGAAAGATTCAAAAACTCTCATAGCCTGTAAATTCCATGCATAGCGGTTTGTTATATTTTGTTGATTTCTTCGTTAGCTGGTTAATTGCATGATTATAATTAGTTGACGAACACCCATTTGTAGAGCCTGCCAGCTCCCTTGGTTGATTGAGATTTAGCTGTCTTTTTATTCAGCCTAATATGATCATATTTTATTTAATAGGGAGAGCAGACTTATTGGGAATACATATACATACACATACAAACACAAAGACATACGCACACATAATACACAATCACACACACAAATATATATATATATATATATATATATATATATATATATATATATATATATATATATATGCATATATATATTTATATATGTATATATAAATGTATATATAGATATATATATATATATATATATATATATATATATATATATTTATATATATATATATATTTATATATATATATATATATATATATATATATATATATATATATATATGTATATACATATATATATATATATATATATATATATATATATATATATATATATATATATATATATATATATATATATATATATATATATATATATATATATATATGTGTGTGTGTGTGTGTGTGTGTGTGTGTGTGTGTGTGTGTGTGTGTGTATAATACTGAGAAATAAAACTATAAGTTTCTGAATGGTTTTAGAAAAATATTGTCTTTAAATCAATGTATTACTTATTATCATGTGATATGACTTTTGAAATTTTAGGTGTGATTCTTGACGATAAATATACTTCTGAAAACCACCTTAGGTCTGTGTCTTCTCCAACTTCACAAAATGCTGGCTTACTGGAAAAGTCTTTTTAAGATTTTCGGGGATCAATGTATTCTAAATAATTTTTTTTTAATCTTTTATGCTACCTTTTTTTCGAGTATTGTTATCCTATCTGGTCTTCAACTGCTGATTCCTATGCTAATTTGTTGGACACGAACTTACGGTCTGTTAATTTTTTTTCCTGTTCTAGATTTTAATCTCTGGCAAGTCGTTCCATTAGTTTGCTGTGCATGTTGCTTAAGATTCTTTATAATTCTGACAATATTTTACATTCAGATCGTGCCGAACAGTTCCATCTTTTTCGCAATACTAGGCATGCAGTTGATGCTAATAGCCAGGCCTCCTTTATCATGAGGCTCAATACCACACCGTTTTCTAAAAGTTTTATTCCAGCTATGACCAAGTTGTGGAATCATCCTCCTTATCGGCTAGTTGAAACGATAGAACTTCAAGAGTTCAAACTTGGCTCAGATATTTTAATCTTGAACAGGCTAACATAAGTCTGTTTATATTTTGCATATGAAATATTTGTTTTGATGTATTTAGTGTTTTTAAAACATCTTATTCTTCTAGCTCATTATTTCATTTATCGTTTACCTACTATCTTATTTCCTTGGGCTTATAGCATCTTGCTTTTCCAACTACGGTGTTAGATTATATAGTAATATTGAAAAAAAAACAATAATAATAATAATAATAATAATAATAATAATAATAATAATAATAATAATAATAATAATAATAATAATAATAATAATAATAATAATAATAACAATCATTTATTCTCCAAATACTCATAATTTATTGAACAACATGGCATATTTATGTGTAAACAATGGCTGTATTGGATTAAAATATCCGTCCTCGAAACACAAGTCAAAAACAAAAATAAATTCTTGAACACAAGGTTTTCTCCCAAAAAGCAAAACTATCCCAACAATGGGCCGCTTTCATCAATCAAAATTCTTCATTGCTTCTGCTACACTCTTTGCAAATTTTTAATGGTTCTGGAATCTGATTTATCTCACAGATTCATCCTTTACAAGCATTTTTTTTTTTATTTCACATCTCTAAACGTGATAGAACTATCAGGGTTTTTACCTGCCAAATACGTAAATATATCGAGTGTATATAAAGTTTTCGTTATAATTTAGAAATCAAGTGGATCAGTGAAGAACAGATAAAAATTCTGGATGGTAAAAATAGAAATATAATCGGTGTACTTTATATATTGTTATTGTTTTTAACTTCAGTCCTAAATTTTCTATCATCAAACATATGTATTTTAAACTGTTACATGAGTTATAACAATAATCGATAGGTTTATATATATATATATATATATATATATATATATATATATATATATATATATATATATATATATATATATATATATATATTATATATACAGTATATATAACCAGATAAATACCTAAAATAAGAGGTAAAGGGTGTTACAAAGAATCACTTTTAAAAATTATGGTATTGACACATGGTAAAGAAAAAGGAACTATGAAGTATGAAGTGGGAGATGATAAATGATGAAGTATTGAGTTAGAAGCTCTAGATAGATCGAAATATAACCGATGCCCTTTACCTCAATAGACGTAGGAGGATATGATCATAATATATATACTTTTGTACAATTACCCCACTAATTCTAGAAGCTTCCATGGCGTGACCGGAGTGGGTATTTTCAAGGAAATCAGTTAGAGCACAAAAAAGAAGAAAAAAATAATTATATTGAAATTATGATTGCCCATCGGAGTTTGCTTCCCCCATACATTGGTATATAAACTTCTCAAACTGTTCAAAGGAATAGGAGAAGAGAAGTACCATGTCCTGACAAGATGTGAACTACATTCAGAAGAGATAAGAACAAGATAAAAAAATCGTTAGTTAGACAGAGCCAATTTCTGACCTTCCCTTCCTACGACAAACAGCTATTTCCCAAATTTTGTTTTGGATGAGACGAAAAAAAATAATAATATTAAAGCTGACAGCGTTCCCAGCTTGTGACGAAAAGTAACTATCACTACCTACGGTCTACCATCCTTTATACACTATTCACCGACTTCTGTTAGAAAACATTTGCTGCCCCATCTCATGGGGACTATTTTGAGTCCTAAGTCATCCTGCTTTCTTCACCTGAACTTCAACCGCCCTTCTGTGACATTCTCAAGCCTGAGGCATCTGTGCCAGTATCTTCTCACTGGCTGTAGAAAACTCTACAATCATCCATTAGGTTTTGCTCTACTTTCCTTTATTTCCCCCTATCTAATATTATTTTTGATTGATTTAATTTCTCATTGAAAGTAATAGAAGGAACATTAATTCCCTTTCTATATAAGTTCATGATTAAATGTTCTGTGTTTTGATGTGAGTTTCTTGTTTATCTTGATTTCAAATATATCGATTTCTGTTGTTCAATCTTTTCAGATTCGAGATTAAAAGAACCTGTAATGATTTTAAGATCGAAACAAAAGTAGATCAAAGATTAGTAATGTTGAATCATAGTTAATTAATTTTGAAAATCAAACCAACTGACTTCAAGAATCTGACATATTGGGAATCTTCAACTTCCCCAATGTTTAAATGGTGAGTTTCTTCCTCTTCCTGCAAACCAAATCTTGGAAGAACTTCAAACAAAGGCCCCTCCTTCGGACAAGCCAGAAGAAACACAAACATGCAGGGTAAACAGTAGAGAAAGATTTCTTCTCCTTATTTCCAAAAACTTGGGACTAAACATTGTGGAAGGCTAATAGTCCTTTGCTTAATTATGAATGGGGGATTGCTTTCGAATTAAGATTTAAGGAAATAAGAAAAGAAAATATATGGACGCTTTTTTTATGTTATACTGATCAACAACTGATATTTTTCTCTCATTATTGTTCAAATAATCGTAATCCTAGGTAGGGGGACTTTTTCCAATAAATATTCTACGCAAAGTAGCAATAATAAAATGTGCATTTTATGTATTTGAGAATTTTCATGACTTTTATTACTGTTGGAGTTTTTTTTTTTTTATCAGATTTCAGTTGACAAGCTTCTCTAATTCTAGCTATTCAATCTCCATTAAAGTAATAAGATTAGGACAAGGCGAACAAGGAATAAGATCCTCCATAAAGCAAGTAGTGATGTGGAAAGTAAATTAAAAGAATACGGTGAAAACCGCCATGATACTGATTATATGAACCCAGCTGGCTTTGAAGTTCCTTTTCGACTTTATTTTGTCCACCGTGAAATTTTACTTAAGGAATCTGCCGGTCTTTTCAAAGATATATAATCAGGAAGAAACGGAGTTTCATTACAAAAAGACGTTTGAAAGAAAGTTATACACGAACAAAAACTGAAAAGTCCCATTGCTCTAATTAAGACAGTGTAACACCTTGAATTTTTATAAAGGTACCAAGAAATTATATTGATTGAAATTTAAGGAAAAATGATCATGTCATACAAAACAGATTGTAAAATTAATGTTACTAATTTGTTTTTGAAGGGGTTAACTTTACAGCTTCTTTTAGGGATTATAATAGAAGACTGTATGTGGAATAGTAAGCACAAAAAGACACTTAATACAATACAAGTAGGAAGCACGAGTCCTTTAAAATTGGGCAATCAATTTAAAATACGGATTTTTGTGTTACTGAATTGGGGCTGAATTCAAATGTCCAATATGTTGCGTCTAACGAATATTAGCAAATGGACTGCCACAATTACTTAATACAAACCTCAACATACGGACTACCAGGAAATGATGTTTACTGTGTGTGTTGGGGGTGGGAGGGGTGTTACCACAACCCTGTTATTCAAGTGCAGAGTGTTAATATCTTGTTTTCTTATTGCTGTCCACAGACACGAGAAAGATCAATATGCATGAGCACAATATTGCCTGTTACGAAAGATTATTGTGGAATAATGGTTGATTACAGATAGACTAGAAGTGACACATGGGAAATAACTTAAAATAAAGAGAATACTTAGATTTGCAATTGAGTAGATGAAAAAATTTTTTTTTAAGACATTAGAATTGTGAACGAATATGTATATATGTATGTATATATTCATCAATGTATGTATGTATGTATGTATGCATGTATGTATGTATAGATGTATGCAAATCGTAAAACTATACTTGTGTATTGTGAGGGGGATACTAATTATGTATTGAGATTAAATAATAACTTGGAACAACGGTTAAATACGTAGAAATAAGATTGTTTGATTAAATGCTTACAATTTACGTATCTCTCTACCATAAGGAATTATTTCCATATTTTGAGAATTTATTAATATTTTAAGTTTATTATATGTTTTAACATGCTGGTATCTATGGAATTTTCTGATGCCAATCTTTCATCTGTTGGCGGAACATAGCAGGTGCTAGGTCGTGCCAAATATGCCATGACGAATTACATTTTGTAAGCTATAACGGACAGATGACAAGAGCCACTAGTCCCATTATCGCGATAACACGTAAAACATGTTGAACTTTCATGCTTTCAGGTCACCAATTCCTGTGGTCGCATACAATGCTAACTAGCGGAGCCACAACCCTGACCCTAAAGTGAGGTAAAATTATAAATTGACTTTTCGATGCGACTTGACGTGAGGAACTCGATGGTGCAAACCAAATTCCCCTATCTTTATTAGGTTAAGCGCAATTGATTTATTCAGGACCTTAAATAAGGGAATCAATAGCTTCGTCTCGTGACACCGAACCATGCTCGTTTCTGTCATGAGTCTCTAGCTTAATTAGTGGTCGTATTAAACCTTACATGCCGTCCGTTTTATGAAAAAAAAAACCTAAACGGGGCAAGGGTTAGATATTTAAATGACTAAGAAGTTAAGCTAGATGATAATCTAACAATATATATATATATATATATATATATATATATATATATATATATATATATATATAAAAATATATATATATATATATATATATAAATATATATATATATATATATATATATATATATATATATATATATATATATATATATATATATATATATATATATAAATCTAGCAACTCCTTATGTGTGGCTTGATGATGGTCGAAATGTGGTGTTGAACTTGTTTAAATGTAAATGCAGAAAGGTGATATTGGATGGAAAAAGCTTTTTGAATGCTATTCCTAAAACTGTATTGTAAATAACTACCTTGGCTTCAAGGACTATTACTCAGCATCCAATAAAGTAGAATAACATGCCAACTAGTTTTCTGTAAACTAAACTCATAATTTTATTAAACGAACAAAAGCTCTATTTGACATACACCTTCAAAGGTCCAAGATCCAATCGTTTTCTAACTATTTTTTTTTTTTTATTGAGAAATACTTAAATACCTTCCACCTAAATGTTTTTTTATGATACGCAATTATTTTTTAATGATTTTCTGGAATGTTCTTTTCGCTTAAGATCATGAACTATAAAACGATCAAGATATTTTTGATGAATTGTGATTCTACATATCCCTCTGTAACCCACCAGTTTTTATGCGAGGGAAATCTTAAACGAGGAAGTTGGCTATATTTTTTTTTTTTTTTTTTTTCCTGATAAATATTAAGTACAAGTCTCAATTTTTTTTTCAAGAAAATACTGGCGTATTTCAATTTAAAAAAAAAAAAATCCTTATAACATGCGTCCTACTCTGAAATAAGACTTTATCATCCTTTTTGAATCCCTCGTCACGCGGGTAAGACGTGGGAGAAGAAAGCTCCCTTTGTGTGTGTGTGTGTGTGTGTGTGTGTGTGTATGTGTGTGTGTTTATACTGGTTTCTAGAAAATATTTTGAATATCGTTTTATTGGTATAGCATGACTCATGTCCATCCAGTAACACTGATCTCACTAAACTGATATATAGCCTAATTTTAATATAATTTTTGGCGATTTAATTTCAAAATTTCACTTAACGTAGCCTTGTCCAATTTACTTCTTTTTTTTCTAATCTTTCAATTAACTCGAACTCGAAATATCTTGTATTAGATATCATAGATACCAAATATTCAAATGATTTTACCTCATGCATTCTTTCTATTTCCAATGATAATAATTTTTCCAATACATATTCCGCTTTCGTCTTCAAGGTCCTATTTATCGTGCGCCTAACCTCATGTGATATGTCATACATTCTGGTAATCAAGCACTGCAAATCTTGGGGTTTTCTGCTAATAAGGACACCATCATCAGCATAATCTAGGTCAGCTAAAATCATATTACTAATCCAGTGAAATCTTTTTCAACAATCCCCAACCGTTCTATGCATTACAAAATCCATATGAAGGATAAACAACATAAGTGACAACAGATTCACCTGGAGTACCCCATTGTTCTCTGGGAATTCATCTGATAGGACTCCACTAACATTAACTTTACACTTGCTATTCTCATGGGAAGACTTAATAAAATTGACATACTTAAGAAAAACTATATAATAATGTTGGACACAAAATTGGCTGAGGCAAATTATTCTGATGAATGGGAGCTAATAGTATTGGTAAAAAATGGCGAAAAAGAATGATATGACTGATTACAATAATCACAAAGGCATCACGCTAACGCCATTTGTTATGAAAATATATAGTGTGCTTATTGTAAAGAGACTAGAGATAAAACCTGAAGAAAAGCTGAGAGATGAACAAGCAGGATTTGGGAAAGTTACAATAATGTGTGTAATATAGAAATCCACTTTCAATGGCATCTGTGGACTATGAAATTTTTTTAAAAGCCTATTATAAACCAGTAATGATAAAAAAAAAGAGCATCCATCTCTAGTTAGGAATATGCAATGCCAATTGTTTGGTGAGATTCTACATAGTGGGGGAAAATGTAGTGCAATTACATACGATAACAATTTTGACTATTTTCTGACAATTTTTGCGAATCTTCAGTCTAGTATCAGCAAAAATATAAATAAATAAGTAAATAAACAATGAGAACCAAGTTTTTAGCCCGCTAATAAATAAAAATCGTGAAAGAATCCGTGCTTAGTTCTTTATTATCAAATGCAGGCTGAACAGGAATTTAGGTGTTTAACCATTTACCTTCATCATAGTCAAACTTCCTGCTGTGATGAAATTTCCTAAAAAAAAAATTCACTTCAATAGAATAAGAATTGTGTTTAGAAATAATAGAATTTTATAAATCTAAGTGCTATTTGCCTAAATTATTACAGTATTTTATGATAGTATGAATGCATAAAGCTGAAAAGAGTTATTAACACATTGCATGATTTCTGGCATTTTTACTAGTTCTTCATCTGCATATACAACTATATTTGACTTACTGTGTTTTCTTCTACCTATTTCCACCCATAGTTATACTAACACACTCATGTGATTTTATTAAAATATATGAGGGTAGACATCATAATCCTGTAGATTATCAACACCTATTTCTACGAATATATGTGTATCTAATAGAAGACAACATGGTTCTAGGTATCTTTAGTAGTGTGAAGCCACTATTGTTTATGAACAGACTACCAATGTTAAAGCCTAGATTCACCGTCGTCCAACCAAGAATTAGGTTCCTCTCCGATACCATATATATATATATATATATATATATATATATATATATATATATATATATATATATATATATATATATATATATATACATATATACTGTATATATATATATATATATATATATATATATATATATATATATATATATATATATATATATATATATATATATATATATATATATATACTTATTTTGAAGCAAAGAGAAAAATCTATTTTTGGATGAGATGGTCATTTCATCCTGATGGAAGTTCCTTAAAGTTGCTCACTAAGGGATATATGTACTATAGTGATATTCCCAGAGAATTTTATCTTTAAGTATCCAGAATTCTGAATCCTGGCGCGAATATCCTTAAATTTTCTCTCAAGATATCGCATAATATCAGAGGACGTATTCTTAACACACCACATAGCAATCTGCACCCCTAATAGCGTTTACACTTCGATGGGGGTGTGGCATAATAGAAGGGGAGCCGTATCAATGTTACCCCCGTTCTTGTACTACTATTGAGTATGACAACAGCGCCATCTCCAAGATGGCGTACATTCCTTGTAGCATTGAGCATAGTGCTACAGATAGAGTACTTCGGGAGGGATACTGTGAAAATCTTTTCTTTTTGCTTCGCTCCATAATCCGTTTTCTTGGGCTCAAGTCATGTCGTCCCGATGGAAGCATACCAGAGTATTATTGTATCTCTGGATTTTCATCAGCGCCTTAACTTTGGGACAACATTTCTATGGTCATATGGGCCAATTGAGACAGCTGACATCACCGTTATCCGTCATCACTACTAATCATAAAGGATGTTAGTGCTTCCTGCCCCCTACAGGGAAGAGTCATGCTGGACAGTAGAAAAGGGGTCTCAAGGTTAACATATGTTGTATGAACAAATATAATGTATACACTGAATATACAAAGTGTCATAGTTTGTATATATTGCCGAATCAATATTAGTGTCTCTTATATCTATTGTTTGTGAGCATACAACTATATGAAAATTACTTACCTTAGTAAGTCAAAGAACTCTAGCATTTTATACATGCAATTGTCGGGTAAATTCGTACGCAATACATTCTAATAGACATTTATTCCTAATAGATGACTAAATGAGTTAACCAGTAAAACAAATATAGCATGACAATGGAATTATACACATAACGAATACAGAGACTACATTTCTTTCTTGAAAGGAAAATAAATGATGAGTGCCACTCTCAGATTGATGAAAAATTTTTATAATAAAATTTGTCCTCATGATCTCTGTACCGGTTACATTCTATCGACACTGTGTACTACGTACACACAGCACTAATCCTATCTTTATAACTCCACACCTGGGATTTGAACAGAATTAGTATCACCATGGTAACACTCATTTAAAGGAGGTCACCCTAATATTGATGACCTCTTCTCCCTTTAATTGACAGTTCCAGTCTATGAGGGGTTCATCGCAGAATTAGACGGCGGGTTTTAAAATACTACCTGCCGCCACCACATAATGGTTCAGTTCATGGACATGCTTAGCATAGTGTTTGTATAACGCTCTGGATGATTTCCTTCCAGTATATAAGTGAAGTCGCTCGAAGTCCATATACTGAAAAAAAAGTTCATGGATGAGGCAATTTTTCTCGGATCATGACCTGCAAGAGTACTGACAGGATACGCTCTACGAATAAAGTAGGTGAGCTTTGCCCTCAGTTGTTTCAGGGATAAGTTTGATCCAGAGGTTTCTCATTAAAGAGCTGTCTTCCCCTGAAGTCTGAAGTTCTACGAAGATAGACCTTTAGACACTCTACACTCTACAGCACATAGAAAGACATCTTCCTTCAAAGGGCAGATTCTCCAGGGCCCCTACCTCTTAGTGGGTAGCTCGTTCTTAGCAAGAAAGGTTGGATCAGGTAAATGATTCAGTTCTCCCGCTTCTATGAACTGAATGTGGCCCTCATCTCTAGATAGGGCCACAATTTCACTAACTCAAGCCAACACCTCGTCAATTTCTTCCTCGTCTACTTGAGGAGCCTGGGACAGCTCCTCCTCCTGACCTTCTCCTAGAAGGTCCTTCTCTGTAGAATCTGACACCTCTGACATCTTATCGTCCATTTGGATGTGTTGAAGGGAGGCCGAGACTTCAGAATCTACCGGATTCTGGGCAGTTGGTATTTCCACCTGAGGCTGAGGAATGACTGCATTAGCCGATGCTTTAAGGAAAAGGTAGGCCCTCATCTTCTCATTTGGAAGGTAGGGGCCTGAGGTGTTTTTTCTGAAAACCCCTCTCCCAGGTTCGTAACTCTTCCCTGGCAGCATCCCTTGACTACGTCGACTCTGGGTTGTCAAAAGCCTCGGTAATAAGATTAGAACATACGGTACAAACCTGAGGGTCCCAATACCGGAGATCACCTCGGCTGCGCATGGTACGTGCCTCCTGCAAAACTGATGTCCACAGAAGTTCTTACTGCAGACATTACAGAACACACTCCCCCACTTCGGATGGTCCTCCTGTAAAGAGAAGAAAAATCCATGAGTATCAAGTGAAGGCTTTTCACTTATATTAAAACATGTAGCTTACACAGTAAAGCTATAAAAGAAAAAAAAAGGCACATACTTTTATTTCCTGTCCAGTCAATTGCTGTAACCTCCCAAGATATTAAAACTAAGGTTAAATCTATTCTAGAATACCTTATGTAATTTCCTAAACGGAAATTTAAGGTGTAGTTCACACCTTGAAATAAAGTTTTTATATACGGGATAGAATGAATACAGAAAGAACTCACTTTCTATATATATTACGGTCTCAATAAAAGGCTGTACAAGATAACATTAAGTATGTTGAAGAACTTTAGTGTTATCACAAACTCTGTACTGTAGTTTTATTAATGCAGTATTACACTACAAATATAGTAACTACTGTACATCGCATGCTGTTGTGCCGACCAGCATTTACCCCTATATAGTTCAAAGATATACTACCTTTAACTAATAGGTGGCAGGTCACTGGTTCGCAAATGATGATTGCCGGCCGGCAGCTAAAACACTTACACCCGGCTGCCGACCGCTAACCGTAGTGGCCAGCAGATTTCGGTATGTGTTTACACTGCAGGCACGCAAAGGTAGCAAAACCCATGCATACCAGCAGTGGCTTAAAACCAGAGAACCTCCACCTGCCCGGCTGCCAGTTGTTAAGCCGGCAGCCGGGCTATGGGTAAAACATTATAGTCAGAGAAATAGTATGGATGTAAGGTTATAAGGCGGCATTGTCATACGACCTTCCATCCAGAAAGAGTGAACTCATGGAAGAGGAGAATATAGCATTCAGGCTTCCAAGAAATCCATAGTCTTCCGGACTTTATCGGCGACCATGGAAGAGAGATCAAGGGAGGTCCGGGGTTCACTATGGAAAGAAAAAGGGGTCTCTGCCGGCCGACAAGTAATTGCCAGCTGGTAGAGAGCTGAGCCGGTCCTCCATCCTAACCTACACTATAGTATATTTTTTAAAGCGGTGCATATTTACACCCACTCACAAGGGTGCCCTTTTAGCTCGGAAAGGTTCCGGATACCTGATTGGTCGGAAGTATTTTTGTCCGAATACCTTCATTGTTCTCGAATAATCACCAAGTAATGTGAATCGAAACTTATTTATTAACCTATATTTCTCCATCAGATATATGTTTTGTCAATAAACAATGTGAAAGAATAAATATATTATAAAGAATCGTCTTGGTAAGTGTAAATTTAATAACACAATCCGCCGAAGTCAACGACAGCAGCTTGTTTTCAGATGCATGCTTTGTAATTTTCACAAATATCGGGTTTTATTAATTCCATGATTTTGGTAAATTCTGGTATTCAAAGAAAGTTTATAATAACATGTTTAACTTATGCTGAGTTTAATTTATCACAATTTGCGTTAATATGTGAAAAATTACAAAATTGCAAAGCGTGCATCCGAAAACAAGCTGCTATCGTTGACTTCGGCGGATTGTGTTATTAAATTTAGACTTACCAAGACGATTCTTTATAATATATTTATTCTTTCACATTGTTTAATGACAAAACATATATCTGATGGAGAAATATAGGTTAATAAATAGGTTCCGGTTCACATTACTTGGTAATTATTCAAGAACAATGAAAGTGTTCGGACAAAAATACTTCCGACCAATCAGGTACCAGGAACCTTTCCGAGCTAAAAGGGCACCCCTGTGAGTGGGTGCAAATATGCACCGCTATAAAAAATAGACTATAGGTACGGAAGTAAGCCTGCTGCCAAAGATGCAATGGCTAGGCCATCACTAAGAAAGAGAAGGGGGTGGGGAGAAAGGATAAGGGTCCTATAAACTTTGTTCTAGCAAGAGACACACTCAGCAGTTAGGGAAGCTCATCCTAACCTAGAGTTGTCTATTAGGGAGGAAGACTGGCAATACTTGCTATCATTCCCCCAACTAGAACAAAGTTAGGTGAAGTTATTTCGCCAGGCAACGGAGAAAACTCATTCTCCAGCCCAAGAAAAAAGACACACGACAGTCAGCTAGACCACTAGAGGAAGGAATCATCTCGTACAGAATCCTTCAGACGTAGACTAGGGAAGCAAAGCTTCCTCTGTCTGCACCTAACCTAGCAAAGGAAACTCATTCTCCATGCTAGGGAAGAAGCCGACCACAGGCTAGAAACTCTGATGTTCTACCTCAACCCCAAAAAAACCCAGTCACTCTGGTTATCAGGTCAGGACAGACATATCCTAGGATAGTTATACCTGATTATTATTTAGATAGAACCGCTAGGATTAAGCCTAAGACTTACTCAGAGGGAGAGAGGGATTGAACTTAGTCTCCGGAGGAGAAAAGAATAATCGGGGATGTGCAAAAGTATACTACTGTACCATAGGCTACTAGCCTAGGTGGGATGAGAATCGATTACCTAAATCACCGAAGCTCTCTCGCATACAATCTTGGAAAGAAAATTCAACAATATCTTACATGTATGAAAGATTTGCCTATAGCTTCAATAACATAACACTCAGAAAAACTTATATCATGCATGAAAGTACTAGGGTCAGACGCCTAGGCTACTAAGCCTCGCGAAGGGTAAGATCGGTTACCTAAATCGCCGAACTAAAAACTAACGGCATCATATAATCATTCCTAGAGGAGCTAAATAGCTAGATTATTAAAGCACAACAAACCGGGAACGTCTAACTAACGTCTAGCTAACTAAATGACGCATAAATAGTGAGCGACAGTATCCACAATGCCTTTGGTAGGCAAAAGCTCTTGTTTACGTTAATATCACTTGTGATTTAATTCAAAATGACAAGAGCTTACATTTATACACTGTAAAGATAATACTAAACTTTTCAGAGGCAGAAGAGGCCGGGGAAGGCATAAAAATATTGAGTTATATCCAAAATAAAGAGAAAACACCGAGTAATAGAGCTACACAAAAAGGAATAAAAAAGGCGCTACCGCCTTCATCAGATACACACTGGAAACGGAATAGGAGACATGCCTTATGAGCGGCTCTCTTTTCATTCTCGTTTCAGATTCTTGTCACTGTAACCCCTCAGAGGGTTAATACTGTTCGGAGTGGAGATAGCTATGTGACGTGTCAAGAATATGTCCTCTGATATTATGCCATATCCCGGTGAGATTTATTTAGGGATATTCTCTCTAGGAGTTAGAATTCTGGATACCTTAATGTAAAATTCTCTGGGAGTATCACTGTAGTCGAATATACCCTAGGAAGCTACCTTTTAGGAACTTCCATCAGGATGATATGGCCTGAGCCCAAAATATATATATATATATATATATATATATATATATATATATATATATATATATATATATATATATATATATATATATATATATATATATATATATATATATATATATATATATATATATATATATATATATATATATATCGGATTTTGAGCGAGGCGAAAAATCTATTTTTGGGTGAGATGGCCATGTCGTCCTGATGGAAGTTCCTATAGGGTAGCTTCCTAGGGTATATTACAACTACGGGGATATTCCCAGAGAAATTACCTTAAGGTACCCAGAATTTTAACTCCTGGAGCGAATATCCCCAATGAAAGTACCAGGGATATCGCAAAATATCAGAGGACGTATTCTTGACACGCCACATGGCAATCTGCACCCCGAACAGAGATAACACTTCGAAGGGGTCAATTGGCAAGAAAACGAAAACGAGAAAGAAAAGGGAGAGCCGTTCGTAAGGCTCTCTCTTTTTCCGTTTCGTAAGCGTGCCCTGCGCCGATTCTGGCGGCATCTACATTCCTAGTAGCGATACACGAAGTGCTACAGATACTGTATGAAGGGAGGGGTCCTACAGCCCTTTCGTAGAAAGGGAAGGGCGGGTCCATCAGGACGACATGGCCATCTCACCCAAAAATAGATTTTTGAGCAAAGGCTCAAGCCATGTCGTCCTGATGGAAGTATACCAGAGCATTACTGTATCTGTGGATTCTCAGAACGTGCCGTACTCCCCGAAAGTATTTCCCAGTCGACCAGACCTAGAGACCTAAGATGTTACCGTTATACATCTTTTCAACTAACCATAAGCCATGTTAGAGCTTCCTGCCCCCTGCAGGGAAGAGTCCTACTAGATTCTGGGAAATTCTCGAAGAGTACATATACCTATGTATGAACACCAGGCAAGCAAATATAGTGGTCTCACGCTATATTAGGTAAAGCATAGTTTGTAAAGAACCACTGTGTCAATATGAAATATCGACCAGTTCTCACTCAATACTCGTATTGGACAAAGGTTTATATCCGCATAGTAGGATAATTGTAAATCCGCCACCAACCCCTTATGGGATGGAGTCTTCCCACTAAGGGAAAGCATAAACCAATGCAGTATTAGCTTGCATAAAGGAACAATCTATTAGAATTATCCCCTGATAATTATACATAGAATAAATGCTCAGTTAAACCAATAAATAGACACGGGTGAAGGAGATGCAAGATTCTCAAAAACAAGTTTATTGACAGGCAATAAATAGACAGGTTAACAACAATTATACATATATATATATATATATATATATATATATATATATATATATATATATATATATATATATATATATATATATATATATATATATATATATATAAGAGGAGGATAACCAAAACTTTAAGCATAAGTATGATAGTAAACAGAAACTTGTTTATCTAAAAGAAAAACATTAGTGCCACTTTTAACATACCAAGGTATTAAAGCCATAGAAGTCTGTATTACTAATCAGTCACATTAGCGTTAGAAACGCTCGGCACGCATGTCTGCACTAATGCTATGTTCACCTTTGGGAATGGAACAGTCAACGTGGGCCACTCAGTGCCCTCACTTAGTTTGTAGTAGAGCATGTAACTACACACTCACCCTGGAATTAATCGTCCCAATTAAAACCACTGTTCCTCGCAGAGTTAAACAACAGGGTTAACGACGCAACCCACTGCTACCACAGATCTCTTTAGTTGCTCCACTTGCTTCGCATAGTGACTAAAGAAAACTCTGGAAGACTTCCATCCAGTGTATGAACGAAGATGTTCAAAATCCATACAATTGAAGAAGTTTAAGGATAAAGCAACTTTCCTCGGATCGTGACCTGCGGGTGTACTGTCAGGATCCGCTCTGCGAATAAAATATGGGATTTTCGCCCTGAGTTGTTTCAGAGATAAATTTGAGCCTGACGTTTCTCCCCTGAACAGTTGACCACCCTTGAAGTCTGAAGTTCTACGAAGATAGACCTTTAGGCATTCCACTGGACATAAAGATGCATCTTGTTTCAGAGGGCAGATTCTCCAGAGACCTCACCTGTTGGTGGGTAACTCGTTCTTGGCAAGAAACGTAGGATCCGGAAACAGGTTCAGTTCTCCCCCATCCAGGAACTGAACACGACTTTTTTCTCTCGAGAGGGCTACAATCTCACTAACCCTGGCCCCGGACGAGAGTGCAAATAGGAAAATAACTTTTTGGGTCAAATCCTTTAATGCACACTCCTCATTGTTCAACAGCAAAGCAAAATGAAGAACTTTATCTAAAGACCATGAAATGGGCTTTGGAGTTGCTGACGGTCGGAGCCTAGCGCAGGCTTTCAGAACTTTATTAAAGATCTCGTTAGCGAGGTCGACCTGGAAGGCATATAGGATGGGTCTTGTCAAAGCAGACTTACACGTTGAAATTGTGTTTGCTGCTAACCCTTGACCATGGAGGTGGATGAAGAAAGATAAGCAGAAGTCCGTCGTGATCTCCTGCGGATTCTTCTCCTTGACAAAGGCCACCCATTTCCTCCAAGATGACTCATATTGCCTTCTAGTGGATTTCCTCTAGGAAGTCTATTCTGGCTTTCGAGATCCCGAAACGCTTTCTCACCGCTAGGGAGAGAAAATCGTGAGCTGCAGGGTCCGGGTTTTCTGTATTGAAGCGCAGACAGTCGACTTCTGGACTCGCTGGGTCAGAACTGGATCTGGTAGCGGTAGAAACTTCAGCCGTAGTTCTAATGCCAGAGGGAACCACACGCTGTTCGGCCACTTGTGGGCCACTATTGCCGCTACTCCCTTGAATGATCTCAGTTTGTTGAGGACCCTCAACAGAAGGTTGTGAGGAGGGAACAGGTAAATCCTAGACCATCTGTTCCAGTCGAGGGACACCGAGTCCACTGCTTCCGCCAAGGGGTCCTCGTACGGGGACACGTACAGGGGCAACTTCTTGTTATCTTTCATTGCAAAGAGGTCTATCTGCAGTTCTGGGACTTGACTCAAGATGAAGGAGAATGATCTTGCGTCTAGGGACCATTCCGACTCTATCGGTGTGAACCTGGATAAAGTGTCCGCTGTCACATTGCAAACTCCTTAAAGGTGAACTGCCCACAGGTACCTCTTCTTCTTTTCCGCCAATCGGAAGATGGCCAGCATCACCTGGTTGAGAGGTGGTGACGTTGATCCTTGTCGATTCAAGCATTTCACAACTACCTCGCTGTCCAGCACCAACCTTATGTGGATCGAGTGACGCGGGGAGACTTTCTTTAAGGTAAGGAGACTGCCATAGCTTCTAGAAAGTTTATGTGAAAGGTCTTGAATAGCTTGGACCAAGTCCCCTGGACCTTTTTCCGATTAGAATGACCTCCCCATCCCTCCTTCGAGGCGTCTGAGTGAATTGTCACCGACGGGGGAGGTGGCTGAAGAAGAATCGACTTCTTCAGATGTCTGGCTTGGGACCAAGGCCTGAGAAGAGTACGTAGACAAAGCGGAACTGGTCTTCTCAGATCTCTTCACGCGTTTGATGCATAACTTCTCCAAACTCCGGTTGCATCCTTTAGCTATGCTCTTAGCACCGGGTCTGTCACCAAAGCAAACTGGAGAGAACCCAGTACTCTCTCCTGTTCGCGTCTTGATATCCTTTCGGAATCTAGAAGTCTCTTGACAGAACCCGCTATCTCCTTCCTTTTCTTCGCCGGGATGGAGAAACGGTGTGACATTAGGTCCCAGTGGATTCCCAGCCACTGGAACTTTTGAGATGGAGAAAGTCGAGACTTTTTTCTGTTGATCTTGAAGCCTAGATACTCTAGGACCTGGATCACTTGAATGGAAGCTTGCAAGCATTCTGTCTTGGATGCTGCCCACACCAGCCAGTCATCCAGGTAGGCTACTACCTGAATTCCCTTTAGGCGTAATTGTTTGAGAGTTACGCTCGCAAGCTTCGTGAATATCCTTGGGGCTATATTTAGCCCGAAAGGCATGGCTCTGAAGGCATATAGTCTTCGTTGTAGCTTGAACCCTAAGTAGGGGGAGAGTCGACGATTGATTGGAACGTGCCAATAGGCGTATGACAGATCTATGGAGACAGTAAATGCCCTCTTGGGCAGTAAGGTCCTTATATGTTGCAGTGTTAGCATCTTCAACTTGCAGTTCACTATGAACTTGTTGAGTGGCGACATGTCCGGAATGACTATGAGCTTTTCCGAGTCCTTCTTAGGAACACAAAACAGCCTCCCTTGGAATTTGATGGACTTTACCCTTCGGATCACTTTTTTCTCCAACAGATCTTGGATGTACTCCTCCAGAACGGGGGTGGAGTGTTGGAGAAACCGAGGGCACGGGGGTGGAGTGCTGTACCAGCTCCAGCCCAGTCCATTTTTGAGTAGGCTGTGGGCCAGGGATCGCAGGTCCACCGATCCCGAAAATACTGAAGTCTCCCTCCTACCGGTATCATCTCACTTGGACTGTTGTCCTGAGGTCTTGCCTCCCCGACCGCGACCACCCCTGGATCCCCTTCCCCTTGAGGGGCGCCTAAACGAGCCTCTGGCTGCTCCTCTAGGCTTTGCTCGAAAGGAAGCTGACTGCCCTTCGAACGTTGGGTTGAATGATGGGGACTGTGTCGACACGGCCTGGGGTACCCACTGAAATGTGGTCGGGGTTAGTGCCACCATCTGGGGCACAGAAGGGATTGGCAATTGCCGTTGTTGTTGCTGTCTAACTGGCTTGGCTAGCCGGGACGGCAGCCTAGTCCTATTAGTCTTCCTCTTAGGTTGGGGACCCTCATCCGGGGAAGACTTTCTCTTGATAGAAAGTCCCCACTTCTGGAGAAGGTTTCTATTCTCCGTGGCGGTCTTATCGACAACTTCTTTGACCGATTTACTAGTGAAAAGGTCTTTGCCTCAAATGTTGGAGGAGATTAGTTTCCTTGGCTCATGCCTCACCGTAGCCGAGGCGAACACAAACTCCCTACAAGCTCTCCTCGCTCTGACGAAGCTGTAAAGATCCTTCGTCACTGTGGCTAGATGAGTCTTGGCCACTACCATGAACATTTCATGGACCTTGGGGTCACTTGCCATCGTCTCAAGAGTAGTCTGAAAAGACATTGAGGCAGCAAGTCTTTCTTTTGTCTCGAGCTCCCTCCGCAAAAGAAAGTCAGACAGCTTAAGGAGGTTCTCACCGAACTGACGTCCGGCAATATCAGCCTCCACCTTCCGGACTGAGAAGGTAAGATGGACGTCCTTCCAGTCCTTGTGGTCCATAGGTAGGGCCAGCGACAAGGGTTTACACTCCTCCAAGGAAGGGCAAGGTTTGCCAGCCTCGACTGCTTTTAGCACAGCCGTAAACCCTTTGTGCAAAAAGGGGAAGGCTCTATCAGGAGAGGACATAAAGGAGGGGAGCTTCTTACTCAATGCAGCCACCTTTGAGTTCGAGAAGCCCCTCTCTTTCATCGACGATGAAAGTAAAGCTTGAGCCTTAGCGTGGTCCAACACTATGACCTCCTTCGGCTCTGTCTCCTCCTTTGACGCTGGTTCCTTCCTCAACCGGACATAGCAGTCCGGATATGCCCCTCTGCCGGGCCAGAATTCCACCTCCTCTAGGGGAACTGAACCCAACTTATCTGACATGACGGTCTTCCCAATCGTCATCGGCATGTGCTCAGCATACCTCCACGGGTTAACATCAGAGCAAGAGGGAAGGTCTTTCATGTTGAGGCTTTTCTGAGTTCCACATGATGCTACAATCCTCTGCATCTGCAGTTCCATTGCAGCCACCTTCTCATTATTCTCCTTCTGCATTTGTTGGATCATTCTAACAATGGAGGAGAGGGCCTGTCCCAGCTCTGCTGGGAGAGCGGACGATGTTGATGGAATAGGTTCAGGGATCTGAACCGGAGCAGCCGACACTTCAGCGGCCTCTTCCTCTACAATGTCTGGAGCTTGATCTTCATCCTGGCCTCCTCCCAGGAGGTCTTCCTCCAGACGCTCGGACACGTCTGACATCCTGTCGTCCAACTGGATGTCTTGCAAGGCAACCGCGACTTCAGCATCCACTGGGATCTGAATTTGGAGGATCTCCTCTTGAGGCTGGGGAATCACAGCATCAGCTGATGCCCTAGGGGAAAGGCAAGCCCTCATCTTCTCACTTGGAAGATAAGGTCCAGAGGTGTTCTTCTGGAAGCCTCTTACCCAGGTACAGAGCTTATCCCTTGCTATATCTCTTAATTCCGCCGTCTTAGGGGAATCAAAAGCCTCAGTAATCAGATTAGAGCACACGGTACATACCTGAGGGTCCCAGTACCGGATATCACCCTTGGAGACAGCGCATGCTGCGTGCCTCCTACATGACTCATGTCCGCAGAAGTTCTTACTGCGGATGTTGCAGAAAACACTTCCGCACTTTGGATGGTCCTCCTGTAAAGAGAAGAAATTTCCATGAGTATCAAGTGAACTACGTATCACTGGATATGCACAGCTTAGCATAACAATCAGAAATGAAAGACACACACTTGTGTTTCCCACACAACCAATTGTTGTTGCCTTCCAGATAATAAGATCGTATGGTTAATCTGTCTTAGAGTAACCACAGAAAAATTTCCAGAGGAAACAGGTGTAACTCACACCTAAGGTATGATTTTAAAATACCGGATAATAGACAAGAAAGAACTCACTTTCTTATCTGTAAGGCAAAACCAAAGGGTTGTGCAAGACAACACAAAAGTGTTAGAAAACACAGTGTTGTACCAAAACTATACTATAGTTTTCTTCCTACAGTATATGCTATACTGAAGAATACTGGTACAGTATAGAAGGTAATGCTCCGGCCGGCACTAGCCAGCCGGCACACACCATAAATAGCCTTAAAGTATACTACTTAACAGCTATAAGGCGGCAGAACGCTGGTTCAAATGCATGTGCCGGCCGGCAACAGCCAATGTCGGCCGGCAATGATTACCGGCAGGCAACTACCCAAGGTAGCACCCAGCTGCCAATCACTGCTCATAGCGACCGGCAGACAAGGGCGTGACAATAGCTGGCCGGTAAAGGTAAACAACCGTTACCAGCCAGCAGCAAAAGAACCAGAGAACTCCGACTGCACGATAGGCCGGCAGCCGGGTCGGGTACAGCACTAGAAGAAAACAGAATGGATGCCAGGATACGAGAGTATACTACCTCAAGGCCCGGCAATCTGAAGGAGTGCATAAGGATGGGGAGAGTCTAATTCAGGCTTCCTGACCAATGCCGTCTGGCTCTACAGACAGGCATGGATGAGGGACCAAGGGAGGTCCGGGCAGCACTCAAGAAGAAGACCTTTGCCCTCTGCCGGCCGGCAAAGGGCTGAGTCAATTCCACATCCTAACCTATACTAGGTCCAGATGTAAAATGACGTACAGTACTGTAACGGCTAGGTCAAAACAGAGATAGAGGGGAAAGGGACAAAGAGGGTCCTACCAACCTCGCTTTAGTAAAGAATAGCCCGCAGCCAAGAAAACTCATCTTAGCCTAAGGGAGATCCAAGGAGGGGGCCCAGCAATACTTGCTAACCCCCACAGAACCAAAGTAAGGAATGTGTTGCTACTCCCGGGGAAAGGATCTCATCCTCCCACCGAGAATAGCAACGAGGACTAGTCTGCTAGATCACAAATGAAGAAATCACCTCGTACAGAAACCTTCGGGAGTGACCTAAGGAGGTTAAACCTCCTACGTCTGTGCTAGGCGAGCGAGGGAGACTCTGCCCCAAGCCAGACAAACACAGACTCAGACTAAAAACTCTGTTGTTCTGCCCCTCTCTGAAGCCAGACTACTGGAACAGGAAGGTACAGTAACACCCTAATATAGTTGTATCGAAAGTTAATTCAGATAAACCACTAGGGTTAAGCCCAAGGCTTAAACAGAGGGAAAGGGATTGCATACCTTCTCTGAAGAAAGGGAAGCAACCGGGGAGTATGAGAAAGTATACTAAGGCTCCGTAGGCAACTTAGCCTAGGCACCAAGAGAATCGATTACCTAAATCACCGAAACTCACTCATATAATATCTTGGAAATAATCAATATAATCTTAAATATATAAACTGCCTAAAGCTTCAATAATATTTTAAAACACTCGGAAATCCAAAAATCATGCAGGAAAGTACTAGGGCCAAACGACTAGGCTACATGGTCTAGCG
Source organism: Palaemon carinicauda (assembly GCF_036898095.1). Lineage (NCBI taxonomy): Eukaryota > Metazoa > Arthropoda > Malacostraca > Decapoda > Palaemonidae > Palaemon > Palaemon carinicauda. Next base: position 50,260,264 of record NC_090731.1, read on the forward strand.
TAGGCCAGAATTGGTGAAAATTTCGCTAAAACAAATAATACTAAAAGCACGATTAAGGAAATCCTATGTAATGCTAAATAGCTAAAATTATTAAAGCAAAACAGCCGGGAACGTCG
>NC_090731.1:50265379-50292879 GCF_036898095.1 Palaemon carinicauda
AGGGTGGCATCGTTTGACGTGCCAGTACCGAAAAATTCTTATGCTACCAGTCGCAGGACGTTTGGTGGAACGTGACACGTACTAGATCATGGCAAATGTCCCGTGACGGATTATTTTTAGTCCGCCCCAACAAAGAGATAAGAGCAACCGGTCCTAAGATCACGCACAACGTGTAAAACATGTTGACATTTTTCCTTTGGGCTAGCTGTTTCTGATGGATGCCCACAGCACCCACAATAGGTGCTAAATCCATGACCTTGAACTAAAGTAAATTTTGAAATTGGTCTATTGAGGTGACATAACCGATACGAATTCTTAGGAGGAACACTATGGGGCAAACCTTTTTCCCGAGTCTTGATCAGGTGAGTTGTAATCGAAAATAAACTGAGTGCCATAATTTGACACTTGACCTGGCATTGAAGGTCCCTGATTGAACCAAGATCTTCAAAATGGGTATCAATCGCTTCATCTTGTTACGTTCGCAATTTTAGTTCTGTCACGGGCCTCTAACTTAACGAGGGGCCAAAAGTGAAGGGACTTTGTATCAACACCACCTAGCTGTCTGTGATAAGAAAAAGGCCGAAACCGGGACAGGGTTAGATATTTAAAACGTAAAGAAAATAAGCCGGATAATAAGTCAGTTATCCCTATCCCTTGTGTATGGCTTGATGACGGTTTTAATGTGTAGTTTGAAGACTTGCTTAATTGTAAATGTAAAAATGTGACATTGATATTTCCAAAGATGCATTACAATTCATTATCTTAGTTTCAAGGAGTATTGGTCAATATCTAAATAAGTAAAATAACTTAATACTGCTGCTAATGGTAATAAAAACGAAATATATTTCTATATGAAAGTATAAAAACACCTATGTAGGTAGGCAATAGAGCAGTATCACAATATGGGAAAGCGCAGAGTTCTTATGAGATGGCAAATCTTCTAATTTTGGCCACAAGGCAATGTATCAGAGCAATTCCTACCTCTAGTAGGATAGAGGCGCAAACATGAATGGTTACATCAAATGACAGAGTTTAAAGAAAAATAGTTGATATTAGTAAAGTTTTTCTTCATTTACATATCAAGATTAGTTGAGAAACTTCTATTCAACAAATTAATTTCTTGAATATGAGAGGGTGTTTTTTCCTTGATTTTTTTTTTCTTTTTTTTTTGTTTTAGAAATAATAACGGTATACTGTATATAATACCATACATATATTTGTTATCAACCATAAGTGATTTTAATAATAAAGAAAATATTGATGAAACATCAAGAAATAGGATGAAGGGGTATAGTCAAATTAATTATGGGAAAAGGAGAGATGACATGATGAAAATAAAATATATAAGAAAAGCATGATATACCTCATCAAAGAAGAGAACTTGCTTAGTCTAACACGTAGTGCAAAGGAAACGAGAGGACAAACTCAGAACATTTTCAAAGCTTTAGTTCCTAGAATCTAGAATTAAATTTCGTTTCGCTTTAGGGTAAAGGGTAAAGGTTTGATTTTTTTTTTCAGATCCTTGATTGCTGCTTTTATGAATTCCTGGTAATTTTACTAATAAAATTCTTTGGCAATTGAACACTAGAAAATAGTCATTTACTGCAGTTAACTGAATAAACCCCAAAACCCCATAATGCTTCATGGTTATGCATTTGTGAAATTATAAACGTTTTCAACACTATATCTCAAAGCGAAGGAATTAGTTCTTTCTTACGGGACTAAAATAAAAAACTTACACTATAAGATTTAAATTTCTAATAATTTTCATTAACGCTGAGAAAGGCACCTTGAGAAATGCATTCAATATCGATTTTTTTTTTATAAAACAACATTCGATATAAGTTTTTTTTACCACTTTCCATCTATGTAAAAAAGAAAATTCCATGAAAAATGAGTACATTGTGACCATTATGCTCAAATGATAGTTAAATAAAAAGGAGACGATTAATTACAGAATTAATCAATAAAATATTCATAGATCGAATGTTGCTAATCATTATCAATTATGGAAAGGTTAAAGTTATTTTGAATTCAAACCTGAATATAAGATCTTAGACCTTTATTATGTTTTTCTAGTCACTCGAGAGGATTAAACTTTTTTTCTTTATTAAATTTTAAATCCAAACACAAATTCGGGAACGGAAATTTTAATGAAACATTTGGAAAATAGAAAAACATCACTCACAGTTTCAGAGGTATTCGGTTATCATTAATACCTTAGATACATATACAAGTATAAAGGGAGATAGAAAAGAAAATAGAATATTTTGACTATATGTATTTTGATGAGAGATTCACATATCTCTTACGTGTGCGTATTGTATGAAATAAAAACTTATACAATTTGTATTGGTATGGTAACCTATTGAAATCTTTCCTACCTGACAATCTACTGCATGAGAGTTTTAGACCCGCTTAAGTTCGTTATTTTTTTAACAATATGCACCTCATCATCCTTATGGAATTAGGATTTGGAGCTGGGGGGAGCCTATAGGTCTGACTGGGGAGTCACTAGTAGTCATTGCCTAGCCTTTTCTGTCTTTAGCTTGATGGAGAGGGGTCTTGGATACTGATAATTTTGTGATAGTCATTTATAATATTTTTCAGCTAAGATAAACTAGAATTATATTTTTTTCCATGTAACCTTTGTCTCTTAACGTCATTTCTTTGTTTCCAATTTCAATCCCTTCCATGTTGATATAAATTGTTGTCAAATAAGAAATGAAAACATTCTACTTGCTTCACTCACTTATTCCAAATACAATTGGCAAGTGTTTTCCTCGTCAAAAAGATTCATAAAATAATTTTCATTCATTAAGAATTAAGTAGCTGATATAGACCCATGCGTATGCAAAAATAGTTAGACAAAGATATTTTTTTACTCTAACAAACAAGACCTCAGGTATAGATAAAAGTTCACTTAATACTGTTAGTTTGGTTAGGAGCCCTTACTCACTGAAGGACAATACTATAAAGCTAAGAACGAGTTTCTATCTACTATTAAGTGGTAAGTTTGCATGGCCTGCTAATCTTCCTATATTTAATCTTACCAGAAATTTCCGAGATCCTAGGAGATGTATACATTACACAGAACTATGGCCGAAATATGCAAGTTCTTTGTTTCTCAATCCAGGTATAAGTGTAAGCTATTGATTTTAGAGATTTTGTATAAATTAGTAATATCATTCAGGGCTTTGTAAATAAACCGAATGGAGTATTAATATAGGGTCTATGATGAGTTCGAAATTATTTCTGGGCAATTGAAATAAAAATGTAACTTCAGCTTTAGTGCAGCAGGTAATCTATTGAGTGAAGAAATGAGCGATACCTCAATGTTGAGGATAGAGAATGATGCGTAAAGAACAGGCTAGACTATTTTGTGTATCTATAGACAAAGAAAAAATGAGCTGTTACTAAACAGAAGGATCCAATGTAGCACTGTCTGACCAGTCGAAGGACCCATTTGCTCTCTAGCGGTAGTATCTCATTGGATGGCTGGTGCTTTTGTCAACCTGTTGCCTATTGTATAGAATTATACAGAAATGCTCTACAATGTTCATCGCTTCATCTCATTCATTGTTATTTTCATTTTCATCCTTCAAAGCAAACATCTTTTGGTGCCCGGTTCCAAGCATTCTTTTCTTTAAATTTGATACTTCTTTTTTTAATGTTTCCTTAATTTTGGTCTGATAGTGTTTACGAATAGTCCTACTAAGTCTATTCAATTTCCATTTTTTTTAGGCTTCTGTTGTTTTCTGAGAGTTCACCTTAATCATATCTAGGATTTTCCTCCAACCTGTTCATGCTGATCTTGATACAAATATTGTAACAATACTATCAATTTCACCTTTATTTGCTTTCCTTTCATCATGTAGATGAGAATACCTATTTCATGTTGAAAACACGAAAGTGGTCAGTGTCCTCTCTTATCAGCGGAGTTTATAATTTCTCGCTTAATTAAAATTGCCTTTTCTCTTCCTTTCCTTATATCTTTACAAAATACTTTTCACCAATATTTGGTAGCTTGACTTAAAAGGAATCGGCGGGTTCAAAAATTATTCTTAAGTTACAGTTTTGGGTTTCACACAGTTTGGTTGTGTTTACAATAGAAACTATTTCCCCAAATTTTACTCGAATAGAGCAAATATCTGTTTTTATTGAATCTTATTTTAAGTCTTCTCCCAGAATTTTCCTAAAAAAAAAAAAATACTAAAGCCTATTTCGTGTTTCGTTGATCAACTTGTCCTACTCCATGGCCATATGTTATGTTCCTTTAAAATAAATAAAATAAAATAAATGTCACCTCAGTTAATCCTACAGTTTTTATTTATTTTTGTTCTTTCTCCTTTCTTCGGCATTAAAATCAACAAAAACAAATGTAAAATAAGTTGCATGTATTTTCATATGCATCTCCAGACTTTCAAAAAAAAAATTCTTCCTCTGAATGGGATGTTGCAGGTGCACCCGGCTTAATGAACTTCCGTCTATATATTGTTTCTTTCATATTTTCTGAAGCAAAATATAGGGCCCTGTTAAATCTTTGCAATACATTCCAGTTAGTTTGAATTTTAATCGTGAAATTCTGTCACGAGTACTAAAAGTATTACAAAACAGTTACTCCATGTCTTCTGAAAGAAAATATATGGCCCTATGTTAATTCTTTGTATCACATTTCATTTAGTTTCATATTTATTCTTGGCATTTTATCACAAGTACTAAAAGTACTAAAAGGATGTTCCTTGCATGTCTTCTGAAGGAAAATCTAGGGTCCCCTGTCAACTCTTTGTAACATTCCTAAATTATTTTAATTTCACAAAGTCCCATTATATACTCATTTATATCTTCAAGCTTTAATGGAAAAACAGCAAGATTCTCATCACTAGGTAGAGCACTGACACACACACACACATATATATATATATATATATATATATATATATATATATATATATATATATATATATATATATATATATATATATATATATACTGTATATATAAATTATATATATATATATATATATATATATATATATATATATATATATATATATACTGTATATATATATATATATATATATATATATATATATATATATATATATATATATATATATATATATGTATATATATTTTTACATATATATATATATATATATATATATATATATATATATATATATATATATATATATATATATATATATATATACATATATATATATATATGTATATATACATACATATATATATATATATATATATATATATATATATATATATATATATATATATATATATATATATATATATATATATACATGGTTATGATCACTGGCATAAACCAGCACTAGTAGTTTATCATGTTCAAGAACTCCTATAGTCATTTGGGAGGCGAGGGCGTAGAGATGTTTTGTACGACTCAATTCTTCTAAGAAAAGAAAAAAAAAATCCTCAGCAATAATGGGATGACCCAAGAATGCTTCTTCTTTATCATTCAAGGTACACTTGCTGTATTTGGCTACAAGGCGATTCTGCTGCAAAAGGTCTAGGAGCTCGCTTACTTTGAATGATGAATCCTCTTATTTACATTATCTCTCATTTACAGGGGTTTTTATCTGTAGCCACATTTGGGAAGAAGAAATGAGACCGTTTCCCCTTTTTATTATTATTATCATTAAATGCTAAGCTACAACCCTAGTGGGAAAAGCTGGATGCTGTAAGCCCAGGAACCAACAGGGAAAATAGCCCAGTGAGGAAAGGAAATCAAGAAAAGTCAAATAATTTAAGTATAGTAACATTTTAAAAAAAATATTTCCTATAAAAACTATAAAAAAAAACTTTAACAAACCAAGAGGAATGGAAACTAGATAGAAGTGTGTCCGAGTGTACCCTCAAGCACGAGAACTCTAACCACAGACAGTGGAAGACCATGGTACAGAGGTTATGGCACTGCCCAAGACTAGAGAACAATGGCTTGATTTTGGAGTGTCCTTCTCCTAGAAGAGCTGCTTACCATAGCTGAAGAGTCTCTTCTACCCTTACCAAGAGGAAAGTAGCCACTGAAGAATTACAGTGCAGTAGTTAACCCCTTGGGTGAAGATGAATATTTTGGCAATCTCAGTGTTGTCAGGTGTATGCGGACAGAGGAGTATATGTAAAGAATAGGCCAGACTATTCGGTGTCTTTGTAGGCAAAGGGAAAGAACCGTAACCAGAGAGAAGGCTCCTATGTAGTACTGTCTGGCCAGTCAAAGGACCCCATAACTCTCTAGCGGTAGTATCTCAACGGGCAGTTGGTGCCCAGGCCAACCTACTACCTTTAATAGAATTAAGTGGAGGAAAATCGGATGTTCCTTTTCCATCTATTTAGCCTGGTATAAAATTACCTGGAGATATAGAACAGACTAGGATTTAATGGATGAGAGAAAGGAAAGAGATGAAAGCTTTCCTATTTAATCAAAACAGCATAACTTCATAAGGTATATGTAAATACGATAACCGTCATTCTGTTTACATAGATTCTAGTTTCACCAAGAATTAATAAAAGGTTTCCAATAATGGAATTAGTTGTAGATTTCAATATTGAGTAAGCTATATATATACATAGCAACTGTCCATACTGGGATTGGTAATTTCAATTCAGAACTAGTCCAGAAAAGATGATTCATCTTGGATTTGTAAACTGAAAAATTTTCCACAGCCCATCTCTCAGTTACCATAAACTTTATGTTGTACGGACGAAGGTTGTTTCATTTCCTATCAAAAAGAAATTATGAAATCGGGAGGATCTCAGTATTCACTAGTTCATGATTTCCTTTATATTTTATGATGCAAATCCAGTATGCAAGGTTTCAGGTTTCCAGTCATTTATATTCATTTAGAATTTTTAACATATCTACTACCTTCGTCAGGGTGGAAAATTTGAGTATATAGCATTCCAAAAAGTACTCAGAAGTATTGGTATTATATAATATTATAGTAAGTATTTATTAAGTAGTACATTACAAATATGGAAGAAAATGTAACCAATCACGTCTGGTCTATTTGATTGTTTTTTTTATATATATAAATGTTGCTTTGAATTTCAAGGGAAGGAGGGAATATTACACGACACGTATTTCATACGAGCTCATGCATTATAATGGTGTTTTTTGCTTATCTTTATCTCCCACTCTCTTCCTCATTGATAACAGAAAAAAACTATTTAAGCTTAATATTGCATGCCTTACATTGTTAGAATTTTTGTGCTATTGTTGCTCTCAACCGTTTGTATATAAGCTTGTTATCTTGTTGAATGAAGTCGCTTAAATTTTTCTCTCCTTTCCCTTATAATATAACAGCTACCTTATGACATTAGAGACACCAGGGTTACCAGTTCATCACTGCCTTTCCGCCTACAGCTATGCCATACGGTTTTTACGATACTGCTCACAAACCCTGACTCTTCAATCTATGCTGCATCGATGAAACTGCAGCACTTTACCAGCAAAGAAGCTAAAGTTCATTTTTTTCATCAAGGGCGGGACTCTCTTAAGCAGCAAAGCGTCAGACTGTTAGCTGCCAAGGGATCTGGGATACCAAACCATGTGTATAAGACACTCACACTATTGTTTGGATTCGCAAGATATCATTAGTGGTTCCTCATGGCCAGCATAACATTTCCATTACTTGGTGCAGCTTTCCTCACCTATTTCCACCTGGTTTTTAATGTAATATATTAATGTTTAGTCAAAACAGGGTCATACTCATCAATACCTCTTTAATGCGGCCCCTCCAACCTCGCTTCTCATATCAATGCATCAATGGATGTCTACGCCTGTTGGTAACGTCCTTGTTTGGTATTCACCAGATTTTGGTTCAAGTCCAGCTCAAACTAGTTAGTTCCTTTGGTCACTGTAACATCATCATTCTTTTGAGCTAAGGATGGGAGTTTGGGAGAACCTATAGGTCTATCTATCGAGTCATCAGGAGTGTTTGGTCCTAGCTTGGGTAGAGAGGGTGCTTGGGTCCTGATTATGTGTATATGAGGTATTTCTCTAGTCTAGAGCAATGTCTCTGTCCTTCGCCTCTGCCATTCATGAGCGGGTTTAAACCCGGTTAACCTCCTCGTATCATACCCAGAAGTCATCCGTCCCCAACATCACTAACAATATGTCATTCTTCGGCAAAGCGAAGATGTTTTCCACTCCCAATCACCATTAAGATGTCCTTCGATACATACACAATGTTTTACTTATGTTTTGGTCTTGAAAATGCTTGGGCCACGTTTCAACGCTTCATGGATGGTATCTCTATTGGACCTCTCTTTTGTGTTTTTTTACGTGGACGACATATTTGTGTTCTTTTCCTTCAAAGAGCAACCCTTTCGTCACCTTCCTATCATTCTCGACAGTCTACAACAGAACAGGCTTCTAGTCCAGTGTACCTTTGGCTCCACCGAAGTATCATTCTTAGGGAACTACATCACTTTTGGATGCATTCATTCCCTCTATATAAGGGTATCTGCTGTTCATAAGTTGCCCACCCCCTTGTCCATCAAAGAAATGCAAAAATTCTTCGCCATGATAAACTGATATTACCAGTTCCTGTCAGCTAATCGCACCCCTCTTCCCCCTCTACGCATGCCTCAAGAGCAAACCGAAGCACCTGAAGCTATGTATCCTTCAGAAAGAGGCCTTCTGTAAAACAAAGAATAGCCTGTTAACTGCTTGTGCTCTCACTTTTCCCGTGTAACATACGCCCTTCTTTCTCGCTACCATTGAAGTGATGTCACTACTGGTCAATGGCTCGCTTCGTCCATTGGCTTTCAGTAGAAAGCTCTCCAAGCTGGAAACTGGCTACTCTATCTTCGACTATAAACTGCTGGCAGTGCATTTGGCTGTACGTCACATTTGCCACTTCTTAGAAAGTACGACCTTCATCATTCACAGAGACCACATGCCTCTGGTGCACACATTCACTTGACAGTACAATGCCTGGTCTACCCTTCAGGTCTGATTTGTCTCCACTGTGGCTGAATAGAACTGCACCTTTCCATACATCCCTGTTAAAAGGAATCCCTTGACTGATACACTGCTAAGAAACACATTGTCAGCCTTTCAACTGGGAAGGCATTACAACATTCTCGTAATAAAAAGATATAAAATACCAAGCTTGCAGGATATCTTAAAAATCTCTCCTATGAGTAGACATCCGACTCTACGACTCAAACGCCATCCTCCATGGTGATGTCATTGTAGTAGAACACGACTGTGGTTGCCTGTCTCCATGTACTGACAGGTGTTTGATTTCATCCATGACCTTTCATATCTCTCGCCCCAGTCTGCTGCAAAGCTACTGAAGACGAATTTCATTCAACAGTTCATTTCTATGGATGTCTATACTTCATGTCAATCTTCAAAAGTACATCAATATATGGATTCAGAAGCTGGCAACTCTCCTTAACCTTATCTTGTTTTGCCCAAATTCACGTCAACGTAGTAGGTACCCTATCCAATCAAAAAGAGTTTGTTACCTGTTTACCGTCATGTAAACAGCAATGTCTGCCTCATTTATATCCGTCCTACTCTTAGGATGGATAATGAGATTTGGTATCCCTGAGCACAACTTTTACCTTTCAATTGTGGACATCACCAGCTAATCTCCTGAGCATCACGTGGCGTCAAACAACCACTTACAATCCTGCCGCTAACGCGGGTAGTTAAACATTTCCATCACACCCTTAAAGCAGCTTTGATGTCCAGAAGCAATAACTACAGCTGTATTACTCATCTTCTCTGGGTCCTCCTTGGATTAAGGACCACTCATAAGTTTGGCCTGGATGTCTAATCAGCTAAAATGGTGAATGGCGACCCATTGGTTGTCCATACTTAATGTTTTCTGTCTGCAACCTTCTCTGATAATCTCCAGCGCCTACATCACATTGTGGGAAAATTCACTGTTACTGCCAGACATACAATCTCAATAAAAAAACAACGCATAAAAAAAGATTTAAACACTGCAACTACCAACACTACCAAGCAACCACTGACGGTCACTTATACGGGTCCTCTCCTCGTTATCAGTTGATCATCAGTTGCAAACTAAAGTCTTTCTTAATTAACATTCGTGGCAAAAAAAAAAAAAAAAAAAAAAAAAAAAAAACTGGGTCTTCATTGATCCCCTTGAACATGTGTATATCCTGCTAGGTGACCAACCTACAGTTCGTCTCTCTAGGAAAAGGCACCCAATTTCATATGCATGTCTTTCTTAGAGAAGACAATATTAATTATTAGAACAGATATATATGACATAACTTGAAAGAAAAACGATGGATATGAGGAGGTACATGGAGGCCATTGATTTGGAATTATAAATGAAGATTGGGAGTGTATGTTACAGATGGCTCACAGTTTTGGATTGGAATGTGTGAATTGTTACTGATTTTGCGGGAAACATGTGTTAAAAAACATAGTTTGGTAGAGCTGTATTTTAAAATGAGAGGTAGAAAGCAAAAACCGAAGGAGGAGATCTACAATTAATGTTTGGGATCCTAAAGTAAAAGATGGGGAGCAATATATGAGAATTGTGAAATACGGATGACTAAATATGTTGAACTTAAACAGAGGGGGTCTTTATTGCATGTATGATGATGACAGGGGGAGTGCAACTCATACGTATAACAATGACTGGGGAGTAAAAATCAAAGGGAGTGCATATCATATGTGACACCGGTCTAAACTAAAATTAAAAGGGCAAAGCATAAAGTCCATGAAAATTTTAAACTTTACGGCTAAGATACTATTATTATTATTATTATTATTATTATTATTATTATTATTATTTGCCTCAAAAGACGTGAGGGGAGATGATGATGATGATTATTTTTACAAGTTTAGCTACAGATTTAGTTGGAAAGGCCGAATTCTATAAGTCCAAAGACTCAAAAAGTGATGATAGTCCAGCGAGTAAAGGAAATAAGGAAACAGATAGAATAGTTTGCCTAATTGTACCCTCAAGTGAGAAAACTAGCCAACGACAGAGCAAAACCCTGGTATAGAGGCTATGGCACTATGCAAGACTAAAGGTCATTTGTTTGATTTTGGATTGTCGTTCCTCTAGAAGAGATGCCTACCATAGTTAGAGATTCGCTTCTACCCTTACCAAATGGAAAGTGAATGTAAATTTATTAAGAGTGTTATGGTGAAGCCATTGCTTGTGGTAAATATAAGGAAAATAAACTAATAAAACACGGATTCCAAATTTAGAGACGGAACTAGATGAGAGAATAAGATTGTTAAGATTGGGAAACAGCATTATGAATTCATGAGGGAGACAGGAACTGTAAAAGCTATATTTATAATAAGAGAGGTACAGGAAAAGAGGCTAGAAGAAAATCAGAAACTCTTTTTTTGCTTTTAAAGATTTAGAGAAAGATTATCATTGAATCTCACTTTCCCCACCAGATGCCAAGTAAGCTAACTAGCATGTCAGTGGTCCTGCTAAAGAATTTCCTTCTATTTCTGACTTTCTTTAAATACTCCAACTCTTTCAACTTCCAGCAATGAACTACCCGGTCTTCTCGAACATGCGTTTCAATTTTCTTATCATATCTTTTCTGGACTACTAAACTGTCTTTTTCTCTCTAGTTATAACTCCAGATTTTTTTAGGGGGGGCATCAAAGATCTTCCATTCTTTTTATATAAGCGTACCTGTGAAACTATCCCTTTTCAATAAATATTTAACCATTCTCTACCTTCTGATCCCTCCCTGTGTCTTTGTGTCTCATTCGATTTCGAATTGTTACACAATTTATGATTCTCAATACCTTCATTCCGATTATAAGAATCTGACTTATGATTTTAGATGTAAGTGTCCCGGATTCCTGTCCTTAGATTAAAACTAGCCTTAATATCGATGCATATATGAAACCTTTTATTCTTCAAAAACCTCTAACCAACCCTTGGTAGCATTGTTTCATCTAAGAGCCATAGGTTAGAATCTTTACCCTGCCTGAGACCTTTATCATAAATGAATTTCCAGTGAATATGTATTGCTGACGGTAGATTTCGATATGAAATGCTATTTCGGTTGATAATTACTTTGATTAAAATGACGAATGTTGGTGATATATATATATATATAAATATGTGTAATATATATATATATATATATATATATATATATATATATATATATATATATATATATATATATATATATATGTGTGTATATATATATATATATATATATATATATATATATATATATATATATATATATAAATATGTGTAATATATATATATATATATATATATATATATATATATATATATATATATATATATATATATATATATATATGTGTATATATATATATATATATATATATATATATATATATATATATATATATATATATATATATATATATATATATATATATATATATATATATATATATGTGTGTATATATATATATATATATATATATATATATATATATATATATATATATATATATATATATATATATATATATATATATGGATGAATATCAACACAATATCGTGTTCAAATAGAAATAGATTTCTACCTCATACTTGGGATCGAACGCTAGCCCCTTCTAATGAAAGGCCAGGTCGAAACCAACCATGTCACGAGAGACCATAAAAGAAATTGGAACCTGACGCTACCTAGCTATCCGAGAATTTACCTGGCGGGACATCAGTCTCTTACCAGCGAGTTTTACCCAATTTCCCGGCCCACCACGTGACACAATTGGTAGTAATTCATTCAAATTACCCCTAATAAGTCAATATGGATAAATATCAACACAATATCGTGTTCAAATAGAAATAAATTTCTACCTCATACTTGGGATTGAACGCTAGCCCCTTCTACTGAAAGGCCAGGTGGAAACCAACCATGCCACGAGAGACCATAAAAGAAATTGAAACCTGATGCTACCTAGCTCTCCGAGGATTTACCTGGCGAGACATCAGTCTCTTACCAGCGAGTTTTACCCAATTTCCCGGCCCACCACGTGACACAATTGGTAGTAATTCATTCAAATTACCCGTAATGAGTCAATATGGATAAATATCAACACAATATCGTTTTCAAATAGAAAAAAATGTCTACCTCATACTTAGGATCAAACGCTAGCCCCTTCTAATGAAAGGCCAGGTTGAAACCAACCATGCCACGAGAGACCATAAAAGAAATTGGAACCTGACGCTACATAGCTGTCCGAGGATTTACCTGGCAAGACATCAGTCTCTTACCAGCGAGTTTTATCCAATTTCCCGGCCCACCATGTGACACAATTGGTAGTAATTCATTCAAATTACCCCCAATGAGTTGGGGAATTGGGTAAAACTCACTGTTAAGAGACTGGTTTCTTGCCAGGTAAATCCTCGGACAGCTAGGTAGAGTCAGGTTCCAATTTCTTTTATGGTGTCTTGTGGCATGGTTGGTTTTAACCTGGCCTTTCAATCGAAGGGGCTAGCGTTCGATCCCAAGTATGAGGTAGAAATTTATTTCTATTTGAACACAATATTGTGTTGATACTTATCCATATTGACTCATTACAGGTAATTTGAATGAATTACTACCAATTGTGTCACGTGGTGGGCCAGGAAATTGGGTAAAACTCGGTGATAAGAGACTGATGTCTCGCCAGGTAAATCCTCTGACAGCTAAGTAGCGTCATGTTCCAATTTCTTTTATGGTCTCTCGTGGCATGGTTAGTTTTGACCTAGCCTTTCATTAAAAGCGACTAGAGTTCGATCCCAAGTATGAGGTAGAAATTGATTTCTATTTGAACACAATATTGTGTTGATATTTATCCATATTGACTCATTAGGGGTAATTTGAATGAATTACTACCAACTGTGTCACTATAGCGGGATGTCAACAAACACAACCCCCCCACACCCTTGATCACTCCTACTTTCTCAATATCCCACAATACAAACTTTCCCCTAACTCTACTTCAAACTGGACTGTTGCTCGAAGGGAAAAACAAACAAAACATAACCTTAAAACTATTCGCTGCAACAAAAAAAAAACAAAAATCACACATCATTAAACAAACTTAACACAAAAACAGACAGAAATAGCACTTTTACATTTATATATTATAGCTGTGTGTGTGGGTACACAGAACTCTCCAATAATCGAAAAAAATAATATCCTTTACATAAACTCAACACCGTCAGTCCACATACAGTACCGAAAAACACTTACCCCACACACAGTACCGAAAAACACTTAAACACTAAAATAAATCACTCAATACCAAACCCAATCATATACCACAACCCAGCAAAAATATTCAAAGATTCAAATTAAACATAAGAGAAACCTCTTAATATTTCATATACGTGTGTGGCCACCGTCGTCCACAAACTCCCCACACTGGCAACTCAGTCCTTAACTCCAATTGCCACAAATCCCTGGCGAACAATCACTGCAGTCAATTTGACTGTCCAATAACATTAAACGTGGTCATCATCATCATCATCATCATCATATCATCCTCATCAACAAGAACAAATCTATTTTCAGCCGGGTCGTCAACAAATAAAATTCTTTCAATATCTCCCAGTCTAAATATAAACATCCGCAGTCTTCTCCTAAGTTCATATTATACGGTCCAGGTCGTCATCAATCTATCAAAAATTTAAGTTTCTCCAAAGGAGGAATCGCGGCCTGCCAAACAAAATAAAAAAACACTTATGAACACTCCTAACTAACAACTATCGCACTATAATCAAAGATAAACAATAAACTTTCTATCATTCACGAACGCGCCTAACAAAAATGAATAAAAACAGTACTTACTCAGAATATAAAAAAAACACTAAACAGCCGGCTTCCGAAGAACAAAAAAATGCAGAACCGACTCCTTCTATCGTCCAAGATCTAATGCTTTCGCCCAAGACATTCATCACCACCCTATCCTAGCTAAAAAAAATGTAAACAAACAACCTCAAATATACCAACAATCTTTCCAACTTCAAACAATCATTCGCTAATTACCCCTTGTTCTTCGGCGCGCACCGCGGACACACAAACACACGCACACATAACCACACATAGCTTACTCTCTTGCGCACGCGCGATCTAACAAAGCTAAAGCAAATAAAATGTCTCGATTTAACAATACTAAAACAACTCTCTCTCTCTCTCTCTCTCTCTCTCTCTCTCTCTCTCTCTCTCTCTCTCTCTCTCACAAAACTATGCAAATAAACACTTACTCTCTCTTGCGGTTTGACAAAACTTAAGTAAATAAACACTCACTCACTCACTCACACACACACACACTATCTCTCTCTCTCTCTCTCTCTCTCTCTCTCTCTCTCTCTCTCTCTCTCTCTCTCTCTCTCTCTCTCTGTGACAAAACTAAAGCCAATACTGTAAACACTTTCTCTCTCTCTCTCTGATAAAACTTAAATAAACACTCTCTCTCTCTCTCCCTCTCTCTCTCTCACTCTTGATTTGGCAAACAAAAAATAAATTAAAATAAAATTAATCCTCCACATTCCTCCCCCCTTACTTTGCCAAATCCTCACACAACACTTACCTATTTTCTCATTACCCAGTCGCAATCAGGAACAGGGCCTCGGCTTCGGGTAACTGGGCCTTCATATACCTGCACTCTCTCATTCACTTCTTCCATGTCGTTTTCATTCAACGTACTATTACGATTCCCGTCTATGCTCTGCTCGTCTAAGATATCATGCACTATTTCATCTACCTCAATTTCATCTGGTCCGAAAATCCCACTAATTTCTGTCAACAATTCATCCATTACATCTAAACCATTTTCTACTTTAACAAAAGAATCATTCATACTGCTTATCATTCTCCTATCTTTCATTCTCGTGTCCGTCATCCGTTCTCTTGCTTCATCTAACGAAAAACCACACACACTATAAGTATCATTCATACTCATCCAAGTTTCATCTGTATTAATACATTTATCTTCCATACTCACCTGTACATTTACACCCTTGTCCTGCTTATTCTGATTCCCGCCTACAACTACAAAATTTTCCCGCCTTTTATCCCCAGTAAAATTCTCAGACTTCTTTTTCCTTCCATACTCTACTAACACCAATTGCTTATCTTCTAAACCTAATGCCTCACACATACTCGGTTCATACTTGTTCGTTTTCAGCCATTTATTCATACCATTCTCCTGAATATATCTTGGTACCTCCTTCCATTTTCGCAACTGATTGTGGTGTGCCCTAACCTTTTCCACACTACCATCCACACTTACTTTACCTAAAACATAACTCAACCCACTAGAACCAACATCTAACACCTCATATGGACCTTCAAACTTATCACGTACCTTATTGACATTCATTCTTCCTTTTTCAATTACTTCTTTTAACACTTTCTCTCCCACTTTGTAGCTTTCAAATCTCTCATTTGCTTTCTTCCAAACATCTCTATCATTCTCGGACACACTCAATCTCGGTCTTACTATCTTTTCAAAATTCAACACAAACTTACACGGAGACATACCAGTACTCTTGTGCACCGTCGCATTATACGCCCACAACGCACGCCCAACATATAAATCCTAATCATTATCACATGAACTCATCATCCGCAAAATTTCTGTTAAGGTTCTTACAGTCCTTTCAGCCAAACCATTCGCACTTGGCATATACGGAGTCGAATACACATGCTCAATGCCCCATTCTCTCAACATCTGCTCAAACTCCCATCCAACAAACTCCGGACCATTGTCACTTAACATTTTCGCAGGCTTACACACACTCATCGGCAACATCACTTGACTTACCATTCTCGCTACAGTCTCACTTCTTTTATTCTTGATGGGTACTGCATACGCAAACTTGCTCATATGATCGACCATGATAATCATTCCCACATGTCTCCCCGCAGTCACAGGCAACGAAACACAATCAATCACAAACATCTCAAATGGCTCTTTCATACGTAACCTCAAAACAGGCGGACTTGCATGCATGCTCTGATACTTTCCCTTTTGACAATCCTCACAAGTAGTCGCTACATCCCTACAAATTTGACTCAACCCAGGCGTAAACAACCTCTCTCGCATGCATTCCCACAATTTATTCTTCCCCATATGCCCATACCTGTCATGCACTACCATACACATACTTACAGCTGCATGCATTGGAAATACAGGAACATATATATCTTCATCCATTCCCCTATGCAAAAAATACACAATATTCTTACAAACAATAAACCTTTTAACAACTTTCTTATACGCTTCCAAATCACACGGCCATTCTTCCACCCTAATACCATTTAAAATACATTCACGTAACCTATTTATTTCGAAACATTCACCTTGCATTTCTTCCACCTCTTCTTTGCTCAACAAATCTTCTTCACTCTTTGCAATATCAATCATGCCAACAAAATTCGCCATGAATACACTATTATCCTCAATTACTATTAACTTACAGCCATTCTTTGAAAGCAAACCCTTACCAACATCAACTGACACATGGTGCAACCTCAAAAAATCTATCCCTATCAAAAAACAACTAGGCATTTCATTCTCTCCCATTACAATAAAATTATGTTCAACTTCCATACTCCCTAGTTTCACCTTTAACCTCACTTCTTCCCAAACAAGTAAACTTCCCTGACCTATTCCATGAATTCTCACACTCGTACACTGTCTTTTCACTTCCCAATTGTACCTCTCAATTTCCCTGATAACCGACTCATTTACTAATGACACTTGAGCACCCGTATCAATTAAACTACAATATTCATTCTCATTTATATTCACATATGTCATCATCCTTCCTTTTACACCATGCATACATACATTTACTCTCCTTTCAATTCTGTCACTCACTTCACCAATATGTTCATCATCATGTTCACTGTCCTCTATACCCCCATATCTTAGATTAAGGTCACTTACACCATTATCCTTCTCACTCAACAATTTGCAACATTCCTCCTTACATTGAATCCTCAAAATATATTCCCTATCATTCTCCTTACATGCCCTATATTCCATCGGTCGATTCCATCCAAAATACAAATACACAGTTACACCATACAACATACTTACCACCATTAATATCTTTGATAATACTTCCCCTTCTAGTACACTACTCTCCTCCTCATATACCATTTCTTTTGACACTTCATTCATCAACCTTCTTTTAAGCTCGCTTACGCTACCTGGTATTTCCGTATTTAACCCCTCTTGTATTAACTTACTTAAACCCATTAGGATACACTTATATACCAGATCTTCCCCTTCACAAATCTGCTCCACAACTAAACCTTCAGGCAACCTTTCAGAATTCTGATTACTCTCTTTATCTTCCATCCTCCCATGCATCCTCGACATCGCATCTGCTATCACATTCTTATTTCCCGGTACATATTCTAACCTAAAATCAAATTCATTCAAATCCTCTATGGTCCTAGCAACCCTTGCATTCACACACTCTTTCCTTATCATGTACACTAGGGGCTGATGGTCAGTACGCACAATGAATTTTACACCATACAAAAATACTTTCAATGCTTTCACACAAAATCGTATTGCAGCCAATTCCCTGTCAATCGTCGAATACTTCCGCTCAGCTTTATTAAACGCTTTACTAACATACGCTATTACTCTCAATTGCTCTCCTCCATTTACTCTCTGCATTTGAACCAAACAACCACCCATACTAACCCCACTCGCATCCGTATACAACTCTAGCATACTCGCATTTTCACTGTAGTCTGGAAATGCCAAAGTGACGTCTTTTGCGGCCTCTTCTTTCAACCTTTCAAACGCTTCTATCATTCGATCATCCCATTTTAATTTTGTACTATTCCTTTTACCCGTCCATTCATTCAAGGGCTTCCCTATACCTGAACTATCTCTAACAAACTTGCGCCCAAACTCAACCAAACCAAGAAAACCTCGCAACTCACGCACAGTCCGGGGACGTGGAAATTCTCGCACCTTATTCACAAACTTGTCACTCTTCCTTATACCAGATTCACCCACTACATGCCCAAGAAATTCCACCTCCCTGGAAAACCATGTACACTTCTCAAGCTTAATTTTCACACCAACTTCAATTAACCGCCTCAACACTGCCTCAAGCAACCGCATATGTTCCTCAACAGTCTCGCTCGCAATCAGAATATCATCTATAAAAACAGTCACCTTCTGTCGATCGAAACCAGCCAATACAACATTCATCGCTCTTTGGAAAGCAGCAGGCGCATTAGCAAGACCAAAACTCAACCTTTTAAATTGGTAGTGACAATTTGTACTTGAAAATGCAGTAATGGGCCTGCTCCCCTCTGCCAGAGGCATCTGATAATAGCCCCGCACCAAATCTAATTTAGTAAAAACTTTCATTCCATGCATCTTATAAACACAATCAGACACCACATTCATTGGAAAACGTTCTTTAACAGTCACTTCATTTACCTTCCTATAATCAATACACATGCGTAAACTTCCATCAGGCTTTCGTACAGGGACAATAGGGCTATTCCAGGCACTCTCACTCCTTTCTATTACACCCATACGCTCTAATTCCTGACACTGCTCCTCTATCTCCTTGGCAATAGGTGGAGAAAAATGCCTGGGACGCTGATATATGGGGGTATCATCACTGAGAACTATTTTAAATTCTGGCAGGTCTGACCCCCCACAATCATCGTCACCGAGACTCATAACTCTCCGCTTATCCCATAACATCTTAAGCAATCGTTCCCTTTCGACCTCACTTATACTCTCATCTAACTTAATTCTTCCTTTCAACATATCGTAATCCCAATCGTCATCGTTCTTTACCTTACCAGCCATTACCTGTCTCGCCTTAACATATCTTCCATCCTCTACATTGATCAGTGTATACATACATCCCATGCAATCGCCCTCATGTATTCCACGTACTCTCTTCCTCCTAACACTCGGCAACAACCTTACATACACCTTGGGTTCCTGCATATTCATAACACCATCATATATATACGCACTCGTTTTCACCAAATTACCTGCTTCCATACCTTCCACTACATATTCATCCTTGTCACTATTTGAAATTCCCAGACTGCTCGGCCATGCAACTTTTACACTAATAACCTCACCTTTCTTACCCGATAATTTTACACTTTCCCTTGCTACTAATGGCACTCCCTTCCACACCTTCGTACTCACTCTGCCGTCTTCCTTTAAATAAGATTCCCCACAAATTACCTTTAACCTTTATTTCAATCATATTCACACTTGGATGTACAATCATACCACATTTTTTCAGAAATTTATACCCAAGCAGTACGTCATATTTCTCATTCGCTCCCTCAACCACGTAAAAATCATTATCCTCCATCATCAGCCCCCCAATCATAACATTTTCCCGCAACTTTCCTTGCACAGGCATACGCAAATTACCAATACCTTTTACTTCACCCTTACATCCCTTAAATTCACAAACCTCTTTTACCTTATCATATGCATTCCTAAACATCAAATTGACACCACAACCAGTATCAATCAAACCAACCAACTCAACACCATTAAAAATCATTTTCACACTCATGCAATCATGTGCTCTTTCTCCCATCACATCTTCATGCAATAACCCCTCACGAACATGCATCACATTCACTCCCCACACACACGAGGACTCACCCAGCTGAACCCTCTGATTAATTAGTTTCCCGAACATCCTGGCTAACTTGATCCCTTCTTTCTACAAACCCTAGCTACATGCCCATCTGCACCACATTCAGTACACTTACCCCGCGGCTCCTTGCACATTCTAGCATAATGACCATCCTTACCACAAATTACATTCATACGATTATTACGGCATCCACTCGCTATGTGTCCAGTCATACTACACCGATAACACTTAACCACTTTCTCTTTCTTACAGTCGCTAATACGATGCCCTGTCTCTCCACACCCGAAACATGCTCCTAATGCCCATCTACACTCGTTCTTTTTATGTCCTACCTTCCCACACCTATAACACCTCTCTTCACGGATACCACTACCTAACCTAACTTGCTGCGTACTAGCACTTCTATCTCTCCAAACTTGATTTCCCTGTCTAAACCCGTCATTTCTCGGCATGGGTATTCCTACATTACTCACCCTAACACTTCTATCTACTACACTATCAGCTACCCTCATTGGCCCTCTCATAACAGCATCTCTAAAACTACCAAATTCTGGCACACATTCCTCCATTCTAGTTCTTACACTCACAGATTTACTTTCTTTCATACACCTATCCAACTCGTAATCCTCAACTATCTCTAAAATATCATCCCAAGTCAATCTCTCTCTAGTCCACCTCATTTTCTCCTTCCGTTTCAAATTAATAAACTCACACACACTCTCTGGTACTGTACCCAAAAACTTCTTCATTAGTTCCTTATTTTAAATTTATTCCCTCGTCCCCATACTTCTTTCTAGCCAATGTTTCTAACCGACATACATACATCGAGATTGCTTCACCCACCTTCATTCTTGCTTCATCAAAATCATTTTTTCGCTTATACCTAACACTACCTTTCATACGTTTTACCTGTTCAATTATCCTCTTCTTTACACTTTCATACTCAACCTCTCCTACACTCATTATCACCCCATACATCATCAACAAATATCCTGACAAAAATTCTCCCAACTCCCTAGCCCAAACTCTCTTACTATCCCCATACTTAGCCTGACAAAACTTTTCATATTCCCTAAAGAAGTCATATACATCCCTACTGCTATGTTCATTAAACCTTTCACACCTAGGTACCTCTCTCATAAACACTGTCTTACAAACTTCCTCTACTTCATTCTCACTACTATCTTCACTGTCTACTCCCTTCTTGTTGCCTTCTTCTTCATTTGAATACAATGAATCTAGTTCTACACTCAAAGTCCTATCTTTAACTATTCCCTTCTTACCCTTTTTCTTACTTACCACCTTCACCCATTCATGATCATCCTCACTCACACCCTGACCTTTCTTCTTTTATTTCTTCACATTATCTTTACCTTTCTTCTCCTTCTTCCTATCACCCTTCGTTCCAATCTTACTATGTCTAGGCCCTTTACTTTCAATATCACTCTCACTACCGTCCCCATTATCACTTACCCTATCCTCTTCCACAATCAACCCGTTACCAGAAGCAGAAGCCACTCCTCCGACTGCACCTTCACCTATAACAGTTTTCATCATCCCCATTACTTGCCCTACCATAGCTTCCATTCGTTTCTCATTTTCTCGCATCCTCATCTCAACACCCTCTTCCACTCTCTCTACAGTTCCCTGAAGTTCCCTAAGTTTCCTTTGCATCTCCTCATTCTCACTACTTAACCTCGCATTCTCCAACAACAACCTCTCCTCTCGCGCATTAGACAACCGCAATTCCTCCTTTAAAATATGCAACTGTACTTCCAATAACTCCATTTCAATACCATTGATATTTTAAGTAATTCCAAAACCTATTTGCCCTTGTCCAACAGACCAGTTTCAATCCCACCTTCAACAGTCGTCCCTGTTCGGGCGCCAAATTATGTAGCGGGATGTCAACAAACACAACCCCCCCACACCCTTGATCACTCCTACGTTCTCAATATCCCACAATACAAACTTTCCCCTGACTCTACTTCAAACTGGACTGTTGCTCGAAGGGAAAAACAAACAAAACATAACCTTAAAACTATTCACTGCAACCAAAAAAAAAAAAAATCACACATCATTAAACAAACTTAACACAAAAACAGACAGAAATAGCACTTTTATATTTATATATTATAGCTGTGTGTGTGGGTACACAGAACTCACCAATAATCGAAAAAAATAATATCCTTTACATAAACTCAACACCGTCAGTCCACATACAGTACCGAAAAACACTTACCCCACACACAGTACCGAAAAACACTTAAACACTAAAATAAATCACTAAATACCAAACCCAATCATATACCACAACCCAGCAAAAATATTCAAAGATTCAAATTAAACATAAGAGAAACCTCTTAATATTTCATATACGTGTGTGGCCACTGTCGTCCACAAACTCCCCACACTGGCAACTCAGTCCTTAACGCCAATTGCCACAAATCCCTGGCGAACAATCACTGCAGTCAATTTGACTGTCCAATAACATTAAACGTGGTCATCATCATCATCATCATATCATCCTCATCAACAAGAACAAATCTATTTTCAGCCGGGTCGTCAACAAATAAAATTCTTTCAATATCTCCCAGTCTAAATATAAACATCCGCAGTCTTCTCCTAAGTTCATATTATACGGTCCAGGTCGTCATCAATCTATCAAAAATTTAAGTTTCTCCAAAGGAGGAATCGCGGCCTGCCAAAAAAAAATAAAAAAACACTTATGAACACTCCTAACTAACAACTATCGCACTATAATCAAAGATAAACAATAAACTTTCTATCATTCACGAACGCGCCTAACAAAAATGAATAAAAACAGTACTTACTCAGAATATAAAAAAAAAACACTAAACAGCCGGCTTCCGAAGAACAAAAAAATGCAGAACCGACTCCTTCTATCGTCCAAGATCTAATGCTTTCGCCCAAGACATTCATCACCACCCTATCCTAGCTAAAAAAATGTAAACAAACAACCTAAAATATACCAACAATCTTTCCAACTTCAAACAATCATTCGCTAATTACCCCTTGTTCTTCGGCGCGCACCGCGGACACACAAACACACGCACACATAACCACACATAGCTTACTCTCTTGCGCACGCGCGATCTAACAAAGCTAAAGCAAATAAAATGTCTCGATTTAACAATACTAAAACAACTCTCTCTCTCTCTCTCTCTCTCTCTCTCTCTCTCTCTCTCTCTCTCTCTCTCTCTCTCTCTCTCTCACAAAACTATGCAAATAAACACTTACTCTCTCTTGCGGTTTGACAAAACTTAAGTAAATAAACACTCACTCACTCACTCACACACACACACACACACACTCTCTCTCTCTCTCTCTCTCTCTCTCTCTCTCTCTCTCTGTGACAAAACTAAAGCCAATACTGTAAACACTTTCTCTCTCTCTCTCTCTCTCTCTGATAAAACTTAAATAAACACTCTCTCTCTCACTCTTGATTTGTCAAACAAAAAATAAATTAAAATAAAATTAATCCTCCACATCACGTGGTGGGTCGGGAAATTGGGTAAAACTCGGTGGTAAGAGACTGATGTCTCCCCAGGTAAATCTTCGGACAGCTAGGTAGCGTCAGGTTCCAATTCCTTTTATGGTCTCTCGTGGCATTGTTGGTTTCGACCTGGCCTTTCATTAGAAGGGGGCTAGCGTTCAATCCCAAGTATGAGGTAGAAATATATATATATATATATATATATATATATATATATATATATATATATATATATATATATATATATATATATATATATATATTTGAATATGTATGTTTATATATATATATATATATATATATATATATATATATATATATATATATATATATATATATATATATATATATATATATATATATATATATATATATATATATATATACACACACATATATATATATATATATATATATATATATATATATATATATATATATATATATATATATATATATATATATATATATATACATATATATATATATATATATATATATATATATATATATATATATATATATGTATATCATTAAATTATAGCCATCAAAGATCCCTGCAGTTTTGCTCATTACGCTTATTTGTCATCTTTCATCATTAAAATAGAACATTATCTTAGTTATAATCATATTAATTTGTGGACCTACGCTTCTGATTTCTCTATTCAAACTGTCTATCATCTTTGGAATTCCTCCCATGATCCGATAAACGCCACTATGGCATCAATAAATCGTAAGTTTTTAAGGTATTCTCCATTAAGATTAATCCCTACAGTTTTCCAATATAAATTCTTCAAAACTTCTTCTTGATATAATATGGATAATTTAGAAGAGAAGGTCCTCCCTGTCTAACTCATTAGTCAATCTGAATTTTTTCACTACTCTATATAGTTTTAGGATTGCTGTACTTCCTGCGGGCTATCATTATTGGTGAGGTTTTGACTGAATCAAAATTTTGCAGTCTATAAATTCCATACATAACGGTTCGTCAAATTATGTTGACTTTTCCATTAGCTAGTTAATCACATGGATATGGTCAGTTATTTTATACCCACTTCTAAAGCCTGCCTTGATTAAGGACTAGCTATTTTTATATTCTGCCTAATAGGATCTTTTTTAGATATATCATAAATCACGGAGAGTAATCTTATTGTGCTGTAATATTTAAGCTCTTTTATGTTTTACTTTTTGTGAATTGGAATGATGATAAAGTTTTTCCAAGCTGTAGGTATACTGTAGAGCAATCGTGCCTACATTTGGCATAGAGTTCAGTGAATGTTAAATCCATGAAATTTCCTACATCTGTTAATAAAACAATTGTTAGGCCATTTTTCTTGCTGATTTGACTCTAGTCATGCCTTTTAATGTTTTCTTAGTTCACCTGCTGTTACGTTTAGTACCGGCTCAAATATTCCATTATTACTATTAGTGAAGATATTTCTTATATCAGAATTATATTACATTGTATAGAGATTCTCTGATTGTTTTGTCTCTATTTTGGATACTTCCATTTTCATTCCATAAAGCAAATATCTGTTTGTTTCGGATTATATCACTCATCGCTAGTCATGATCGTAATTGGAATATTGTTAAATTACTGTTCATTTCTTCTTTACTTGCTTACTTTTCCTCTTGTAGCTAGGAGTGCCTATTTCATATTGCTGAAGTAAACTCTTCAGGTTTTTTTTTTATTATGAAAGTGTTCCTTTCTTCCTTAATTTTTTTTCCTCTTTCTTTCTTTACATCTGAAGAAATATTGCTGCTCACCACTCTACGGTCGCTTGACTTCAATTTGCTTAACACATATCTTCAACTAGATTGCCTTCTCACCGGGAATAAATTCCATTACATTTTTCTTTATTTGGCCATCTTAATGTACATTCTATATATACATATATATATATATATATATATATATATATATATATATATATATATATATATATATATATACATATATATATATATATATATATATATATATATATATATATATATATATATATATATATATATATATATATGTATATATATATATATATATATATATATATATATATATATATATATATATATATATATATATATATATATATATATATATATATATATATATATATGGGTATACACACATACATATACATATAAATATACACACACACACACACACACACACACATATATATATATATATATATATATATATATATATATATATATATATATATATATATATATATATATATATATATATATATATATATATATACAGTATATATATTCATATTATATATTCATATAAATATCATTCTTTATTAATGGATTTACGTATATGGACATATGCGTTCACGTTTATTGTATATAATTTTTTGCCTTTATTTATAGATTTTGGATTATTTATTAAAAAAACAAGATAATAAAATCAGTGCTATTCTGAATAGTAAGACGTAAAAGAAAATATACTTCTGATCACCTTTGGAACGGTTAATCCTCCGTCTACTCTGAGGAAGAAGACCCGATTAATGATTTGATAAGATCATTAATCATATCTGAATCGGAATTTACTGAGCTATCTGTGTGTAATATAAGGAATGTCTGTCTTTTTTCAACTGTCATATAACTTAAACTTTTATGAGGATCCCCATGCAGAGGAATTCTCTTTAAGGCAATGTAAATTGTTAATTCCTTGCCTATAGAAAGATAATAAATAAACGATTATAGATTAATGTTAACAAGCACTATACTCTGCATTGTTTTTAGAAGAAAACACTTTCAGATTAAAAATATACAATTGCACAAGTGTATGTAGATTTGCAATATATGTCAAATATAAATCATTTATTACCAATATGTTGGAGAAAATCCAAAAACAGGAAGATATAATCTCATCCATTGAAATAGTGAATCATATTAATTGTATAAATCCAAAAAAATACATCTTAAAATTGAAGTTTTATTTCATATGTGAGCATATTCTGTCATGATCTTCCCAATAATCTAATTGAATCGGGGGCATTTCTGAGGCTTAATCTTCAAATGAATATAATTATGTTGAACGTGCTAATGTAAGTTGGTCTTCATAGTTTACATTTAAGATATCCGATTTAGCATTGTTGCATTACTAAGAAATTTCATATTCTTAATTCAATACTTCTGATTTATCCTTTACATATATCATCTCCTCACTGTGTTATTATTCCTGTTGGATCATTGACTTACAGTATCATGCTTTACTAACTACGTTTGTAGCAAAACTAGTAACAATAACAATAACACTAACAACAACAACAACAATAATAATAATAATAATAATAATA
>NC_090731.1:50297879-50300379 GCF_036898095.1 Palaemon carinicauda
TCAAAACATTTGTCTTTTGTTTATTATCGATATTTCCCACATCCTCTTCCTTCTTGGATCAAGAACGCTGAAATTGTAGTTTCTTTGATTTATCGAGTTTGGTACTTAGAGAATGCGTCATCGAAAATAAGTTATAATCATAGAGAAAAAATATTCTGCCAAGGATCTCCGGAATACGTCATAGGGCAGGCAATTTTTCTTTAGTGCTTTAGGTGTTTTCTTGGAATTAGTTCCGGGTAGATGTGTATCTATTCATCACTTAATTTTCACAATGATATTCCATAAAATATATTTCTCTAATGTGTCACCAAAAATCATTTGATATTTTTAAGGTTACTTATTTTTTTTTCTTTCTTTTTCAGTAATCATTTATAATAACTTTAGATTGATCGTCCCAGACACTAAATGGGTAAAATATTCTGCATCGTAGAAAACCAATATACCATTGAAAATTGTTTAGTAATTGGACCCTAAAAATTTAATACTGAATATATCCAAGCCTATTATATCTCGACGAGATGAAAATTATGTAATCTTTTCACCAAAAAAAAAAAAAAAAAGAAAAGAAGTTTAAATTGTTCTAGTTAACAAAAAAACAAGATAAGTGATAACGTTTCTGAAATTGATAACATTTTCATAGAATAGAAATGGAGAATAATCCATATTAGAATTCCGTCTATCGGTTAAAAGGACAGAACTATGTAAGAAATATTTCACATCATCTCTCTTTGGGGCAAAATATTCATGTTTTGGGACTGCACTGTTCTTATCGAACTTTGAAAATTTATAGTTAGGAACAGATGATTAAAAAAAGAATGATCAATTAGAGAAAAAGAGATAATTTCCATCAAGATGAAATAAAACACCTTGCATGGCCACTCGTGTTACTGAATGAGACCAACATATAACAAAGGAACATTCCATCATATAATTTTAATTAAATCTTATTATCAAAAGGAATTATCTCAACAATGTTTGATTACAAACCATTATGAGAAATAACAGAGAATAACCTGAAACAAATATTTCATTGCTTATATCATTTGTCCTTTACCTTTTTATGAGCCATCAAAGGATATTTCTTTTAGGTAATCAAACAAAATTTAAACAAAGGATAAGGTCTAATATAGGAGTTAATGCGCAGTCTTTTTTGGTGCTCGTAGATAATAATTTTTGAAACTCGTGAATTCAAAAATAGAAAACACACCTTTGATAGAGAGAGAGAGAGAGAGAGAGAGAGAGAGAGAGAGAGAGAGAGAGAGAGAGAGAGAGAGAGAGAGAGAGACTATTCAAGTTTGGTAATAACGAATTATGACTGAAAAGTGGATATCCTACCTCTACTTATTGAAAGAAACTAAGTTAGAATGATGGTGTGGCAAATATAAGGAAATTATAATTACTTATAAATGAAATAAACATGAAAGAAAGAAATTTTGTCGGAGTAAAACCATTGTTATGAAAGAGAAAATACTTTAGTTAGGAAATTGATTATCAATGGACTCACACAAATTATGCATTTTCAATAATTGAATAACTAATGATGAGTAAGCATTTAACTCCAATACAGATAAACTAAACGTAAAAAAGTCGTATTAAAGGTTCCTCTTCCCATATTGAAAGGAGAAGAAAGGTGAAATCTAATAGCTCAGAGAGTAATTGCATTTTCGCCCTTTCATTCCTCTTACCACTATCTCTCAAAGTTTTAATATGGTGCAAAAATAAAATCATAGGTTGATAAACTGATACGTAAGTGTGTTGCTACAGATCCTTAAGCTCAGCTTCTTTATAAAATGAATTCACAGAAAAAGCAAATCTTACAAAGATTCATTTAGTCGAGTCTTGTATAAAGACTTATTAATCCATAAACAAACATGATGTTTATGTGCCAAAAATATTCGCGAATATAAATCAGCCGATAAACAAAATTATATTGCCTCAATATTTGTTCTATCAAGAGCTGCTTTAAGAATCACTGAACCCACGCGTGCTTATCCCTTCCTTTACTTTAAGATTATCCACAGAATTATTTCATAAGTGACAAACTAACTCAACCAGGACTGGAGCATAACTAGTGGAATATACCAAATTTTTATTGTAAAATACTTACTTAAAATATGAAGGGGAACGCTTACTCATTTACGTAGAAAAAAATTACACACACGCCACACACCTATATATATATATATATATATATATATATATATATATATATATATATATATATATATATATATATATATATATATATATATATATATATATATATATATATATGTATATCATTAAATTATAGCCATCAAAGATCCCTGCAGTTTTGCTCATTACGCTTATTTGTCATCTTTCATCATTAAAATAGAACATTATCTTAGTTATAATCATATTCATTTGTGGACCTACGCTTCTGATTTCTCTATTCAAACTGTCTATCATCTTTGGAATTCCTCCCATGATCCGATAAACGCCACTATGGCATCAATAAATCGTAAGTTTTTAAGGTATT
>NC_090731.1:50322879-50325379 GCF_036898095.1 Palaemon carinicauda
TCTCTCTCTCTCTCTCTCTATTGATATTGGGCGGATCTTCATTAGCGCTGTCATATCCATCAAGATATTGCTGAAGTCCGGTGCTTCATTCATTGACATTTATTACCTCCGTCAACGAACTGGGAAGGTTATGTTTCCCCTCCTGTTTGTGTTTGTGTGTGTCTGTTTGCTTTTGAACAGCTTCCTAGCCACAATATTCTCGGTTATATAAACAACTGGAAATTATTATTTCTTATATTCCAGGTCAAAAGTCAAGGTCACTGTCAAGCAAAATGTTCAATATACATAATCAGCCATAAATTTTGACATCGTTGTCACAGAAAATTCAAAATTGACTCATATTTGAGTGTCTGAAAATCCACCTTAATTAATACATGTTTAGGTTGAAGGTCAAGGTTAAGTAAAAGGTCAAAATCAGGTCAATAACAATACGATCACAATTTTAATCGTAAAGTAATGCAACTTGCAGGAATTTGAGCTAATATGTGAACAGCTGGAAATGATTGAATTTTGGAAGGTCAAATATCAATGTCATGGGCCGGGTAAAACATATAAAATCAATCCAAAAGATTGCGAATTAAGCTGCATGTGTCAAATTCTGCGCTCTACTGAGAGACACTGAAGTTTTTTAACATCCTTCTAATACTTTTATAAATGAAAACATATATTCAGTATCAACAGTGTCAGAAAGTAGCGATATTTAAGATTATGATGATGTATTATAAAACATTTTATAAAGCTCTGTGATTTACGACTTAATTTCTATGTGTATTTGACCACGCATTTCGAATGCACATGGGAGTATGAATTATGCTGGTTTTTAAATATTTTCTAAATATTATATTCTTCAATTTAGACTATACATTAGACAACCTTTGAGATATCCTTTTTCTTGCTTACAATTAATTTGTTAGTCATGAAATTTAATGTGGCTTGAAGGCAAGAATTATATTCAGATTCATAATAATCATAAATAGATATAATTTAATTTGGCAAGAGAATTATTGCAAACCTTCAACACATGTTCATGCATATGAGGCATAAGATTAATAAAATGGTTGGGAGGGGGTGTGGTGGTATTCTTATTCTGTACGGGAAGGATGGTCAAACTTTCCTGTCCTACAAAACGTATTATGATGTACTGCATATAATTTTGATATTTCCAACAGTATCAAACTTAAATACCCACACGTGCATAAAATTTATATATTATATATATATATATATATATATATATATATATATATATATATATATATATATATATATATTTATATATATGTGTGTGTGTGTGTTTGTGTTTATATATATATATATATATATATATATATATATATATATATATATATATATATATATATATATATATATATATATTTATATATATGTGTGTGTGTGTTTGTGTTTATATATATATATATATATATATATATATATATATATATATATATATATATATATATATATATATATATATATATATATATATATTGTAGATATGCACACAATCACTTTTGGCAAGTATTGCGCTTTGATCATTTCATTATCATTAGTATATTCATTATTATTGTTACTATACTTCTTTTTGTTGCTTTTATTGTTTGTGTTATTTTATTTTTAACAGTGGTAACCATGAATTATATCATCAGCATACCTATTACTAAGCTTAATGCCACTTAGGGAGTTATAATTTTCAATAAAAGTGGCTTGAAAGATTGTCTGCTGTAGAGTTATATTATTAATATGACTTTTCTTCTCATTGATAATTGTTAAAGTAGTCGATATATGTCGTATATAGACATTATCTTTATCGTGCCAGGAATAAGATTAAATGTTCCACGCTTCCATTGTGAGGACCCCGCATGTAAGGTGCAGTTTTCCTATATTGGTTGCATAGTTTTTTGCCGAGTTAGGAAAGAAAGCCCAGATTTTAAACATTTTGTTAAGGTTACCAATGTAAGTACTCAAATATTCTATGATGATGAAGGATTAATTGCTGCATTATACTTATCATGTAATGTTGCCATGAATATTGTTAACCCGATACCTAGTAGGTCTAATATTTGTTTAACATTAAAATCTCTAAGAAATTATCATGGGAATACAGTAATTGGTAATATATCCAGAAATTATTTCCTTTTTTTTCTCTCTCTTTATTTGGTGGTGATGGCGGCTGTAGAAAATACATTATTTGGAATTTTATAGGTTTATTTTTATTATCATTACTACTAAATAGTATCTTGAAGAAATTCTAATTTAATATTTCCATAAGTGAATATCATTATACATGTTAATTTTGCACATTGCTATACAGTTATTACATGAAGCACTCGTCCATCAATTACTCTACAAGCCGGATGATGAACAGTTGTACCACTTTACTCCAAAAATGTTTCAAGTTAACCCAGTATCTGCATTCGACATAAAAACCATCGATAAACCCTGGAACGTCCCATTACTATTATTATGTACACATGAGAATTAAAAGACGTAATCTATC
>NC_090731.1:50330379-50337879 GCF_036898095.1 Palaemon carinicauda
CACTTCATTTCCTATCCTAACACATGCTTTACTACCTTTGCAGAAACTTTTCACTGCTTGCAACATCCCTCCACCAATTCCATATAACCTCATCACATTCCACAATGCTTCCCTATCAACTCTATCATACGCTTTCTCCAGATCCATAAATGCAACATACACCTCCTTACCTTTTGCTAAATATTTTTCGCATATCTGCCTAACTGTAAAAATCTGATTCATACAACCCCTACCTCTTCTAAAACCACTCTGTATTTCTAAGATTGCATTCTATGTTTTATCCTTGATCCTATTAATCAATACTCTACCATAAACTT
The DNA here is from genome assembly GCF_036898095.1 of Palaemon carinicauda. NCBI lineage: Eukaryota > Metazoa > Arthropoda > Malacostraca > Decapoda > Palaemonidae > Palaemon > Palaemon carinicauda. Next base: position 50,330,697 of record NC_090731.1, read on the forward strand.
TTCCAACTACGCTTAACAAACTAATACCTCTTGAATTACAACACTCATGCACATCTCCCTTACCCTTATATAGTGGTACAATACATGCACAAACCCAATCTGCTGGTACCATTGACAACACAAAACACATATTAAACAATCTCACCAACCATTCAAGTACAGTCACACCCTTCTCATTCAACATATCAGCTCTCACACCATCCATACCAGATGATTTTCCTACTCTCGTTTCATCCAGTGCTCTCCTTACTTCATCTATTGTAATCTCTCTCTCATTCTCATCTCCCGTCACTGGCACCTCAACACCTGCAACAGCAATTATATCTGCCTCCCTATTATCCTCAACATTCAGTAAACTTTCAAAATATTCTGCCCATCTTTTCCTTGCCGCCTCTCCTTTTAATAACCTTCCATTTCCATCTTTCACTGTCTCTTCCATTCTTGAGCCAGCCTTCCTTACTCTCTTCACTTCTTTCCAAAACTTCTTATTCTCTTCATATGAATGACCTAATCCCTGACCCCACCTCAGGTCAGCTGCCCTCTTTGCCTCACGTACCTTGCGCTTTACTTCCCCATTTTTCTCTTTATATTGGTCATACTTCTCTATACTATTACTCTGCAGCTTCTTTTTCTCTTCCACTTTTACCTTTACTCCTTCATTCCACCATTCACTGCCCTTCCTCATGCTGCCTCCAACAACCTTCTTTCCACACACATCACTTGCAATCCCAACAAAATGTTCTTTTTCTAACTTCCACTCCTCCTCTAAATTGCCAGTTTCTCTTACTTTCACTACGTCATATATCATTTTCAACCTTTCCTGATATTTACTTTTTACCCCCGGTTTTATTAGCTCTTTAACCCTCACTACCTACCTTTTACATCCACCTACTCTATTCCCCCATTCTTTTGCTACAACTAGTTCTTATTCCACCAAAAAATGATCAAACACGTGCACGTCTTTTAATCTTCCAAATATTCTTTTAGTCATCAACACATAATACACTAATGCCCTTTCTACTACTCTTCCATTTGCCACTCTTACCGATGTATACTTATATTTATCTTTCTTTTTGAAAAATCTATTACTTATTACCATCTCTTGCTCAACACACATATCTACCGGTCTCTCACCACTCTCATTTTCACCTGGTACGCCATACTTCCCAATGACACCTTCTACTTCTCCAGCGCCCACTCTAACATGTAAGTCACCCATGACAACTACATAATTCCTTCTACCCAGTCCTTCTACACACCTAGTTAATTCATTCCAAAACTCATTCCGCTCTTCTTCACTTTTCTCACTACCTGGCCCATACGCACTGACAAACGCCCAACATTCCCTACCCAACTTAACCCTTACCCACATTAACCTAGATGATATCTCCTTCCATTCCACTACTTTACCTGTCATCCATTCACTCAGCAATAAAGCCACACCTTCTCTCGCTCTTCCCCTTTCAATCCCAGACACTCTACCAGACATTTCACCAAACATCACTTCACCCTTTCCTTTTATCTTCGCCTCACACAAGGCTAATACATCCATCCTTTTATTCCTAAACATACTTCCAATGTATATATATATATATATATATATATATATATATATATATATATATATATATATATATATATATATATATATATATATATATATATATATATATATATATATACTGTACCAACCGTGTGTCACACAATTGTATATAATTATTTTGTATATATTATGCTTGTATCTGCGCTCTTCCCTCGCACTAAAAAGAACCTGAATGATCATGTCTCCGGTTTCGCTCTGAACATTGTCTGTCTCTCGAACATGTTATGTCCTGTTGCTGTGAGGTTTTGTATATAAAGAAGAGTGTTCCTTAATAAAACTCAGTTGATTGCATCCTGCCTTTGAGTTCACAACTCCTCTCTCGGCCCGACACATTGGTGACCCCGGAAGTCGACTCGCTCCCACTGCCTTCCACCCCAACCTCCCTCGCCCTTCCATCGTTGGTACTATGACGGTGACGGACTCTACTACAGCAGTTGGCGCTGCGGCCGCCCCATTGAAACTTTCACCATTCGCTAGCGGAGAGGCATTTGCTTGGTTTCAACGCGCAGAAGTCCAGTTTCGTATCAGGGGCGTGACTCGCTCAACCACCAATGTGACGGGCCAAGAGAGGAGTTGTGAACTCAAAGGCAGGATGCAATCAACTGAGTTTTAATAAGAGCGCATATACAAGCATAATATATACAAAATAATTATGTACAATTGTGTGATACACGGTTGGTACAATACATACACACACACACACACACACACACACACACACACACATATATATATATATATATATATATATATATATATATATATATATATATATATATATATATATATATATATATATATATATATATATATATAGGGATTACAGGTTAGGATATTATATTTGGCGTGCAGCAGGGTCCAGAAAACATCAGTTAACAGGCCATAATTTATTTAGAGGCGTTTCGAATAATGCAATGTTCATTATCAATCTGTAAAAGATATAAATATCAAATTTTTAAAATTTGTGCAATAATTTAAAACAAAATAGTAAGAGTATTAAAACACTATTGATTTTTTAACAGGAAATCGTAAAAAACTAAAACAATAAAACACAAGAGAACCTGTGCTCACCAGACCGTCCATAGGAAAAGGTGAAGAACGAATGAGTAAAAATTGTTACCCACATACAACTTCAGTTGTGCTAAGAAAAGAGGAGAGGAAGAAATATTAGAGTTTAAAAAAGGAACAAGCCATTTGATATATAATGACTTAAGGGTAGTTAGAAATTCGCTATGTTTTGTCCCACCAATAATTGAAAAGTGTTTTTTGTTTACTTGGACTTTGCAAATGGTAGCATGATTCCTTATATTAGAAAATTCAGGGTTACCAAGTCTCTGACCAGTTCTGAAGCTGTATCCCATATGGCTACAGTATCTCACCTGCAACAACCTTCGGCAAGATCCAACATAGATACCGGGACATCCAGGGCACTTGAATTTATAAATGATGTTGGACTTCATGAAGGTCTGCAGTTTGTCTTTGTAGCTAAAAAATACATTAATTTTGAGTGGATTGATTGGGATCAGTTTGATGTTGAGGCAGCCGAAACCTTTTTCTATTATTTTCTTAAGTTGCATGGAAAACTTGTTGTCAGATAAGTAAGAAATTGTAGGGAAAATATTTTTCTTTTTGACATTGTACGATGGTACTGTAGTGGAGAAATGTCGTAAGAGGAGCTTGTTTATAACCTTCTGAGCCATACTTTCAGTGTAAGAGTTTTGCTTGAAAAAATTAACCAAAAATAAAATCTCCTTATGAAAGAGTGACCAGCTTGAGGAATAACTCAGAGCCCTATAAACAGGTGTGTATATATCATTTAGTTTAAAATAAAAAAAACAGGAATTATAAAAATTGTTGGCAAGTCCAGCGTATGTCTTTTTCCGATACACAGATGTTATAAATTCACCATTGTCTCTGCTTACGTTAATGTCTAAAAAAGGTAGAGAGTTGTTATTCTCTTTTTCTATAGTGAACTTCATATTTTGGTATTGAATATTTACATGCTTTAAAAAATTTTCACTATGCCATGGTTGTTTAAATAACATAAAAGTGTCATCAAGATATCATCTATAATACAGTGGCTTAAAAGTGTCTGGACAACTATTTAAAAAATCTTCAACAAAAGAGGACATAAACATATTTGCAAACAAGGGTCTTAACGGGGAACCCAAGGCAACTCCCTCGACCTGCGAATAGAGTTGGCCATTAAAAACAAACATGGAGTCTTGCACAGCAAGATCAAGAAAAGTCTTAAAATAATGTCTATTAAAACAATGAAAAAGAATTTAATCGTCATAAAAATTTTTATCGAAAATAATATTAATCGTTTCATTTAGTGGCACGTTTGTAAAAAGAGATTCTATATAAGAAATTTTCATATGTAGATCACCATCTTGTAAAACTATTTATTGTTGAAACTCATAGCCATTTTTTAGTGAGAACTGGTTGCACGAGAAACCACTAAGTAAAGAGACAAGGTGTTTTGATATTGTATAAGACGAGTTGTTATAGGCTGCCATAATGGGTCTGATTGGAACTCCTTCCTTATATATCTTTGGTAGTCCATATAAAATGCTAAAAGAAGAACCTGTCACAAAAAGTTTATGATACGTTGTTTCATTTAAAATACCTTAATTTTTTCGTTTTCTGAAAAATCTGTTAATTTTGTCTTCTTTTTTGTAAATTTCCAAAAAACTTGGTTCACCATGTAACTTAAATTTAGTTTGGTCTGCTAGGATGTTTTTAACCTTATCAATATAGTTTGATTTATTAAGCAGTACAACACCTTTACCCTTATCTGGTTTACAAATAACCAAACTATCTCGTTTACCTAGTTTTTGTAGGATACTCAAATCCTCCTTTCTGAAAAATGGTGTCCAAGACACTCTCAACTTAGTGTAAGTTTTATGTAAAAGGAAAGACAACTTATGTTGTAAACCACTGAGGTCATTGATCAAATCTAAACCCTTGAGTTGTTGAAAAAGCATTTCGAAAGGAAAGTAGAAGTCTGCATACGTAGGTCTGTAGGAGGGTAAATTGAAATCCAAGCCAAATGATAACAAAAACTCTTCTCTTTAGGAGAGAACATAGTTAGATAGATTAAAAATACAACAGTTTCTCTTATTAAAATTAGGAGTAACAACACCTAGTGCTTTGTTTCTTTTGATGTCGTAGTTGTACAGATGAGACAATCATTAACACAATCATTAAAAAGTTTCTGATAAATAAAATGGTCAATAAAAGATAAATCCTGAAAAAGTTGTTCTCGTAGGCCACAAATATTATTACTTGTATTTTCAATAAGTTTCTGCTTCGTCTCAATCTTCTTAAGTAGTTGGTCCAAGGCATTTCTGTAAAATTCGGTGTGATATAATGAGGTCTTGTAGAGCCTGAATCTAACAAACTTAGGGTGTACTCCATTTAAAAGACAATACTGCAGGAAATCCAAATCACACTTGGCATTCTCTTCTTTCAAGGTCGATTTCTCCAGTTTTCTCGAGGTGGTCAGGGTCACAGGTGGATAACGATGTTGGAGGAGTTACGAAAAGTGCTGAAAACGGTGACATCTTAGCTTAAACGCGAAGAGAAAGACGAAAAGAAGTCGATGAAACATTACGGACGTATCCAGGGATTACAAGTGAAGATATTATATTTAATTTGCAGCAGGGTCCAAAAAACATCAGTTAACAGGCCATAATTTATTTAGAGACGTTTCGAACATTGCAATGTTAATTATCCATCTGTAAATGATATAAATTTAAAATTCTTAAAATTTGTACAATAATTTAAAACAAAATAGTGGAAGAGTATTAAAACATTATTGATTTTAAAACAGAAAATCGTAAAATCTGAAACAGTAAAACACAAGAGAACCAGTGCTCACCAGACCATCCATAGGAAAAGGTGGAGAACGAATGAGTAAAAATTGTTACCCACCTACGACTTCAGTTATAATACGAAAAGAGGAGAGGCAGAAATATTAGTCTAAAGAAGGAACAAGCCGTTTGATATATAATGACTTAAGGGTGGTTAGAAATTCGCTATGTTTTGTCCCACCAATTATTGAAAAGTATTTTTTGTTTAGTTGGATTTTGCAAATGGTAGCATGATTCCTTATATTAGAAAATTCTGGGTTACCAAGTCTCTGACCCGTTCTAAAGCTGTATCACATATGGCTACAGTATCTCATCTGCAACAAACTTCGGCAAGATCCAACATAGATACCGGGACATCCAGGGCACTTGAATTTATAAATGATGTTGGACTTCAAGAAGGTCTGCAGTTTGTCTTTGTAGCCAAAAAATACATTAATTTTGAGTGGATTGATTGGGATTAGTTTGATGTTGAGGCAGCCGAAACCTTTTTCTATTATTTTCTTAAGTTGCATGGAAAACTTGTTGTCAGATAAGTAAGAAATTGTAGGGAAAATATTTTTCTTTTTGACATTATACGATGGTACTGTAATGGAGAAATGTCGTAAGAGGAGCTTGTTTATAACCTTCTGAGCCATACTTTCAGGGTAAGACTTTTGCTTGAAAAAATTAAGGAAAAATAAAATCTCCTTATGAAAGAGTGACCAGCTTGAGGAATAAAGCAGAGCCCTATAAACACGTGTGTATATAGCATTTAGTTTAAAATGAAAAAAAAAAAAAAAAAAAAACACAGGAACTATAAAAATTGTTGGCAAGTCCAGTGTATGTCTTTTTCCGATATACAGATGTTATAAATTCACCATTGTCTCTGCTTACGTTAATGTCTGAAAAAGGTAGAGAGTTGTTATTCTCTGTTTCTATAGTGAACTTCATATTTTGGTGTTGAATATCTATTTGGTTGAAAAACTTTTCACTATGCCATGGTTGTTTAAATAACACAAACGTGTCATCAACATATCTTTTATAATACAGTGGCTTAAAAGTGTCTGGACAACTATTTAAAAAATCTTCTACAAAAGAGGACATAAACATATTTGCAAACAAGTGTCCTAACCGGTAACCCATGGCAACTCCATCGACCTGCGAATAGAGTTGGCCATTAAAAACAAACATGGACTAGCAAAGATACATAAGGAAGGAGTTCCAATCAGACCCATCATGGCAGCCTATAACAACCAGTCTTATACAATATCAAAACACCTTGTCTCTTTACTCAGTGATTTCTCGTGCAACCAGTTCTCACTTAAAAAATGGTTATGAGTTTCAGCAACAAATAGTTTTACAAGAAGGTGATCTACATATGTTAAGTTTTGTTGTAGAATCTCTTTTTAGAAACGTGCCACTAAATGAAACGATTAATATTATTTTAGATAAAATTTGTTATGACGATCAAATTATTTTTCTTGGTTTTAACAGACATTATTCTAAGACTTTTCTTGATCTTGCTGTGCAAGACTCCATGTTTGTTTTTAATGGCAAACTCTATTCGCAGGTCGATGGAGTTGCCATGGGTTCCCCGTTAGGACCCTTGTTTGCAAATATGTTTATGTCCTCTTTTGAAGAAGATCTTTTAAATAGTTGTCCAGACACTTTTAAGCCAGTGTATTAGAGAATATATATATATATATATATATATATATATATATAT
>NC_090731.1:50342879-50345379 GCF_036898095.1 Palaemon carinicauda
ATATATATATATATATATATTTGAATATATTTATATATATATATATATATATATATATATATATATATATATATATATATATGCATATATATATATATATATATATATATATATATATATATATATATATGTATTTTTATATGTATATATATATATATATATATATATATTGTTTACACACACATATATATATATATATATATATATATATATATATATATATATATATAAATTCATATATGTATATATATATATATATATATATATATATATATATATATATATATATATATATATATATATATGTATATATACATATATATGATGCTACTTTATTTATTAGACCACTTCTATATACAAAAAAAAGAGATAACTATCAGTGCGGATTGGACATGTTGATATCCCCTGTCAATCATGGAATGGTACAACTAGAATTATATACTTTTCATATATAACCGAAGGGGAATAACGGTTTCTCTTTATTAGTATATTGATAAACTTTCTATTTGGAGTATGGAATCTTATTTATAAAACTCTTATCCACATATCTACATATCGAAATGTGTTAATTGAATTCACAAATCCATTTGCAACTCTTTTTTCATTGGTTTTTGTATAGAGTGAATTTAAATTTTCCATAACAAAAATGGCATTTCGGTATCGTTTCAGAAATACCTTTCAATATTAGTGCTATCCGTTTATTAATTTACATATAATATAAAATGCAATAAACACCACTAGAATTATTATTATTTGAAGCTTTATATGTTTTGCATTACTTTGATGCTATTAGCGTTGAATAAATGTCTGTAGCTCGTTAAAAAAAAAATTTATATATGAAAATGATTAAATGATCTCACACAACGCCTATTTGGAAATTAATTCAGAGACTTTTTTGTAGCTTTTCGAACTTTAATATGAATCTAAATAAATTGTTTGAAGTCATATGCTTTATTCTATTAAGGCATGAATGTGATAAATTATGTAGATAACAACTGGTTTATAGATTTTATGTGAAAAGGAAGAATTTGATGTAGAATTGGATAAGGTTATTAATAACTATCCTGAAAAATAAAATGAAATCAGTGACTCTAAACAAAAACAAAATGATATCCTACAAATGACTGATTGGTCATTAACCGGATTATTGGTAGGATTTGTGGTATTTATTGAAGAGATCTATCAAATAGTGTCTTGTGATCCTAATAAGGCAGAACAGGAAAGAAAACTGGAATGATGAATTAGAATTTATTTCTCTTTCCTGTTTTAGATTTTTTTTTATATTTTATTTCATTCCTACAAATACATCTACTCCCCACGTGGCATGATATTTTCTTTAGGAAAACAGTGATAGATGAGTGCTTCATGAGATAATTGTATTGCTAACGGTCATTTCATGGGGAACATGTATTACACTTAAAAATTAGGGAATGAAAGATGTATACAGTATAGGTGATAATTCGTAGTCCCATGGATGAAGTAAGCTTTTTCTTAACTTAAATGACTTATCAATACTGACGTATCAATACAGAAAGCGTATTTGTTGATGAACTTATACGCAATGGGGTCTAAATAAAATGCTTCATTCATCTACTGAAAAGATTTATGGGCATTCTATCAAACCTCAAACATGAAGTTGGCCATTAACGTCAATTTTGTATGTAGTCTCTATTTCTGGATGTGGGAGCAGATATTTTCTAAAATATATACTCCAGCTCTTAATTTTAGATAGTTCTTTAATTTTCATTTAATAATTCTTCATTGCCCAATGAGTTAAAATTTAGGTAATTCTTCTCCATTTCCTTTGGACTTATAAAACCAGCTCCAAAAATCCATTCAATAATTAACTTCAACACATGATTTATTGTACTTGGATATTGCTTTATTTCTGCTTAAAATTATATAGCAAATGTACCGTAAATCATTAACATTCATCAAACTTCTTCTATTAGGTCATCATATGGCTCTAATAGGTTCATATGTAAAGTACAATGTTATCTCTTTACGTTCAAACATTTAATATGACTTTAGTATAAAGTATTGTATGAATCAACCACACTCCTCCTCCCTCTTGTTGAAGCTCACACAAGTCTTCAAATAACAATATTTGTGTCCTCTAATTTATTTTTACGATGAAGATCTTATATCGTCCGAATTCTAATTGGCAAAAGTCCTTCCCATCGTTCTGTTTTAAGTTGTTGGAAAGAAGTAAATAAGAAGTAAAGAAAGTCAAAACTCTCTAATGCAATAGCCCCTCTTCTTTCTCTTTAGTAAAGATGAATTCAAGAAATGTCTTACCGATTATAACGTAATTCCTAATATCTGAATAAAAAATCTGATTCAAGACAGCAATATAATACGTGGTCGGAATATATATACAATTAATATTGGAATTAAATACGATATTCAAAATAAATTTAGAATTCTAAGAGTCCATCTTCTCCAGTTTCCATATAAATATAAAATGAAAACTGAATAAACATATGATATATCGAATATA
>NC_090731.1:50355379-50357879 GCF_036898095.1 Palaemon carinicauda
CGCATGAGAGCAGGAATCCAAGGTCGCGGTCTACCAGTACTGACGTCACAGAGGAGGGTGGTGTTGGAGTCTTCGAGGGGAAAATCCTCCCAACGGAGGGACGTGTAGGATGTACTACAAGCTTGATACTCTGGATCCTGTCGTTGGGCTTCAGCCAGGGCGTTGTAATCCAATCCCAGTTGAACGGCAGCCTACGTGTTTCTTGACAGGGCATCAGCAACGGGATTCATTTTCCCAGGGACGTATTGGAGGGTGCAATTGTATTCAGCTACGGCGGAGATATGTCGGCGTTGACGGGCGGACCAGGCGTCAGATTGTCGAGTGAAGGCGTGCACCAGAGGCATGTGGTCTGTGCAAATGACGAAGATCGTACCTTCTAAGAAATGGCGAAAGTGACGGAGAGCCAAGTGCACCGCCAGCAATTCTCGATCGAAGGTAGAATAACCCGATTCTGCCTTGAACAGTTTTCTGCTGAAGAAGGCCAATGGGCGGGGCGAGCCTTTGACCACCTGCTCGAGTACTGCACCAATAGCGACGTCACTGGCATCGGTGGAGAGAAGGAGAGGGGCGTGTGGGATAGGAAAAGTGAGAGCCGCAGCAGTTGATAGGGCCTTCTTTGCATTGCAGAAGGCTGCTTCTTGAAAAGACCCCACTTCAAGTCCTTTGGCTTGCCCTTGAGGGAGGCGTAGAGGGGAGCAAGAGTGGTGGCAATGGCTGGCAGAAAACGGTGATAATAGTTGATCATGCCCAAGAATTCCTGCAGAGCTTTGACGGTCGAGGGCGTGGGAAAATTCTGAACGGCTGCTACCTTCTCAGGGAGGGGATGGACTCCTTCAGGAGTGATACGATGCCATAAGAACGACACTTCGTTGGCGCCAAAGGTAAAATTGTCGTACCGGACTACAAGGCTGTTTTGTTGTAGGTGGTCGAGCATGATGAGCAGGTGACGGAGGTGTTCCTCTTTTGAGGAGGAGAACACAAGTATGTCGTCCACATAACATACCCAGAAAGGGAGGTCCCCTAAGATGCCATCCATGAGACGTTGAAACGTTGCCCCAGCATTACGAAGGCCAAAACAAGAGTAATTGAAGGTGTATGTGCCAAACGGAGTGGTGATGGCAGTCTTGGGGATGTCTTCTGGGTTCATAGGCACCTGATAATACCCCTTCAGGAGGTCGAGCGTAGAGAAAACCTTCGCTTTGTGCAGGTAGGAGGTTACATCGGCAATGTTTGGGAGTGGGTAGTGATCCGGTTCTGTTTGCATGTTCAGGCGCCTGTAATCCCCGCACGGATGGAGGGAGCCGTCTTTCTTCAGAACGATGTGTAAGGGTGATGACCATGGGCTGGAGGCCTTTTGGCAAAGGCCCATTTTCTCCATTTCGGCGAACGTCTGTTTGGCGGCTGCCAATCGTTCCGGTGCCAGACGTCTGAATTTTGCGAAGACTGGGGGTTCCGTCGTCTTGATATGGTGATAAATACCGTGCTTGGCAGGAACTGTGGGCGTTTGGCAAAGTTCTGGACGGAAAACTTCCGGGTACCAATCGTCGGTGGGCGACATCGACCAGAAGGTGGAAATGAGAGAAGAAATCTTCACCGAGGATTGGCATTTGGACGTCAGCAACGAGAAACTTCCAATTGAATTTACCGTTTCCGAACGATAATGTGAGGCTCTTGTAACCGTAGGTGGGTATCGAAGATCCGTTGGCAGCTACCAAGCGGACGTCGGTAGATGTACACAGACTAAGTTGTGCTTTGAAGAGTTTCCTTGGCAAAAGAGAACGACAAGCACCCGTGTCTACCAAAAATCGCACGCCACTTCCTGCATCCGGTAAAAAGAACAGATTAAAAACATGGGAGGCCACCACCACAAGCGATGGCCTACTTGCACGTTTTTTTGGCCACTGACAATCTTTGGGACATTTCTTCGCGGTTGCCCCAGATCTGAAGTGGTAGTAGCAAAACTGCGGCGGATGGGAGGTAGTAGGTGGCTGTAGAAGTCGTTCGTTGGGGCGCGAGCGATGGGTGGGTGGTGGGCGGCTTTATCGCCGCTTCGGCACGTCACGAGGTAGGCGTGTATGTCCTACGGCATTCATGCCAGCTTCGGTTGACGTTGAATAAGCATCCTCGTTGTCAGGGGTGGAGGAGTTGAAGGAGGTCTTGAAGTGGCTGTCCATAAGGGCGTCGGCTTTGGTCATCAAGTCCTTTATGGGTAAACTATCGACATCGGGTATGGCAGCGCTCACAGGTTCAGGTAAACGGCGTATCCAAAGGGCACGGAGTATATTCACCTCACGAGGAGAGCCGTCTGCGGCAGGTTGATGGCGAGCGATACTGGTCATATATATATATATATATATATATATTATATATATATATATATATATATATTTTGTATATATATATATATATATATATATTGTGTATATATATATATATATATATATAGGTATGTATATATTTACGTTCATATATATCTTATATATATACTGTATATATATAT
>NC_090731.1:50362879-50365379 GCF_036898095.1 Palaemon carinicauda
CCTCCTTTACGGCAAGCACCGGGTCAGGTTCGGGCAGAATCTTCAAAATCTCTTGGAGAAACAGCATCAGAATAAAGCTAATTCCAAGCTGAATTCAGTGTCCTCACAAGTCCTGATCTATGATCTTCAAGCAGTGCATGATATTGAAATAGCTCCTTCTAAATTCACGCAAAGTTAAGTTGGTGCTTTTGTGTGGCATTAAAGCACTGCTGAAATAAGGGTAAATGTCTAGGAAAAGGCCGCCACCCGTTTTTCAAGTATTAACGACGAAAAAACGGCCAAAAACAACTAGATTATTGTTGCACAGTGCATAGAAACATGAGGAAATGAATAAAAAAGAAACTAAGACTTAACTCTTACACACAAAATGTAAGCATAAACCTACTACTACAATTATGGGGGACCCCCAGTGGGAAGCGGGGTTTTGGGTGGCGGCAGGGGCGTCAAACGATTTTCGCAATAAATTAATACTTATCCTTCCACCACCCCTCCCCTTATACTCCTACCTAGCCCTACCGGGGGGTGCCCCCCCCCCTGCGACCCCCCTTCAAGGCCACAGTGATTTTCGGGGCACTACCAAACCTAATAAACCCACCTAACCTAGCCTAGGGGCCCTGTACCCCTACCTAGGCCTACCGGGGGCGGGCTCCACCCCCCATGCGACCACCCCCCCCCCCCTCCTTACGGCCACTACATAACACATCCATCAAACCAAATCTAGAGTGATGGTACTGCTGTATACATCGTTATACTACCACCATTATAATATACTCTATAAATTAATGAAACTTACCTTAAACTGTTGGTTCATAAAGATGTACTGGTGCTTTGAGGAAAACGTGAAGCCGTTGCGAAGGTTCCTTGACATGCAGGACAATTTTTATTTTGTAAAATTAAATTGTGTCTCTGGCACAAATCCACTAGTTTTTCAATATTCCCCGAATAAGTTACAACAAATTCATTGTAAGTTAGGAAACAGTCAGGACAAGAAGATGGAATTTCAACTTCTTGTGCAACATGAGATGATGTGCTTGCTATGGCCTCCATGTCTAAGAACGAAATGAAATACCTGGGTAAGATAATGTATTGTCGCGCTGTTGTATTGTCGCGCTATGATTGGCCAAACATGTATGACATCATAGTGGATAGGCGCTGTGATTAGCCAAACGTGTAAGACTTCACAGTGGACTAGTTTGTCTGTGGATTATAGTGGTTACAGGGCTCATTTGACCAAAAACAAAACACAGTCAACAATAACAACAGACTTAGAAAAAAATCTAGGAGGAAGACAAGAGTAGCGTGAGTTTGATCGTCGATATTTCGACTATTATTGATTTTCACTAAATTATTTCACTCGTATACCACTATTTACATACATTCCTACACATTCTAGTGAAAATAAACTGAATATCACTGATATCTTCATGCGGCCTTCTCCTAGACATTAACCGAAATAAGTGCTTATTGTAGAGCTTCTGAAAATTGGAGATGACTAGCTGGTCCATGGGCTGGAGGATAGGGGTGGTGTTTGGTGGAAGATACAGCACTCTGATGAACTTGAATTGGTCGATGATATCATTTTCAAGTCCTTTTGGGGTGAGTGGGAGCATTATCCAAGCAAATGTAGCACTTTAAAAGTAAATTCCTCTCCTGAAGGTACTTCTTGACAGCAGGGCCGAAAACTTTGTTTACCCACTCAACAAAGAAGTGCCTAGTAACCCAAGCATTAGAATTAGCACGCCAGAAAAGATGTAGCATTTCCTTATTGACTCTATGCATCTTAAATCATATGCACTGTTAATAACAGACCGAACACGGTACAACCCTACGATGCGCACGAGAACAGACAACTGACCAATGCGATGCTCACAGGCGTCCCTACGACTCACTGCCGTCTACCAGCGTGAACAAGAAACCACTACCGTGTATGGTCCAGGTTGGATATTGGAGCATGAAGTTGGGTATGAAGACGGGAATTTGATCAAATTTTACTTTGGATGTCGGAACAATCGTATGTAAAAGCAATCGTATATAGAGGTTCCACTGTATATATGCATATAATTTTCTATTAGATTTTTTCTTTCAATGAAGAAACATAATGAAATTCGAATTAAGATAGCATTATCAAAAACTTCCTTATTTTTCATGAGAAAATGAATTATATTATCTAGGAATAAATATTTTAAAAATTCCTATTCCTTGATTTGAAATTCATTAAACTATGATTATCTCAAAATTCTATGATATTTGCAATAAGTGTAATGTTGACCACTTATAAAAACGAAAATGCATTCCTATTATATGGATTCCCCTCTCTTATAGGTCATTCACGCCTGTAGATAACTCCGAGCCAGTTTTCCTCTTCTGATGGCATATAAATATTAAAAAAAAATAGCGGGTAGATAACCTAAAATCATATCGAGATATATTGCATGTTCTTATCAGATGCCATTTTTATAGAGATTTATCTAAACCAAAAATAAAAATACTTTCTATTAAT
>NC_090731.1:50367879-50385379 GCF_036898095.1 Palaemon carinicauda
TTCCAGAAATGACAATTTACATATTTTTTACTCAGTCCTTAATTGAAATTGCCCCTAAGTCATTATGTCTAGGTTTATTAGGTTATGATACCATGATAGGCGGTACATTTCAGTAATCTATATTTGCCCACGGCTATATAAGGGGATGAGCACCTTCGTGGAGAAAAAGGAATTATGTGTGTGGAGAAAAAGCCCCCTTAAATGTTGATGAAGTCACTGAGAGCAGGAGGCTAGATTGGGTTTACGCCGATACGCAAATTGCCTCTTCGGCTTCTACTTATGATATCTGGTGGATGATCTTACTGGAATTGGTATGGACCAGCAGGGAACATTTGCCGTAGGTAGGCACTGCACGTTAAAGGTACAGGCTATCCTTTGATGAATCTAGCCAATAAATCCTCTATGAAAGTAGTTAGTCAATGGAAAGTGAAGATGACAGAATGGCCCCCTGTCTCTGTTTCTTAATGCTAAAGAAAAATTGAAAACAGGTAATCTAAAGTTTAGAACGATAAATCAAATTGTGAAGTAAATGCAAGAGGTGAGTGAGCTTATGAAATATAGTTTGGATATCATAGACCTAACTGAAACACGTTGTAAGGGGATCGGTAATGAAATCTTAGACTAAGAAAATAAATATATCTATTCAGAAAAGAAAGATGGAGTTCGGAGAAAAGGGTTAGGAATAATAATGACCCCAAGAGCAAAAAAGCCATTAACTAAGTGGAGTGATGTCAATAGTACATTGTTACTTGCAAAGTTTAAATTAAAACAGTCCAATATGAGTAATAAAGTTTGCTATACACCAATAAATTATTACCCTGAAGAAAGAAAGACAATTACTATGAAGAACTGCAGACTGTAATAATTGAGATCATGGAGAGAGATATGAAAACTGTGATCGGCCACTTCAATGCTAAAGTTGGAAGGAAAAATTAAGGTATGATGGATGTAATGGGCATTGAGAGTGTTGGTGAAGTTGCAAGTGAAAATGGAGCAAATTTTTATAAATTTCATTCAACAAACAATCTTGAAATCAGAGGGACTTTCCCAGCACAAGGATATCCACAATTACACATGGTATTCACCATGAGGAAATTACAAGAATCAAACAGATTACGTAGCCATTAATAAAGAGAGAAAGGGGACTCTAAGATATATAAAAAGCTACAGAGGTGGAGATATTTGCAGCAAAAGCACCCAACAAAAATGTGGATGGAATTCCCAGGTTTAATACAAAGAAGTTTCTAGATGTTAAGCATAGACAAACATTTACAATTGAATGTAGGAATCGATATGTGGTCTAGGAGACTTTGAGAGACCTAGTG
Source organism: Palaemon carinicauda (assembly GCF_036898095.1). Taxonomy (NCBI): domain Eukaryota; kingdom Metazoa; phylum Arthropoda; class Malacostraca; order Decapoda; family Palaemonidae; genus Palaemon; species Palaemon carinicauda. The sequence goes on from NC_090731.1 coordinate 50,369,205, forward strand.
CAGACAATTATTGAAAATGGTATGATATTAAGAACATATATACTGTAACTCAGTTGGTAGTGAACTTTTGGGGTACACACTTACAAGGAAAACTATAGATATAAAATGATACGTGGGGTACTATAAAAAAGAGACAAAGACAAAAACTGATTGTTGACATTTTTTGAGTAAATAATAAAGAATTGTAAGGTAGAACAACCTAATTATTCCCATATTGATAATGAAGTCAAAAGAAAAGCCAAAAATTACTGGAGAGATTATTTAGACAGTAAAACAGATGAGGGTGACAAATCTATGAATTCAGGGAGGGGCTATGGTGTAACAATCACCCATGGAATTATCAGTGAAATATCTACGGGGGCAAAGAAGACTCATAAACGCACCAAAACGAGAGATTCGTTATATAAACAGAAGATGAAGAAAGGCAACATTAGATGGAAGGATTTAGTAAGATCATGAATAGTAGATACAAAGGGAATAAGTTGATTGATATACCTGAGGTCGATGAGGATCTTGTTTAATTCATGCATGAACTCAGTGAGTTTGAAATTGAAGCTATCATTACAAATCTCAAGAGATGGAGAGCACCTGGATACAATGAAATAACTGCGGAGATGATACTGGCTGAAAATTAAGTGACTCCCAGAATACTTAAAAGATTGTTTTGTAGACTGTGTCATGAAGAGATAATACTGCTGAATAGGAATTGTGATTGTCGGTTGAAATGGCTAAAAAAGGATACCTGACTAACTGCAATAATTACAAAGGTATCACACTTACACCAGTTTTCATGAAAATATATACCATGCTTATTCTGAAGTGACTATAGAGAAAAATTTATGGAATGCTGAGAGATAAACAAGCAGGATTTAGAAAAGGTATAAGTTTTACTAACCACATTGTCCTTTTGAGATGTGTACAGGAATGCATAAAATATAGAAATCCACTTTTGATGTATTCTGTTGACTATCAAAAAGATTTTGTTATTGTCCACCAGCCATTTTTGTGGAGAGTCCTGTGTTATTTTAGAATTCATGTTGAATATGTAAATTGCATTTAGTTTATTTATGAGCATAGCAAATGCTGTACCCCACGTGCTTCATACACTCGCATGCACTATAAAGTTTTACGTTATCACTTGCTGTTCCTTGCAATGCGAATAGACCATTATATGTTATCGTGCTAACACAACCTTTATCAATGTTGGAATTTCTTGGGACATTCTTCCTTGGAAGTTGCTGTATATAAAGTTTATGACATTTTTATAAAATTGAGTTGCATTCACCTCGTCTCTCAGTTATCCAACTGCTCATTCTTACAATGGTGACCACCAGAGTGACTAGTTCCCTCCTGCCTTCCCCCTTACTGCTGTATCTTACTGTTTGGCGATACCGCCTTCCGACACTGATTCTTCTATCAATGCCACATACATGAAACTACCACATTGCTTAAGAAAACCATGGGCCACTTTCATATTAAGGGCGTGACTCAGTCAAGCACCAAAGCAGACTATGTTGTCTCAGTGATCCCAGAGGACACTTTCCCGGAAATCTGCAATTGGGTGTGCGAGCAAGGTGACACCCCAATAACGTACTGCGCAATCAAATCATACCTACTAGAGCAGTAAACGCCATCATCAGCTGCCATCAGAGCAAAACATTTTTAGCTCTCTCAACAACCGTTGGAGAATCAAAAGGCTTCACCCCCCGCCCACATAAGAAAATGACCAGTATCAATAGCCTGCAACTGGCTGCACCTAGCTCTGATCGTGAAGTGAATCTACTTTCGCCTTTGAGTACGGTGCCTACCCGAACCTGTATGCGCTGATATCCCCGATGTCGATGTTTTCCCTATGAAGGACCTGATGACAAAAGTAATCGCACTTATGAACGCCCACTTTACCACTTTCAAGACCTCCTTCGATGCCTCCACTTTTGACGAAGGGAACAACGATTTAGTATTGACCAAGACACATGTGAATGCTACAAAAAATATATGCATAGTCCGTGACGTGCCGGAGCGACAACAAAATCATGTGTCATACACCACTAGCTCTTGCCCCAACCAAAGACCTCTACAGACACTTACTGATGCCCATCGGCCACAGTTATTATTATTATTATTATTATTATTATTATTATTATTATTATTATTATTATTATTATCACTTGCTAAGTGTCCCTCTCTTAGAAAGAGCTGCTTACCAAAGCTAAAGAGATTCTTTTACCCTTACTAAGAGGAAAGCATCCACTGAACAATTACATTACAATAGTAAACCCTTTAAGCAAAGATGAATTGTTTGGTAATCTCGATGTTGTCAGGTGTATGATGACAAAGAAAATATCTGAAGAATAGGCCAGACTATTTTGTGTATGTGTAAACAAAGGGAAAATGTGCTGTAACCGGAGAGGTGGATCAAATGTAGTACGGCCTGGCCAGTCAAGGGACCCAACAACTCCCTAGCGATAGCATTTCAATGGGTGCTCGGTGCCCTGGCCAACTTACTATTTGGGACTGATGCGAAGAAATATTCGGGCATTTGTCAGTGGCCAAAAAAAAAAAAAAACGTGTCAGTAGGCCATTGCTTATGGCGTTGGCCTTCCCTGTCAGTAATCTGTTCTTTTTACATGATGCACATTTCATAGTTCCCAGGCCACTCTTCCATAGTCTTTAGAGCCCAGTTAAATGTTTGGTAAACTAATCTCTTTTGGGCAGTTACAAAATCATGCCCGAACTATCTTCATCTACCACTCACCATGATATCATCCACATATTGCACTTGAGTAATCTCTCCTCCTATGTTGTTGTTTCTAATCCTCTCTTGCACTTTAACTTTCAATATTCTAATAAGTGCTTTGTTCTTAAACCTACTAAATCTGTTGGAGATTGTTTCATTGGCATATCATGACTCATGTCCATACAGTAACACAGATCTGAAAAAGTGATATGCAGCCTCATTTATATATGTAATTTCAGGCGACTTGAATTATGAACTTTATTTAACCTAGGCATTGTCTGATTTTCCTTTTCAATCCTTCACTAGTCTCATTTTTGTAAAACCCTGTATTAGAGATCATAGTTCCTAAATATTTCAATTATTTCACCTCATTAATCCTTCCTCTATGTATGATATTTCATCTTCCACTGCATATTTCATTCTTAAGATCTGTCTTTCTTCTAATTATTCTGCCATTAACCTCATGTGATATTTCATGCTTTCCGGTAAGCAAGCATTACAAATCCTGTGGTGTTCTACTTAAAACGACAGCGTCATAAGCATATTCTGAGTCAGATATTGGAAAAGCAAAAGGAATCTACTCGTCTAATCATTTGTAATAACGGAATTTCATGGGGATTCCTTCTTTGGTTTTGTAATTACAACTAACAACTCTAACTATAAAACATGATTCCTTTTGACGTATATATATAATTGTTATTCCACATAAAAGAGAAATAATCTTACCAGGAAGTTCCAGTGACAGGTTATTTCCAGAATTGTTTACACTTCTTCTGTAGCTACTGGGCCTGTAACAATTAGAGAACAGACTGCTTTGCCCAAAAATACTGTGCACCACTCGGTAGGGTTAAGGGATTAGGTGTCTTGAGTCTTGAACAAATCGATGGTAGCTTACAAATGACTAGCTTCATGTAGTAATTACACTGACTGGTTTGTCTTGATAAATCGAATGGTTGCTACCTAGGCCTATAGATTCTTACAATTATGGTTCTGATTGGCTGCTTGAAAATCGATGCTTGATGCAGAGCCACTGGAGTCTTGAAATAATTACTCGTATTGGTTGTCCTCATAAGTCGATGCTTGCTACCAGACTTCTAAATTCTTGCTTATTATGATTAAGATAGGCTGTCTTAGCAACCTACACTTGCTGTGGAACTACTAATTTTTTACTAATATCTCTGATTGGGTGTTTTGATGAAGTGATGCTTGCTAAGGTGCCAAACATCTCGAGTCTTACAATAAACTCCCAATTGTTTTGCTTGATAAATTAATGTTTGCTATGGAACCAATAATTTCTTGCATTAATTACTGATTGGATGTCTTTACAAGTTACTTATAGCTTTCAAACTTCAACAGCAACTGCATTAGTAACTTACCAATAGCCGCGCCAGTTGAAGCCGACCTTAGACTAAGCTTCTCTGGGAACCATAGTACAATACCCATCTATGACTCTCCGTCTTCTGTCACAAGTATTATCAAGAGCTCGGCTACAGACAGCTGAAATGTTTCGAGTTTATTTCGTTCGTGAAAGTGCTTGTTATCTCATTGTGACTATAGTTGTGCAATTATACCCTGTTAATTTTATTAGAAAGGTTAGCTATTGTGATATAATACTCATAACTATCTCTTTATCAAATCCTACATAACATTTAAGATTTACTTTCTATTAGTTGATACAAAGCATGACGATAAAATAATAAGCTATATCAGAATTTTTGCAGGTGAAAGTTTTTCAGTAAACATACACACTTTTGTAAAAAAAAAAATAGAAATACATTAAATTGATAATACTATTCAACCTAAAATTATGGATAACAGCACAAAGTTTATCTGTTTATTATTTACTCTATAACAGACAATTAAAAATATGAGAGATTTTCTGTTACTCATATCTCCAGTTGTGTGCAACTTAGAGTCTCCTAGTGATAATACTAAACTGATTCATGAACATCTCCGAGGGATTCAAACTCTAAATATATTCTCTAATATACAATGAATTTTATAAAGCAGCATCAGTGTTATAAATGCATAGTATTGATATATTTTGCAGGATTCCCTTGCTATCAGATATCATTTATCCGTTTTATACTTTTGAAAATAGGAAACATACAAGATGAAAAAATAAAAGAATAAAAATGCCTAAAACCCTGTCAAAGTTTTTCAAAGTTTCTCAGACGTCATCGTCAGAATCGAGATTCTCGAATTCTCTCTCTCTCTCTCTCTCTCTCTCTCTCTCTCTCTCTCTCTCTCTTCTTAATCGTAGAGCCCTCTTAAGGCTAGCCACGTGTATTTGATTTAATGACAAATACTAAGAACGTAAAAGTGAAAACATATTCTCTCCTTGAAGGCTTATCCTTTCTATTTTTTCATCTTTGATAAAAACTATTCAGGAAGTATTATTCTTCTAGATTAGTCGGGTAATTATTCATATTCTATTTGTTCTCCGTTATGAATCATAATCACCGAATGGTCATCAGTGTTTAATGCGACAATTGACAAGGTATTCAAAATTAATATAGATTCCTATATTTTTCCAACGTAAATTTATTAAAACTCCCTCTAAGCATACTGTTAATAATTTAGGATAGATGGGGTCCCCCTGTCTAACTCCTTTATCAATCTGACATTTTCTCTCCACCTTTAAGTAGTTTTAAAATTGCTGTACTTCCTGTATAGATATCTTCAATGTTCCAACATATGATTCATTAAATCTTTGTCTTTGAAGGGCTTTCAATACTGCTGAGTATTTAGCAGAATCAGACGTTTCTAATAATCTATAAAGGACATACATAGTGGTTTGTCATATTTGTTGATTTATCCATTGCCTGTTAAATACATGAATATGGTAAGATGTTGATTACTCACTTCTAAAGCCTGGATGGCTTCTTGATTGATTAAAGTTTAGGTCCCTTTCTATTCTGGCTAATGTAATCATTGTATATATCTCATACATTGCCAGGAGTATACTTATTCAGGTGTATTTTTCATGTGTAATTTCTATGGTTATTTTTTTTTTAAACTCCAGGCATAGATCACTCCCACAGACATCTTTCTTTGGAATATAATTTAATTTTACTACTATGAGATTTTTTCCATATAGAATTTAATTGAGTGTTAGGTCATCTCTTTCTGTTGCTTTTCCTCTTTCCATGCCCTTTCTTACATTATTTACTCCTCCTACTGTTACGTTTGGTAGTAAGTCAGGTGTTTCATTATTTCTGTAGGTAAAGTTATGTCGTATATCAGTGTTGTATGGCATTGCATAAAAATACTCTACCATTTTCTAACTCGATCCCTACTGGTGATAATATTTATATTTTCCTGCTTTACAGCAAACATCTGTTGGCACCCGTTCCAATTGATTTTTTTTATCAAATGGATGCTTCTTTCACCCTTTTTTTCTCAGTTTTTGTCTGATTGTGTATATGAATATCTTTGGTTTTCAGTTTGTTTATAGCTTTTGATAGTTTTGCTAAATGTATTCTTATTCACTTAGGTTTTATCCTTATTTCCAAATTTTCATTATTAGAATTTTGTTCTTTTCGGATAGTTTTCTTCGATTTTGGCTAGGAACTTTTCCATTTCTTATCAATGTTAATTCCAATGAAATGCTGTTAAATTACTGTTCATTGCTTCTTTACCTGTGTCTATTTCAATAAATAGCAGGTTTTACCTATTTTGTACTGCTAAACTAAACTCGTCAGATTTTCCTCCAATTATAGGAGTATTTATCTTCTGTCTTATAATCAGTTTCTTTTCTTTTTTCCCTTAGATCTAAAATGAATTTTTTTCTCACCATGATATGATTGCTTGACTTAAACTTTTTTAATAGTGCCACATCTTTAACAAAATTATTATTTTTTACACTGAGAATAAATCATATTTTATTTTTTGGTTATATCATTTGGGCTTCTCCGTGCCCTTTTCCACGGCTTTTTTTTATATATATGTATATATATATATATATATATATATGTGTGTGTGTGTGTGTGTATACTTACATACATGCATAAATATATATATATATATATATATATATACACATATATGCATATAAATACACACACACACACACACACACATATATATATATATATATATATAAATATATATATATATATATATAATATATATTAATAGTTCAAGGTTTTAAGATTGTTTCATTCAGCAAGTTCTACAAGCATGTCTCTTCTGGTATTCCCTGTACATACTCCAAAATTACCTACTGCTTATTCCCCTCTCTTCATATGACATATTTTAGCATTGAAATTACCAAACACAATTATAAATTGATTTTTATGTTCTTCACAGATATATCCTCATCTTCATAAAAAGTTTCTATTTTTTCCACAGTATGAGATGTTGTTGATGCATTCATGAAAATTATCTTAAGTTTATTACTTGTATTAAGTTTATAATGAATATGCAATTCTATCACTAATACTTATTTGCTAAAAATTATTCTATGTTATTATGAAAATACTTTCTCTCTCACTTTCTATACACACACACACACACATGCACACACACACGCACATATATATACACACACACACACACACACATATATATATATATATATATATACATATATAAATATATATATACTATATATATATACATGTGTGTGTATATATATATATATACATATATATATATATATATATATATGTATATATATATATATATATATAAATATATATATATATATATATCTATATGTATATATCTATATATATACATATATAATATATATATATATATATATATACAGTATATATATATATAATATATACTTATATATATATATATATATATATATTCATAAATATATACAGATACACATTATATATACACACATACATATATACATACATATACTGTATATATATATATATATATATATATTTATATATATATATGCATATATATATATATATATATATATATGTGTGTGTGTGTGTGTGTGTGTGAGTATGTATATATGCATATATATATACATATATATATACATATACTGTATATATATATATATATATATATTCATATATTTATATACATATATATACATATATATATATTATATATATATATACTGTATATATATATATATATATATATGTGTGTGTGTGTGTGTGTGTGTGTAAATACACACACACACACACACAAACACACACACACATATATATATATGATATATATATACATATATATATATATATATATATATGTGTGTGTGTGTGTGTGTGTAATTACACACACACACACACAGTATATATACATATATATATATATATATATATATATGTGTGTGTGTGTGTGTGTGTGTGTAGACATCACGAAAGCTGACACGTGATGAATATAAAATGTATTATAGCCACGAAAGGAAAAATGAAAAAGACTTGATTGGAGTTAGTACTCTCATCCACTCAGGACATTATCAAACTCAGCAATGAGAATACATATACAAAGACATCGTATTTATACAGGAGAAGGGGATCCAACAGCTGTCAGTTTCTTAATAATTCCGGAGAAGTCAGATTTTCGATAAAAGGATAATACTGGATTAACGGAAAACAGACCTGGACTTAGATTCAAATTTCTACCTTGAGTACAGGAGATTAAAAATGATTCAACAATATTCCTTTGGAAATAGTCATTTACATGGATTAATTTTTCCGTCTTTGACCAACCAATTCTGTGACTTGACCCTAACCAGTGGGAGGCCAAGGCATTATTAAGAGAACCCCTGGAGACGGCCACCTGATGTTGTTTTAATCTGACTGGTATACTTTTTGATGTTTGACCAACATAAAATAGGTTACACTCTGAACAAGGAATGCTATATATTACATTATTATCATTTCCAGAACTATTCTTAATTAACATGTTTTTTAAAGTACAATTATATTTAAACACTACAGCAATATCTAGTTTTTTCAAAAGGGGTATAACATCTAGAAAACAAACATGAAATGGCAAACAAAGCATATTATTAATTGTTTCCTTTCTCTCTAGTTGGACACTATAAAATTTTTTCTTAGCCTTATTCATACATTTTTCTAAGAAATATTTAGGATAACAAAGATCTGTAGCAATTTTTTCTATTTTAGTGAACTCCTCCTCAAAGTAATCTGGGCTACAAATTCTCAATGCCCTAAGGTACATGGAGGAAAAAACTGAATGCTTAATATTTTTAGAGTGACCGGAGTAAAAATGTACATATGAAAAATTATTCGTAGGCTTTCTATATATGGAAAACTTAAATTTATCTGTTTCTCTAACTATTAAAACGTCTAAAAATGGGATACGGTTATTTTCTTCATTTTCTATAGTGAATTTTATTGATGGTACTAATGAATTAATGATTGAAACAAAGCCCTCAAGATTAAAATTTTCTTCTAAAATACCTAGAACATCATCAACATATCGATACCACACAATTTGGGAAGACCACACTGAAGGGATTAATCTAGATTCAAAAAATTCCATATATATGTTGGATAAAAGTGGAGACAAAGGATTACCCATAGCCATACCAAAAACCTGTTCATAGAAATCTCCATTAAAACTAAATTTACACTTTTTAATGCACAAACAAATGAGCTCAATAATAGTAGGGGTTGATAAAGGTAAATCATAAGCATCTAAAATACCCGACAGGAAATCCAATAAGTCATCAACCGGCACTTTGGTAAACAATGAAGTTACATCAAAACTTACTAATCTATGTCTAGACGTAAGGTTAACGTTTTGTAATTTTTCGCAAAGATCAACAGAATTTTTTATATGAGAGGTTGAAATAGATCCTAAGATCGGGGAAAGTAATTTGACTAAATATTTGGATAATTTATAGTTAATAGAACCTGTAGCACTGATAATTGGTCTGATTGGCTATCCTGTTTTATGGGTTTTAATTAAACCATATAAATACGGCAAAGACGGACCAGTAGAGATAAAGGCATTAATTAAGGATTTTTCTTGTTTTAGGATAGATTTTAAGTATTTATTAAAATCTTTGATGACCTCGTCTAAGGGATTAACTCTTAATTTTATGTAAGTAGAAACATCAGATAAAAGTACATACATCTTTTCTAAATAAGTTGTTTTGTTCATAATAACTAATACATTAGCTTTGTCTGCTTTTGTAATATGTAATTCACAGTCATTTTTCAACGATTTTAAGGCTGTTAAAACCCGTTTAGGGAAATTGCAGGTGTTTGCATATCCCATCACCGAATAAATTAGCCCTTTAGCAATGTCGATGTTACACTGGGGAATTTTCTTAGTTTTTTCCAATTTTACAAAGGTAGAGGCAATATCTACACTATTAGGTTTTTTATTTACTGCGAATGATAAACCATACCCCAAGGCCTTTTTTACTTCACTTGATACAGGTTTATCAGACAAATTTATAACACAATTTTCTTGAAAATTCTTGTTCCAATCACTAGCCTGAATCAGTCTATTCAATTTATTTTCCAAATGAACACTTAAAACTTGTAATTTTTCTCTGAGTCGGGAGTAGATCACGTTCAATACGGGTGTTCTCCAGTCAAGAGGAACATTACGCATAAAATCAAATTTAGTCTTGCGTAACTGCTTGAATAATTGTTGTTCTGACCTTCTTGTAGTTTCCATATGTTTCTTCAGGGATAGAACACTAAAATCACTAAATGGGTGGTCAATATCCTTTCTTAGTCGAGCTGGGAGTAACGTTTTGGGGATCACATGTTCCTCTAAACAACGATGCAGAAATTTTCGTCGGAGTCTAGTAGAATGGGCTTTCACCAGGGAGTTTTGAAAGTCCTTTAAGAGATAAGATAGGAAGGGGAAAACGAGGCAAAAGTTACGCGTGGCGTCCATTATGTGTAGAAATCACGAAAGCTGACACGTGATGAATATAAAATGTATTATAGCCACGAAAGGAAAAATGAAAAAGACTTGATTGGAGTTAGTACTTTCATCCACTCAGGACATTATCTAACTCAGCAATGAGAATACATATACAAAGACATCGTATTTATACAGGAGAAGGGGATCCAACAGCTGTCAGTTTCTTAATAATTCCGGAGAAGTCAGATTTTAGATAAAAGGATAATACTGGATTAACGGAAAACAGACCTGGACTTAGATTCAAATTTCTACCTTGAGTACAGGAGATTAAAAATGATTCAACAATATTCCTTTGGAAATAGTCATTTACATGGATTACTTTTTCCGTCTTTGACCAACCAATTCTGTGACTTGACCCTAACCAGTGGGAGGCCAAGGCATTATTAAGAGAACCCCTGGAGACGGCCACCTGATGTTGTTTTAATCTGACTGGTATACTTTTTGATGTTTGACCAACATAAAATAGGTTACACTCTGAACAAGGAATGCTATATATTACATTATTATCATTTCCAGAACTATTCTTAATTAACATGTTTTTTAAAGTACAATTATATTTAAACACTACAGCAATATCTAGTTTTTTCAAAAGGGGTATAATATCTAGAAAACAAACATGAAATGGCAAACAAAGCATATTATTAATTGTTTCCTTTCTCTCTAGTTGGACACTATAAAATGTTTTCTTAGCCTTATTCATACATTTTTCAAAGAAATATTTAGGATAACAAAGATCTGTAGCAATTTTTTCTATTTTAGTGAACTCCTCCTCAATGTAATCTGGGCTACAAATTCTCAATGCCCTAAGGTACATGAAGGAAAAAACTGAATGCTTAATATTTTTAGAGTGACCGGAGTAAAAATGTACATATGAAAAATTATTCGTAGGCTTTCTATATATGGAAAAATTAAATTTATCTGTTTCTCTAACTATTAAAACGTCTAAAAATGGGACACGGTTATTTTCTTCATTTTCTATAGTGAATTTTATTGATGGTACTAATGAATTAATGATTGAAACAAAGCCCTCAAGATTAAAATTTTCTTCTAAAATACCTAGAACATCATCAACATATCGATACCACACAATTTGGGAAGACCACACTGAAGGGATTAATCTAGATTCAAAAAAGCCCATTCTACTAGACTCCGACGAAAATTTCTGCATCGTTGTTTAGAGGAACATGTGATCCCCAAAACGTTACTCCCAGCTCGACTAAGAAAGGATATTGACCACCCATTCAGTGATTTTAGTGTTCTATCCCTGAAGAAACATATGGAAACTACAAGAAGGTCAGAACAACAATTATTCAAGCAGTTACGCAAGACTAAATTTGATTTTATGCGTGATGTTCCTCTTGACTGGAGAACACCCGTATTGAACGTGATCTACTCCCGACTCAGAGAAAAATTACAAGTTTTAAGTGTTCATTTGGAAAATAAATTGAATAGACTGATTCAGGCTAGTGATTGGAACAAGAATTTTCAAGAAAATTGTGTTATAAATTTGTCTGATAAACCTGTATCAAGTGAAGTAAAAAAGGCCTTGGGGTATGGTTTATCATTCGCAGTAAATAAAAAACCTAATAGTGTAGATATTGCCTCTGCCTTTGTAAAATTGGAAAAAACTAAGAAAATTCCCCAGTGTAACATCGACATTGCTAAAGGGCTAATTTATTCGGTGATGGGATATGCAAACACCTGCAATTTCCCTAAACGGTTTTTAACAGCCTTAAAATCGTTGAAAAATGACTGTGAATTACATATTACAAAAGCAGACAAAGCTAATGTATTAGTTATTATGAACAAAACAACTTATTTAGAAAAGATGTATGTACTTTTATCTGATGTTTCTACTTACATAAAATTAAGAGTTAATCCCTTAGACGAGGTCATCAAAGATTTTAATAAAAACTTAAAATCTATCCTAAAACAAGAAAAATCCTTAATTAATGCCTTTATCTCTACTGGTCCGTCTTTGCTGTATTTATATGGTTTAATTAAAACCCATAAAACAGGATATCCAATCAGACCAATTATCAGTGCTACAGGTTCTATTAACTATAAATTATCCAAATATTTAGTCAAATTACTTTCCCCGATCTTAGGATCTATTTCAAGCTCTCATATAAAAAATTCTGTTGATCTTTGCGAAAAATTACAAAACGTTAACCTTACGTCTAGACATAGATTAGTAAGTTTTGATGTAACTTCATTGTTTACCAAAGTGCCGGTTGATGACTTATTGGATTTCCTGTCGGGTATTTTAGATGCTTATGATTTACCTTTATCAACCCCTGCTATTATTGAGCTCATTTGTTTGTGCATTAAAAAGGGTAAATTTAGTTTTAATGGAGATTTCTATGAACAGGTTTTTGGTATGGCTATGGGTAATCCTTTGTCTCCACTTTTATCCAACATATATATGGAATTTTTTTTAATCTAGATTAATCCCTTCAGTGTGGTCTTCCCAAATTGTGTGGTATCGATATGTTGATGATGTTCTAGGTATTTTAGAAGAAAATTTTAATCTTGAGGGCTTTGTTTCAATCATTAATTCATTAGTACCATCAATAAAATTCACTATAGAAAATGAAGAAAATAACCGTATCCCATTTTTAGACGTTTTAATAGTTAGAGAAACAGATAAATTTAAGTTTTCCATATATAGAAAGCCTACGAATAATTTTTCATATGTACATTTTTACTCCGGTCACTCTAAAAATATTAAGCATTCAGTTTTTTCCTCCATGTACCTTAGGGCATTGAGAATTTGTAGCCCAGATTACATTGAGGAGGAGTTCACTAAAATAGAAAAAATTGCTACAGATCTTTGTTATCCTAAATATTTCTTTGAAAAATGTATGAATAAGGCTAAGAAAACATTTTATAGTGTCCAACTAGAGAGAAAGGAAACAATTAATAATATGCTTTGTTTACCATTTCATGTTTGTTTTCTAGATGTTATACCCCTTTTGAAAAAACTAGATATTGCTGTAGTGTTTAAATATAATTGTACTTTAAAAAACATGTTAATTAAGAATAGTTCTGGAAATGATAATAATGTAATATATAGCATTCCTTGTTCAGAGTGTAACCTATTTTATGTTGGTCAAACATCAAAAAGTATACCAGTCAGATTAAAACAACATCAGGTGGCCGTCTCCAGGGGTTCTCTTAATAATGCCTTGGCCTCCCACTGGTTAGGGTCAAGTCACAGAATTGGTTGGTCAAAGACGGAAAAAGTAATCCATGTAAATGACTATTTCCAAAGGAATATTGTTGAATCATTTTTAATCTCCTGTACTCAAGGTAGAAATTTGAATCTAAGTCCAGGTCTGTTTTCCGTTAATCCAGTATTATCCTTTTATCTAAAATCTGACTTCTCCGGAATTATTAAGAAACTGACAGCTGTTGGATCCCCTTCTCCTGTATAAATACGATGTCTTTGTATATGTATTCTCATTGCTGAGTTTGATAATGTCCTGAGTGGATGAAAGTACTAACTCCAATCAAGTCTTTTTCATTTTTCCTTTCGTGGCTATAATACATTTTATATTCATCACGTGTCAGCTTTCGTTATTTCTACACATAATGGACGCCACGCGTAACTTTTGCCTCGTTTTCCCCTTCCTATCTTATCTCTTAAAGGACTTTCAAAACTCCCTGGTGAAAGCCCATTCTACTAGACTCCGACGAAAATTTCTGCATCGTTGTTTAGAGGAACATGTGATCCCCAAAACGTTACTCCCAGCTCGACTAAGAAAGGATATTGACCACCCATTTAGTGATTTTAGTGTTCTATCCCTGAAGAAACATATGGAAACTACAAGAAGGTCAGAACAACAATTATTCAAGCAGTTACGCAAGACTAAATTTGATTTTATGCGTGATGTTCCTCTTGACTGGAGAACACCCGTATTGAACGTGATCTACTCCCGACTCAGAGAAAAATTACAAGTTTTAAGTGTTCATTTGGAAAATAAATTGAATAGACTGATTCAGGCTAGTGATTGGAACAAGAATTTTCAAGAAAATTGTGTTATAAATTTGTCTGATAAACCTGTATCAAGTGAAGTAAAAAAGGCCTTGGGGTATGGTTTATCATTCGCAGTAAATAAAAAACCTAATAGTGTAGATATTGCCTCTGCCTTTGTAAAATTGGAAAAAACTAAGAAAATTCCCCAGTGTAACATCGACATTGCTAAAGGGCTAATTTATTCGGTGATGGGATATGCAAACACCTGCAATTTCCCTAAACAGCCTTAAAATCGTTGAAAAATGACTGTGAATTACATATTACAAAAGCAGACAAAGCTAATGTATTAGTTATTATGAACAAAACAACTTATTTAGAAAAGATGTATGTACTTTTATCTGATGTTTCTACTTACATAAAATTAAGAGTTAATCCCTTAGACGAGGTCATCAAAAATTTTAATAAAAACTTAAAATCTATCCTAAAACAAGAAAAATCCTTAATTAATGCCTTTATCTCTACTGGTCCGTCTTTGCCGTATTTATATGGTTTAATTAAAACCCATAAAACAGGATATCCAATCAGACCAATTATCAGTGCTACAGGTTCTATTAACTATAAATTATCCAAATATTTAGTCAAATTACTTTCCCCGATCTTAGGATCTATTTCAAGCTCTCATATAAAAAATTCTGTTGATCTTTGCGAAAAATTACAAAACGTTAACCTTACGTCTAGACATAGATTAGTAAGTTTTGATGTAACTTCATTGTTTACCAAAGTGCCGGTTGATGACTTATTGGATTTCCTGTCGGGTATTTTAGATGCTTATGATTTACCTTTATCAACCCCTACTATTATTGAGCTCATTTGTTTGTGCATTAAAAAGTGTAAATTTAGTTTTAATGGAGATTTCTATGAACAGGTTTTTGGTATGGCTATGGGTAATCCTTTGTCTCCACTTTTATCCAACATATATATGGAATTTTTTTTAATCTAGATTAATCCCTTCAGTGTGGTCTTCCCAAATTGTGTGGTATCGATATGTTGATGATGTTCTAGGTATTTTAGAAGAAAATTTTAATCTTGAGGGCTTTGTTTCAATCATTAATTCATTAGTACCATCAATAAAATTCACTATAGAAAATGAAGAAAATAACCGTATCCCATTTTTAGACGTTTTAATAGTTAGAGAAACAGATAAATTTAAGTTTTCCATATATAGAAAGCCTACGAATAATTTTTCATATGTACATTTTTACTCCGGTCACTCTAAAAATATTAAGCATTCAGTTTTTTCCTCCATGTACCTTAGGGCATTGAGAATTTGTAGCCCAGATTACATTGAGGAGGAGTTCACTAAAATAGAAAAAATTGCTACAGATCTTTGTTATCCTAAATATTTCTTAGAAAAATGTATGAATAAGGCTAAGAAAACATTTTATAGTGTCCAACTAGAGAGAAAGGAAACAATTAATAATATGCTTTGTTTGCCATTTCATGTTTGTTTTCTAGATGTTATACCCCTTTTGAAAAAACTAGATATTGCTGTAGTGTTTAAAT
>NC_090731.1:50390379-50420379 GCF_036898095.1 Palaemon carinicauda
TATTCACAAAACAGTCAGTAGGTTATTAAATAATTTCTTTTGGCCCAAGCTGAAAGGTGATGTTAAAAAATTTGTTAATAGTTGCGAGGTTTGTCAGAGAGTCGGCAAACCTAACCTACCTATTCCAAAGGCTCCATTAATACCTATCCCAGTTGTGTTTGAACCTTTTCGGGAAGTGTTAATTGATGTTGTTGGTCCTCTCCCAAAGTCAAAGAGTGGAAATGAGTATATTTTCACTATTATGGATCGTATGTCTCGGTACCCCGAGGCAATCCCCTTGCGGTCCATAAGGAGTGAAAAGATTGTAGAGGCATTAATAGTTTTCTTTTCAAAATTTGGTCTCCCGAAGGTAATTCAGTCAGACTGCGGTACTAACTTCACGAGTCGTTATTTTAAGCAGAAAATGACTGAATTGGGCATTAAACATGTAACTTCCTCACCTTATCATCCAGAGTCACAGGGTGCTTTGGAACGTTTTCACCAAACTATGAAAAGCATGTTAAAGAAATATTGTATTGGGAATGGGGCTGAATGGGATAAAAACCTTCCATTCCTCTTATTCGCTTTCCGCTCTATTCCTGGTCAATCTCTCGGTCTCTCTCCTTTTAATTTGATTTTTGGACATTCTGTAAGGGGTCCGCTGGATATTGTGAGAGAGGCTTGGGAGGGAGATGCCCCTGATTTGAATTTGATTGATTACCTTAATAATTTGAATGCTAAATTAACCAGGGCTTGGTCTTTTGCAGGTGAGAATTTGTTGAAAAGTCAGAAGAAAATGAAATTTTATTTTGACAGAAAGACTGTGACCCGGGACTTCGACGTAGGACAGAAGGTACTGGTTCTGTTACCTATCCCAGGTAATTCTCTCAAAGCTACTTTCCAGGGACCATGGAAGGTATTGAAGAAGGTAAATAATGTTAACTTCTTGGTGGAAACCCCCGATAGGAGAAGGCCTCATCAATTGGTACATATAAATATGATGAAAGCTTTCCATGAAAGAGAGAAGGTTAGGCCAATTGCGACTCTTTGTGACGGTAGAAATGACTTGGTCGGTTATAATGCTTCTTTTTCAGATGAGCATAATAATAATTCTTTTTCAGAGGACAGGGACTTGAAAGATAGTGAATGGCTGGCAGGTAATGTCGAGGCTTTAGAAAATTTACCTCGGATGTTGGGTCACTTGGGTAAGGATGAGCAACAATCCTTGAGAAATTTGGTTTTAAAATATAAGGACTTGTTTTCTAATGTGCCCGGCAAGACCACGATCTTGCAGCATGACGTGGACGTAGGGGACGCCACGCCCGTGAAGCAGGCTCCTTATAGGTTGAACCCAAAAAAGAATGAGATTGTTGCTAGAGAGGTTGAGTATATGCTCAAGCATAATTTAATAGAGCCGAGTTGTAGTCCTTGGTCATCTCCGGTTGTGTTGGTGAAGAAATCGGACGGAGACTATCGTCTTTGTTTCGATTATAGGAAGCTTAATGAGGTGACCCAGGCTGATAGTTTTCCATTGCCTCGTGTGGAAGATTGTATTGATCGCATGGGTCGGGCTAAATACATTACAAAATTTGATTTATTAAAGGGATATTGGCAGGTGCCTTTGTCGGAAAGGGCCAGGAGTGTTTCGGCTTTTGTAACCCAACAGGGATTATTTCAGTGTAAGGTAATGCCCTTTGGGATGAAAAACGCTGCTGCCACCTTTCAGAGACTTATGAATTCGTTGGTTAGTGGTCTAGAGGGGTGTGTGGTGTATATCGATGACTTGGTTATTTTTAGCGACGACTGGCAGTTGCACCTGAAGAGAATTGAGGCCTTATTCAAAGTACTTAGGAAAGCAGGCCTGGTTATTAATTTAAGGAAGTCTGATTTTGCAAAAGCAACGGTGGTATATCTTGGACATGAGATAGGAGCAGGTATGGTGGCTCCCAAGGAGGCTAACATTGAGGCCATTCGTAAAGTAGAGGTTCCTAAATGTAGGAAAGATTTGCGAAGGGTATTAGGGATGGCAAGCTATTATCGCAGATTCATTCGCAATTTTTCAGACATTGCGGAACCTCTTACTGCTTTATTGAAGAAAAATGTTAAATTTGTTTGGAGTAAGGAGGCTCAGGATGCATTAGAGAGGATAAAACTGGTCCTCATTAGTCGGCCTTTGTTAACAGCTCCAAATTTTGACGCTCCATTTCAGCTTACCACTGATGCGAGTGATGTGGGGGTTGGTGCTGTATTGAGTCAAGCTGACGAAAATGGTATCGTCCACCCGGTGGCGTATTTTTCTAAAAAGCTCACTTTGCCTCAAAGAAAATATTCCACTATCGAGAAGGAGACTTTGGCCTTGATCTTAGCGTTAACTCATTTTAATGTCTATCTCTCCTCCTCAGGTGGGCCCATTAAAGTTTGTACGGACCATAATCCATTAACGTTCTTGAATCGGTACAAGAATAAGAATCAGAGATTGATGCGTTGGAATATTTTGGTCCAAGAATTCGATCTAGAGTTTAAGCATATCCCAGGTAAAGAGAATATGGTGGCCGATGCATTGTCCCGGCTGGCAGAGTAAGTGCGAACGAGATCATTATAAGGGTTTTTCTTCACCTGTTGGTAAGTTCTGTCACTCGTGGTAACTGTTTGAGTGGTAATAATTATTTATATTTGGTTTCTTTTATTTTGTTGAACAGATTATGTAATGTAACACTCCAATGTTGGACGTAGTATTGACGGTTGATTATGATTTGATATGATAGATGGATGTTGACCAAATGTAAGATTATTATTGTTCGTTGATGCATGCAACTGTTATTTTATGGGTTAATTATATCTGTCTTTAATTGCTTGTGGAGGTGGTGAAGTTTATAATGAACTGATTTTTTTTTTGTTGAATTATGCTTAAAACTGAGGTTTTGTCAAAAATTACTGGTTATGTGTGGTGATTTAGGAATTTATGAATGATCCTATATTGGACTCCTTATGTTTCAGGTGATGGTATTTATTACGTTAGTTGGGTATGTAAATTAGGTTAAGATTTTTTTGTGACAAACTGATTTGTTTATACACCCCTTTGTCAGGAGAGTGTGGACTCCAAAGTATTGTTAATAGTGCATAAAAGAAAAGTGCTGTGTTAGTGCTGTAACATTTTATGTGTTCAAGACACTTGGGTGAAAGGTTAATGTGCAGGTGCTATGAGGGTTGTGCTGTGAAAAAGTACAGCTAAGGTGTATGATATTTTCGGGACATTAAATCATGATACCTTCGCGGCTTTGAACAATTCACCAGGGAAGAACCTCCTTTCCCTTCACATACCTTGCCAGTCTGGTGTGAACAGCAAAATGGTGTACTATTTATATTTGACGAAGGATGTGGTGTATATTTAAGGTAGCCTATGAGGCATTAAGAATGTCACCGGTTAGTATAAGTATTTGAAAGTTACCCAGGTAATGAATCCTTTATTTGGATACTATATTTTGTTGGTGATTGGTGTATGACAATTTGGTTTTGTAGCATATATTTTTTTTTTTTTTTTGTTGCCACTCCCTCTCCTCTTGCAACCTAGGTGATCCCATATGGCGATAATAAATTATTAATACAAGTGGGTCTTATGATTTTAGTCTTAGATGAGGGACTTGGTGCAATTATTTGGTGTATGGTGTTAGTGATACTTTATATTTGTTAACATTTTAATCCATTTGTTTGTTGTTTGCATTATATTTCAAGTGTGTATATTGTATACTTGATTCCCTTAACTTTTAAAGTAAATTTCAGCATTTTTGTCTTTAATTTTGCACTTTTGTCTTGGAAAAAAAAAAAATTTTTTTTTTCTGGGTGAGGAGGTGTAAGTAAGCCTTAGGTTTTTTTTATAATGTATTAGCTTACTTAGGTTAGTTTTTAAGTTCCTCTTTCATTTTTTTTCGAAGGCTTTAAAGTTCATGGTTAGTTCGCCTTCTTGTTAGTAGGGGTCTCCTCACTCCAGTGGTATTTTTGTATAGTCTTGTTGACTAATCCTCCCTGTTTCTCCCCTCCATATTTTGGCTCTGCTGAGTTGACTTGAGACTGGGTTTCCAAGCTACAGGCAGTTGGTATCTGCACCCTGATTTGTGAGCCTATTACCTCTGGATATACAGCAAGTCTCTGAACGAATATATATATATATATCTTCACCTCAGCTGGCCGTTACTTCACATCTCTACCATTTTATTATTGCCTCTGGTGCAGTACTTGCCAGAGGGGCCTCGCTTGGCGACGGTAAGGAGTGTCATTCATTTCTTGTAAATTATTGACGAAGATTATTGGGATCCGGCGTCCATGATCATGAATGAATATGATTACGGCTGTGCTGCAGTGTCAGGTTAATTTCCTGTTGGAGCTCTATAATGGTATTGAGAGTTGCCGTCTGCTGCCCTTATTGAAGGACCTATGGGAGGAGACCTTCATCATCTCATCATCCGTTAGCATGTAAAATTTAGGTTATTCTTTCTTTTCGTTGTTTTCTATTCCTCTCTGGGCCCCCTTTCCTCCTTCAGAGGTTGAATGTGTTGACTGGTAATTTGGGTATATGTTTCGTAAGTGGTATTTTTTATTTAATGTTAAAGATGAGGCCTAGCTATTATTTTCTATATTTTATTGAATTGTAATATATATTGGTTTTTATTTCATTGTTTTGTTATCCCCCTTGAGTTATTCTTGTGCTGCATTTACCTGGGCTTGCTTCCACCTTTGTGGCTTGCTGCCTTTTGAACACCTAAATATTGATTATTTATGGTCCTGTAGACCTATTGTGTGTTGTGGTCCAACGAGACCATTACAATATATATATATATATATATGATAATATATAATAATATATATATATATATATATATATATATATTTATATATGTGTGTGCATATATATATATATATATATATGTGTGTGTGTGTGTGTGTGTATAAAAATAAATATAGATATACAGTATAATCTACTAAACAAAAACAAACCTAAATATCTGGAACAGGTATAAATTAATGAAATTTACACGATGCAGTTTCGTAATATTTGTTACATAATTTGATCCAAATTTTAAAAAGTTGTTGATTATTGCCATTTACTGATTTTTTTTTACAAAAAAAAAGCTCCATATTTAGTAAACAACCTCAGATATTGATATTTAATCCTAAAAATAAACACTCCAATGCTCTCACATGCCCGAATCAGAAAATTTTTAACTTAGATGGTAGGACAGTGGTCCGGCGCCATCTTTAATTTTGATAATGCAAACAAGGGTAAACCTAGGGAAAATTCAGATATTCAATCTAGAGTTTTTCACGCACCTTTCCAGAAGCTGTCCTCTTTGTGGAATTTTTTTTTAGTGGCCTTTGCCTGAGACGAAAATCTGCCACTATTAGCAGGATGCAGTGGCCAGCTTGGTGATGAAAAATTACCAAGCCATACACTGTCTATATTATTCTTAGCAAGGTCATTCACATTTATATCATTCTCAGTCACAACCCTAATGAGACGATTACTTGTTATGAATTCGATTAGAGATATTTGTCATTCTTTTAGTTGAATATCAAGGCTAAGTGAGTCTCCTACTTCTTATTTTCTGTAGTTTAGCAAATGTTTCCCATACATCTTCTTTGGAAGGGAATTGTTTAATTTTACCATACTTACCTGTTTCCATTCCAGACATATTAATTACGTACAGTAGATGTAATACTGCTAGTCTTTCTCCCTTTCTTGGAAGGTCCGCCAGACGTAGACTCAGTCTAGTAACTGTGTGACATATTACACACTCTTATTCTTCTAGTACCTGACAGAAAAAAAAAGTTGAAATCAAGTTAGAAAATTTAAAATAATATTATTTTATTTCAGGCATATATTTTCTGTACATGAGATTGAGGGGGAAACATTTATATAGAAACTTCACAAATCTGCCTAAAAATGTGAATTTAGCAAATATAACCATAAAATATGTAAAAAGAAATGATCATTGATTGGAAACTACAAATCTTAACAATGGAATCCATGACTTAGAAGATACCAACATTATGATAATTAGAACCAGAGATATGATAACACATGGTTATAGGTATCCCAACAGGAAATGAGTGTAAGACACATTGCATCCCAATCTATAAACTGTTACCACTCAGCTTTCTTACTAGACATGGAAAGGCTTTTTTATTGATCAGTTTCGTTCTGTCATGGGATTGTGCAGGGGGACCGCTCTAAACTGGTGGCATATTAATTGTTCATAATAAATGTATGTATTGTATAAAATTACGGAGAAAAAAAAATATTACCTCCAATATACGGAGCTATTTTTAGATAGTACTTTCCTAATAATCTGCATTTTTGGGCTCAAGCCATGTCGTCGTGATGGAAGTTCCTTAAAGTAGCTTCCTGAGGGATATATGTACTACAGTGATATTCCCAGAGAATTTTACATTTAGGTATCCAGAATTCTAACTCCTGGCGCGAATATCCTTAAAATTTCTCCAAAGGATATCGCATAATATCAGCGGACGCATTCTTGACACGCCTCCATAGCAATCTGCACCCAAAATAGTGTTTTGGCTTTGAGGAGGATGTGGCAAAAGGGAGCCGTCCAAAGGCTCTCCCCGCTCTCGTAATACTATTGGGAATACAACAGCGCCATTCCAACGACGGCGGACATTCCTTTTTTTTGTAGTGATCTCGCTTGGTGATATTTCCAGGTGATCTAACTTTTCGATCGTTTTACAGGATTAATTTTATGCTTTCTCCATCATCTTCCGCCTCTGGAAAGTTGAGTATCGGGTTTTCACTATGAGTATACTTCAGCTCCTGTTTCACAATGAAATTAGAGTATTTTATTGTGTTTAATAGCTAGGCCAGTTACCGGAGGCCCCATGGCGCCGTTGTTCGTTAGGCATGTGTTATTTAGATAGCAGAATGACTTCCAGTTTTCAATAGCTTTATTTATTCATTCTAATTATTTAGCTATTTAGGCAATTACTCTTGTAAAGTTTTGATATTGTGCATAATTTTTGTTTCCCCCTTTTCTTTGTCGATCGTATAGCTAGAGTTTCGGTGATTTAGGTAACCGAGATCTCGTATAGCCTAGGTAACCTTACCTAGACGTTTTACTATACGTTTTGACTTTCCCCGGTTACCCTCGTGTTTTGTTTCCATTCAGTGGAGACTGATACCCTCTATAATGTTATGAAACATTGCACGTCTCTTTGGAGAGTTAAGGGTAATCTCTTTCCCTCTGAGTGTAGCCTCAGGCTACAACCCTAATAGCCGTGCCTTGAATTTTATTCAGACATGGCTAACTTAGGGTTTGTCCTGCCTCTTCCCTTAACCATTGGTTGTGGTACACCATCGGAATGTGGAATTTAGTCATAATCTCAGAGTATTTAGTCTTATGTCGGCGACCTGCCAGTAGGGCGAATGGGTTGTAGGATACCATCATTCCCCTGCCGGCTAGGTTGCTGGCAATGGAGGTTAGCCCTCATTAGCCGCACTTGAAGTTATGGTAGGATACCATCTTCTCCTTACGACTAAAAGACTAGTCCTATGCCACAGTACTCTGGGCTGAAGAGTAATTTTCTTTAGCATAGGATACGTGGCACTGGAACTCTGTTTCTTCTTTGTTGATAGGAGGCGGCAGTGCCGCCATCCCCTTAACTGTGTCAGCAATCTCTGGGTTGGAGAACTGAGTCTTTAATGTTCCCTGGGATTCTGCCGATACCAAAACAGAGTTTCTTTTACAGGTGGTAGGATTGACAATTTTTGCCAGTTCCTTTCACACTCATTACAAGACCCTGTTCCTTACTCCGCTGTCCTCTTTTGATGGCTGAGTCGTTGTCTTTTTTTAGGCTGGAATCTTGCAACCTTCCTTTGCTGGTAGGTTGCAGGAGCCAGCCAGACTCCCTCTTGAGCAATGTTTTTGGCTGACAGCAGAGCATACTGATGCCAACCACATCATCTGTCGACATGCCGGCATAGCCGGCAACTGCCGGCGACCATGATGGCTGTAGGAGGGAAGTCCCTTCTGTTCCCAAGGTTCTTCAGTCCTCCTTTGGACAGCTGCTACAGGTCCTGTTGCTGGGGTAATGCCGGCCAGGCCGGCACAGATAGTGCTGACTCAGTTGGCAGCACGCTGACTGTACTGGTACTGCTTGACTTGCCAGCCGGCAGTGTATCGGCGGTACCTTGTCGGCAATAGTACTGTAGCTGCAGGGAAACCTGAATGGTACATTCTCCCCTTCTATTATAACCTTCTCTCTGGAAAAAGGCAGACAAATTAGACTTTTACATCCTTAATTATTTAATACATTCACAGTAAAGAGTGGCCTTTTTCCCATGCTATCTCTCTCTCTCTCTCTAGCTACCATGCCAGGTATGACGGCAAGACCTAGCTGTGCCGGCTATATGCCCACTGCACTACTGTATATTTTATACAGGTAGCCAGTATATCAGCATTATAGAATATACTGCAGATAGAAAAATACTATATAGTTTATACTAGTAGTTATTTCCAATATATTTTGGATATCCAACACAGGCATTTACTGAGCCTAATCCTATATTAAATGAATATGATTTCTTCAATATAAATTAGTATTAGGATTACCCTACAATATTAAACACTTCAAGGCAGGAGTAATACACTCCTAACCCTTAAAGGGTGATGCCTTTTTCCTTGAGTCTCCCTGATCAGGAAACTCTATATTTTAATATAGTAGGAAGACTACAGCAAATAGGCTGAGTGGGGTATACAAATATATGTCTTTATTTTCCTAGTCCAGCTGGCTTCATGCTAGATGGACCATACTGTCATATGCTACTATGAAGGCAGTATAATGACTAGACTACAATACATGATGTACAGTAGCCAGTAAATTCGAATATAGACTTACTGTAATTAGAAAACTACAGTACAATGATACAGTAGTAATTTCTGACATACCTTGGGTACCCTTGTACGAGCATTCTGCTGGTACCGTTCATATATTGAATAAATAGTTTTCTTCAATATTCTGATCGAGAATCAGTCATCCTGACCCCACAGTATTAATAGTATTTGGGGACAGTAATTTGATACTTCTCTAGCCCTAGGGGTAAGAGTCCTTCTACTTGGAGTTACTCTATAGAGAAATCTCCATGTATATATCTCCTACTATCCCTTTATAGCTTACTATCCTAAGCTACTCTATTGTAAAGGACATTTGCATGATGATTGTTAAGGAGATAATCCATTGTTTACTCATTTGATTTTCCTTTCTTTACATGAGGAACATCAGATACCTTGTGCTGCAGTCCTCTGCAAGACCAAGAATAAGTATTTTTACGGTCATAATACTCGCAGGTTTCGTGGCCCCTGCATTATTTTTTCCAGATCCCTGAATTATTGGAACCCAGAGGTTTGCAATATATGTCAGACATTAATGTCCGAAGGTTATGAAAATCCCCAGTCTACTGAGATTAGGGATACAGCTCGATATAAATTACGCAACTGGGTAAGAGGCTTTCAAAAGATCTCTCCGGGACCTTTCCTACCTAATGATAGGATGCGTAAGCTACTATTTCCGTAAGCAAGTGAGGAAACACTAGTGCCTCAGGAGCCAACTACAACCACTGATGGCCAGAAAACCTTTGGGATTAAGGGCAAGAAGTGCCCCAGGGTAGAAGAGGAAAATGTTGTGTGGAAATTTCCTCCGCCTATGCCGGCTATAGAGCCATCGATGTCGACATCTTCGTCTTCTACCCCTCTATTGGATAATGTGGTACAATTATGTATCCAGCTGAAGATTCAAATACAGAGCTTTCGTAAACAAAACAAAAAGCAGGAAGTAAAACGCAAGATATAGCCTCGTAAAGCTTATCTTGTCGCTTCCCAGGGGTCAGTCAAACGACCCTTGAATCAAGACCTACCAAGCAGATCCCGATTTCAAATGGCAATCTCTACATCTCAGAAAAAATAGATACTGTTCCATTGGACAAATTTCAATTCTGGCCAAGCTTTGATGCTTTCCCTAATGGTTAGGTTCGACTGAAGTACGAACCAAAGTCAAGAAAAGGAGCAGAACCAAAGGAGGTCTTGATTCTCGACCATGATAAGGCACAGACTATCCTTTCAGGTAGTCTGAGAAAGGTGGATTATTCAGAGTCGAAGGCATTCTCACTGAATAACAGACACCCTTCCTTTCTTGCTCCTACTTCACTCTCATTCCCCTTTATGGGGAAGGTATTTACTTCTGTTGCCAAAGCGGTAGAGGCAGGTAAGCCATGTCCCACACTCGATGAGTGCAAGCCTTTGTCACCAGCTTTTCCCGGACAGGAAAAGGATTGGAAGGAAGTCCATTTGACATTTTCAGTAGGAAAATTAGACAAGGACATCTCAAGTCGACAATTCAAGATATGTCTCCCTAAATTGTCTGAGTTGCTCTTGTATAATGAACATGAGTCAAAGGAGAGACTTGCGACATCCCTTTCCATACAAAACTACATAGAGTTTTGTTCAACCTACAAAAGTACCCCAGACAAGCTTATGGTCATAGCCAAAATGCATATGGCTATCTTGGTAAAGGACCTTTACGCCTTTATGAAGTCCAGGAGAGCATGTAGAGAGTTTGTGTTCGCTGACGCAACAGTGAAACACAAAACAAGGAAGCTAATATCTTCCAACATCTAGGGTAGAGACCTCTTCCCACACGAGGTGACTAAGGAAGTAATTAAGAACGCCACCATGGAGAACATAAGTCTTCTCCAAAGATGGGGCATTCCTTCAAAGAGAAAATCTTCTGTGATTGTGGGTCCCTAACCTAAAAAGAAGATCGAAAATGCTGGAAATATCTTGGCTGCTCAACAACATCCCACTATTCCAGTGACCACGGTGCTACAGGCAGATGGTCAAAAGTCTCGAAGCATAAAGACTCTTCGGCTAGGAGGAACTTTCCCTCAGGATCGCAAGACCTTCGATCATTCGGTCCAAAGCCTATTTAAGATGAGTCATTGATGGGAAACAGAAATGTTCCTACCATCATTTCCTTACCTTCTCCTACAGTTCAAAACCCTCCTGGAAAAGTATACCTGAGAGCTATAGAGCATACAGGTGGTAAGAAAACTATAGCTCATCGAGTTCCAAGGAAGGCTGTTTTGTGTTCACGAGGACTCAAGATATCAATGAGTCATTCTGAACTTGTTGCCACTCAACAAGTTCATAAAAAACAACAAGTTCTGAATGTTAATCCTTCTGAACATATGGACCTCGTTCCAATTAGGGGTGTTAGTAGTCTTGTCAGACCTGAAAGGTGCCCTTTGGAACCTTCCAGTCAACCGCCCCCCTTCCTCCTATCTAGAATTCATGTTACAGAGAGTAACATTCATCCTAGGAAAGATGCATGTCGGACTCACAGTCCTAATTATCTTCAAAGGATTGACGAACTTAGTCACGTCAAAGTCAAGCCTAAAAATAGTTCAGGTATTAATATACCTGATTAAGAGGCTGGAGTGGGCAGCACCCAAAGTGTCCGGCCAATGTGCATTCAAAGAGATGACCCGGTTCCTGGGACATCACAGATACAAGATAGGCTTCTAGAAGTCTCGACTTTCTCCAGCTCTGGAGTTTCGATGTTTAAAAAACCATCGAAGCCCTCAGTCACATCAACTCTTCTCTCCTTTGGAAATATAAAAGGAGCTCGTGAGGTCTGTCAAGAGACTCAGGTATTCAGTCAGAATACCAAAACGCCAGCAGGAAAATGTGCTAAACTTTCCCCAGTTCGCTATAGTGACTGACCTGGTGCTAAGGGCACACCGGAAAGATGCGTTAATAGCTTGGAGAAAACACGCATCAAACACTAAAGGAGATAAATAAAGACTGAGATCGGTCCCTTCTCTAACAGAGATTAGAGCATGAAAGTCCCAAAACTTTGCTGGTCCTTTCATGGGTGGGGAATCCCCCTCCACACAGATCAGGCTCCCTGCGACTGATCTGGGACACCGAAGCGATAATAAGACGTCACATTCGAACGTCTCATTCAGTCTCAGTGAAACTACCCATCCCTCTCTTAAAGGGATGGCACATACCAGCAGTTCATTCACAATTGATCCAAGATGTGACGGTGGATACTCTATTTCGATACAAACTGATAGAGTTGGAATGGTCCATGGGTGCAGACATATTCCCACTCAGATGGGAACAAATCCCAGAACTGTAATTCGACCTCTTTATCACAAGAGTCTTCAAGAAACTACTGACCCTAGGTATATTTCCGAAGATTCAGAAATTAACTGCCTTCGTTTTATCACAGAAAACCCAAACCCTTCATTTCATGATTTTCTCGTTCTAGCGGTTAGAAAAAGGTTTTGGATTTCAAAACCCAATATAGAATTCTTAGGAGAATACAAGGCCAAGTCAACTAGAAGACAATATGAATCGTCCTGGAAAAAGTGGATTGAGTTTGTCGAGGCAAAAGGATCGAAAGAAATTTCAATGAACTTCTGTCTGTCCTTCTTTGTCCACCTTCATAGCCAAGGTCTGGCGGCAATACGATAAATACCTGGAAGTCAGCCTTGACTAGGCCTCTCCTATATGCCTTTCAAGTGGATCTGGCGAATGAAATCTTTAAAAAGATTCCAAAGGTATGTGCTAGGCAGTACCACCAAAGCCCATCTCTTGGTCTTTGGACAAGGTCTTACATTATGCCTCATCTGTGAACAATGAAGATTGTTTCTTAAGAATCTAACCCAAAAGGTTATTGTTCTGTTCGCTATCGCCTACGGGGCTAGAGTTAGTGAAATAGTGGCCCTATCCAGAGATGAGGGTCACATTCAGTTCACGGAATTGGGAAAACTGAATCCATTTCCTGATCCATCCTTTCTTGCTAAAAACGAGCTACCCACTAAGAGGTGGGGTCCCTGGAGAATCTGCCCTCTGAAGGAAGATGTCTCTCTATGTCTTGTAGAGTGTCTAAAGGTCTATCTTCGTAGAACTTCATACTTCAGGGAGGACAGCTCTTCAAAGGAGAAACTTCTGGATCAAATTTATCCATAAAACAACTAAGGGCGAAGCTCACCTACTTTATTCTTAGAGCGGATCCGGACAGTACTCCCGTAGGTCATGATCCGAGAAAGATTGCTTTATCACTGAATTTCTTTCAGTATATGGACTATGAGCGCCTTCGTTCATACACTGGATGAAAATCATCCAGAGTGTTTTACAAACACTATGCAAAACAAGTGCATGAACTGAAACACTTCGTAGTGGCGGCAGGTAGTGTATTAAAACCAGCCCACTAATTACTGTAGTAAACAGTTTTCGGTTTGGGACCTCACATGTCCTCGCACATGTAACAGATGAGAATCATCCAGAGTGTTCTACATACACTATGCTAGACAAACCCATGTTCTGAAGCAATATGTGGTGATGCCAGGTAGAATATTTAACCTGCCGTCTAATTCTACGATGAACAGCTAATTGACTGGGACTGTCAATTAAAGGGAGAAGAGGTCACCCTTCTTAGGTGTGGCCTCTTTTAATTAAGTGTTACCATGATAACACTGGCTCAGTTCAAAATCCTAGATATGGAATTAAACAGATAGCACTAGTGACGGTGTACAAAGAACACAGTGCAGATAGAAGTAACCAGCACAGGAATTATGAAGAGAAATTGTTTTATAATTTTCTTTAGTCTGAGAATGACACTCATCATTTCTTCCATCAAGAAGGAAATATAGTCTCTGTACTTGTTACAGGTATAATCCCATTGTCATACTACATTCGTTTAACTGAACATCTTAGTCATTTATTTGTAATAAATGTCTATTAGAATGTAGTGCGTCCACCTTCACCAGACAATTGTATGTATACATGCCAGAGTTCTTCAACTTACCAAAGTAAGTATCCCTCATATATTTGTATGCATCAAATAATAGATATACGAGACACTGGTGTTATTTTAGCAAATATACAACTATGAGACTATTTGCATATTCAGTGTATACTTATGTTTGGTCATATTATGTATGTTAACATCAAGATCCCTTTTCTGCTGTCTAGAATAACTCTTCCCTGTAGGAGGCAGGAAGCACTAACATTGGTTATGATTAGTGATGGTGACAAATAATAGTAACGTCCCTTGTCTCATGTGGTCCCCATGACCATAGAAAAGGTTGCTATAAGGTTAAGGCACTAATTAAAAATCCACAGATACACTAATGCTCTGGTATGCTTCCATCACGACGACATAGCTTGAGCCAAAAAAACGGATTTTGAGCGAAGCGAAAAATCTATTTTTGGGTGAGATGCCCATGTCGTCCTGATGGACCCATTAATCTCTTCTAAAAGAAAAGATCTTCACAGTATCCCTCCCGTAGTACTGTATCTGTAACACCACGCTCAATGCTTCAAGGAATGTCCGCTGTCGTGGGAATGGCGCTGTTGTATTCCCAATAGTATTACGAGAGCGGGGAGAGCCTTTGGACGGCTCCCTTTTGCCACATTATCCTCGAAGCAAAAACACTGTTTGGGGTGCAAATTGCTATGGAGGCGTGTCAAGAATGCCTCCGCTGATTTTATGCGATATCCTTTGGAGAAATTTTAAGGATATTCGCGCCAGGAGTTAGAATTCTGGATACCTAAAGGTAAAATTCTCTGGGAATATCACTGTAGTACATATATCCCTTAGGAAGCTACTTTAAGGAACTTCCATTAGGACGACATGGCCATCTCACACCAAAATGGATTTTTCGCCTCGCTCAAAATCCGTTATATAATATACGACTAAATTTAAATATACCTAACACTCTTTTTTTTATTCCTTTATATGAAGTATCCATTCGTGTTTATGTGTTTATCATTTTACAGACCAATGTAAATTATAATCATCGATAGTTTATGTCAAATATTGTTTAATATATAACAGAGGATGGTTTTCAACCTTTTGGAAAGGACGTCAAGTTTTATTTGCCGTAAAATATATCACATTCCTTTGTCATTTGTTAATCACTGACTATCAACAATTCGAGAATAGTGCAACCCTTTGTATTTGATTTGCATATTGATGACATACCTTCCATCTATATTGAAAATTAGAGTTCAAGTTATAAAACATAAAGACGTCCGATCTGTTTTCTCCTTATTGGTGAGCCAAAATATAACATTTATACACTTATAGCACTGCACGGTCAGACCTTATTGTGCAAATTTATTTCATTGATGTTTATTTGGAAGCACTGAATTTTGACTTTGATATTTTCCCTTTCAATCAATTTGGTACCAAATACCTAATATATGTTATGTAACATGAAACCAGTAACAAAACTAAAATATGTCCTAAAAGCTTCAAAATATAAACATGAAAAAAAAAATTCAACTTCCGTGGCATTGAAATATCGTTTTTTAATATGGTATGAAAAGTACTTTTAAAAAGGTAATTAAGAATGTAGCAAAAGAAAAACTAGAATTAATTTAGTTCAATTTTATTTTGAAATATGAACTACTCAAGTAATTGGATATTCCTCTAGTTCATAATTGAAAATCAATTGCATATACAAATATATCAAGTCTGTGTATTATACTTAACTCTTTTTACATAAAATCAGGTGTTATATATTTTTCAAAAATACGATACTCTTATGTGAAAAGTCAATACTTCTTTCATATTCGGATAAAAAATGTGAAAAAAAAATACAT
Organism: Palaemon carinicauda; assembly: GCF_036898095.1. Classification (NCBI taxonomy): domain Eukaryota; kingdom Metazoa; phylum Arthropoda; class Malacostraca; order Decapoda; family Palaemonidae; genus Palaemon; species Palaemon carinicauda. The sequence continues at coordinate 50,406,039 of NC_090731.1, forward strand.
CCGAGTTGCATGAGCAAAAATTATGAACCATATCAAAGATTAAAGTCCCTATTGTATCTATAAAAAGTTCAGGGAAAAAACTCGAAGCCATTAAGCTGGCATCCTTCATTCTCTCTATATCTCTGAGAATTAGAATTACCGATAATAGCATCAAAGATACAGTTTTGATTGTTTGATTCTAATCATATTAAGCTCTAATTACTCATGCTAGCCGGGTATTACGGTGGAAGATGAAAAAGATGGGGATCTATGGTGGAAGTATAAAACTTATTTTCATTTGAGTCTACTTTGCCAAATAAAAAAAAAATAATAGAATAAATGAGCGTGTGAAGACTACTAGTCTGATTCTACGCCCTATGAATTCTTTACTTTTACCAATAGAAAGAGAGAGAGAGAGAGAGAGAGAGAGAGAGAGAGAGAGAGAGAGAGAGAGAGAGAATTTTAGAATTCTTTGCGTAGCTTTTGTTGCATTGAAAAAATTGACAGGAGCATTCATACTCTAAGGCAATCATTATTTACTAATAAGTTACTTAAAACAGAGGGTTTAATGTCACCGCTCCAATATATATACATATACATATATATATATATATATATATCTATATATATATATATATATATGTATATATATATATATATATATATATATATGAAATTGCAAGGTGTCCGGTGGCGGGGTGTCAAACAAACACGTAGAGAGTTGATCCTTTTATGACTGGTCACGCAGAGGTAGTTGACCACTGGTTATATAAAAAAAACACGACAATATACGTGTTTTAGGAAGTTTTGCTTTAGAATGGTATTTGCAGGCAACTGCAAAGATAGATAGGAGAAAAACCTTCTTGTTCTAAGATTTTCGATACTAAGATGGTTGCGGTAAGTAATATGTCCAGGAACAAATTTGTTACTCACCCTGAGATATGTTTCTTAAAACTAATCATTTCTTTCTATGATTGATATCTGCATAACATCGAATAAGCCTGACCAATCTTTCTATTCCTGATTCGCTTATGAAAAGATTCAGACTCTTTGAAACTCTGTCTCCAGTGATGTCCATTCCTCCCCTTTTTTATTATTATTATTATTATTATTATTATTATTATTATTATTATTATTATTATTATTATTATTATTATTATTATTAGTAGTAGTAGTAGTAGTAGTAGTAGTAGTAGTAGTAGTAGTAGTAGTAGTAGTATTAATATTATTACTTGGTAAGCTACAACCCTAGTTGGAAAAGCAGGATGCTATAACCAAAGGAGCTCCAACAGGGAAAATAGCCCAGTGATGAAAGTAAATAAGGAAAAAATAAATATTTGAAGAATAGCAACAATACTAAAATAAATATCACTTTACAAACTATAAAAACTTTAAAAAAAAAGTGAAAGAGAAATAAGATATTAGATATGTTTAGTGTTACCCATATTCGTCGAGCAAATTCTGTCCAAGTAATATAGAAAATTCCACATTTCCACATGTCTATGAGTGTCATAGTCTCAGCAATACGCTAAGATATTTACAATACCTCTTTACTTTTCATCAACTCAATTCCTATTTTTTTTTCAGCAGTAATCTGAACTTTTTTTTATGAAGGATAATTTAATAACTTGAATTTCTCATTTGGTCCACAGTTGTTTTCATTAAAAAGTGTATATTTTTTAACTTTGTATAACCTTAGCCCTGGGTACAAGCTTATTGTCAGGGGCCTTATTTTATAGTATGCTCTACATACACTACCAGATCAGACATTCTTGCAAAAGCCTTACGCAAATATAAAGAAACAAAAGAGTAAAGCAGAAACATCGAATAAATTCCGCCACTGTGTTTTAAAGCAACAGCAACAACAATTTCAGTTTTTAATGCAGGAAAAACCTTCAGACTTTTCAAGTAATCTATTGCAGGATAAGGACCTCAAACATGTTCTTTCACTCGCAAAAGTTTAGTGTTGTATTATGCTAGTCTCTACACTCAAATTTTCTTCTTTCGTCAATCTAACGTCTCTTTCTTCGCATGCTTCTTTTGAAATTTTAAGCGACCCATTCTGTTATTCCTGTTGTCCATCTACTATATGCCATTCTCATTACACAGGTATGTCCTGCCCATGTGTATTTTGTTTCATATATGTTGCTGAAATATACTTAATTTTTGCTTGCTCCCTTAATGTTATTCCCATCATTATTCTTTCTATACCTTTTTGACATGTAACTAGCTTATGTTCCAAAACTTTAATAAAGCTCCAAGTTTCTGATGCATAAGTTAATACTGATCGGACTATTTGATTAAATACTATTAGAGAAAAGATAAATTTATTTTTATATTATAATTAGCAGCTAGAGTGGATATGAATGTGTTTAGGTGGTTTGGCCATGTTGAGAGATTGGAAAATGGCTGTCTGCTAAAGAAGGTAATGAATGCAATAGTTGATGGGAGAAGTACAAGAGTAAGGCCAAGGTTTGGGTGGATGGATGGAGTGAAGAAAGCTCTGGGTGATAGGAGGATAGATGTGAGAGAGGCAAGAGAGTGTGCTAGAAATAGGAATGAATGGCGAGTGATTGTGATGCAGTTCCTGTAGGCCCTGCTTCTGCCTCCGATGCCTTAGATGACCGCGGAGGAAGCAGCAGTTGGGGATTCAGCATTATGAAGCTTCATCTGTGGTGTATTGTGACGGCGCCGAGTAAGGGTGTGAACTCAAAGGCAGATTGGAAACGACTGAGTTATATTATTGTGGAACACTCTCCTTATATACAAAACCTCAAGGCAACAGGATATAATAAGTTCACAAGACAGACAATATCACAGAGAAAAAACCAGACATGAATTTTCATGTTCGTTTTAGTGCGAGGGAAGAGCGAAGATACAAGCATAATATATACAAAAGGAATTATGTACAATTGTGTGAAACACGGTTGGTACATGGCTACCCCCCTAAAAATGACTTACTGTACATGTTAAATAGGGCGCCCTGATCTAGAGAAGCGAACTGTAGGCGGGTCATCTGGCAGAAGATAAGCAGGTTTTAGACGATCAATGGAGACCCAGTCTTCTTTGCCCCAAATGTTTAGGAGGAATGCTTTCGGACTGCGTCGGATCACAAGGAAAGGGCCCGTGTAAGGGGGCGTTAGTGGTGGCTTTCTGGTGTCGTTGCGCAGGAAGACGTGCGTTGCAGAGTGCAAGTCCGTTGGTATGTGATGCTTCACTGGGGGCTTGTAAGTCTGGTGGTACAGAGTAAATTTTCCAACGACGTGACGTATGCGCTGGAGATCGTCGGAGGAGGTTGTAGAAGGAAAAAATTTGGCAGGGACGACCAATGGGTCGCCATACACCATTTTGGCTGCAGAGACGTCGAAGGCGTCTTCAGGAGTGGTCCTTAGTCCCAGGAGGACCCAGGGAAGCTGAGTAAACCAGTTGCAATCCTTGCAGCGGGATATCAAAGCTGCTGTGAGGGTGCGATGAAAACGTTCAACCATTCCATTGGTAGCGGGGTTGTAGGCCGTTGTCTGATGTAGGGTGATGCCCAGGAGATTCGCTAATGACGTCCATAATTGAGAGGTGAAAGTGGTTCCCCTGTCAGAAGTAATATGCTCAGGGATACCGAATCTTGAAATCCATCCTGAGAGTAAGGCAGATGTACATGAGGCGGACGTTGCAGTTTCCTTGGGAATGGCTTCAGGCCAACGAGTGGAGCGGTCGATGACGGTAAACTGGTAACGATGTCCTTGTGATGTGGGTAGGGGGCCTACAACGTCGACGTGAATGTGTGCGAAACGATGCTGAGGTTGAGGAAAGGTGCCCACACCTGAATCCGTGTGTCGATGTACTTTGGAAGTTTGGCAAGAAGTACAGGCACGGACCCAATCCTTAGCATCCTTAGAAATGCCGTGCCAAATGAGCTTTGCCTTCAGCAGCTGTGCAGTAGAACGGCACGAGGGATGTGAAAGGCCGTGAATGAAATCAAACACCTGTCGGCGCATGGGAGCAGGAATCCAAGGTCGCGGTCTACCAGTACTGACGTCACAGAGGAGGGTGGTGTTGGAGTCTTCGAGAGGAAAATCTTCCCAACGGAGGGACGTGCAGGATGTCCTACAAGCTTGATACTCTGGATCCTGTCATTGGGCTTCAGCCAGGGTATTGTAATCCAATCCCAGTTGAACGGCAGCCAACGTGTTTCTTGACAGGGCATCGGTAACGGGATTCGTTTTCCCAGGGACATATTGGAGGGTGCAATTGTATTCAGCCACGACGGGGAGATGTCGGCGTTGACGGGCGGACCAGGCATCAGACTGTCGAGTGAAGGGGTGCACCAGAGGCATGTGGTCTGTGCGAATGACGAAGGGTGTACCTTCTAAGAAATGGCGAAAGTGAGGGACAGCCAAGTGCACCGCCAGCAATTCTCGATCGAAGGTAGAATAACCCGATTCTGCCTTGGACAGTTTTCTGCTGAAGAAGGCCAATGGGCGGGGCGAGCCTTTAACCACCTACTCGAGTACTGCACCAATAGCGACGTCGCTGTCATCGGTGGAGAGAAGGAGAGGGGCGTGTGGGATAGGAAAAGTGAGAGCCGCAGCAGTTGATAGGGCCTTCTTTGCATTGCAGAAGGCTGCTTCTTGAAGGGGACCATAATTCAGGTCCTTTGGCTTGCCCTTGAGGGAGGCGTAGAGGGGAGCAAGAGTGGCAGCAATGGCTGGCAGAAAACGGTGATAATAGTTGATCATGCCCAAGAATTCCTGCAGAGCCTTGACGGTCGAGGGCGCGGGGAAATTCTGAACGGCTGCTACCTTCTCAGGGAGGGGATGGACTCCTTCAGGAGTGATACGGTGCCATAAGAACGACACTTTTTTGGCGCAAAAGGTACACTTGTCATACCGGACTACAAGGCCATTTTGTTGCAGGCTGTCGAGCACGATGCACAGGTGACGGAGGTGTTCCTCTTTTGAGGAAGAGAACACAAGTATGTCGTCCACATAACATACACAGAAAGGGTGGTCCCCTAAGATGCCATCCATGAGACGTTGAAACGTTGCCCCAGCATTACGAAGGCCAAAACAGGAGTAATTGAAGGTGTATGTGCCAAACGGAGTGGTGATGGCGGTCTTGGGGATGTCTTCTGGGTTCATAGGCACCTGATAATACCCCTTCAAGAGGTCGAGCGTAAAGAAAACCTTCGGTTTGTGCAGGTAGGAGGTTACATCGGCAATGTTTGGGAGGGGGTAGTGATCCGGTTCTGTTTGCATGTTCAGGCGCCTGTAATCCCCGCACGGACGGAGGGAGCCGTCTTTCTTCAGAACGATGTGTAAAGGTGACGACCATGGGCTGGAGGCCTTTTGGCAAAGGCCCATTTTCTCCATTTCGGCGAACGTCTGTTTGGCGGCTGCCAATCGTTCCGGTGCCAGACGTCTGAATTTTGCGAAGACTGGGGGTCCTGTCGTCTTGATATGGTGATAAATACCGTGCTTGGCAGGAACCGTGGGCGTTTGGCGAAGTTCTGGACGGAAAACTTCCGGGCACGACATGAGGAGGTGGGCGTAGGCATTCGTGGATGCGCTGTTGTGGAGAGCGAGGTTACAGGGGGCGGGTTGAAGAGGTGTCGACAAGTACGAGTCTGCATTGACCAATCGTCGGTGGGCGACATCGACCAGAAGGTGGAAATGAGAGAGGATATCCGCACCGAGGATTGGCATTATGACGTCAGCAACGAGAAACTTTCAATTGAATTTACCGTTTCAGAACGATAATGTGAGGTTCTCGTAACCGTAGGTGGGTATCGTAGATCCGTTGGCAGCTACCAAGCGGACGTCGGCAGATGTAGGCAGACTAAGTTGTGCCTTAAAGAGTTTCCTTGGCAAAAGAGAACGACAAGCACCCGTTTCTACCAAAAATCGCACGCCCGTTCCTGCATCCTGTAAAAAGAACAGATTAGAAACATGGGAGGCCACCACCACAAGCGATGGCCTACTTACACGTTTTTTTGGCCACTGACAATCTTTGGCACATTTTTTCGCGGTTGCCCCGAATCTGAAGTGGTAGTAGCAAAACTGCGGCGGATGGGAGGTAGTAAGTGGCTGTAGAAGTCGTTCGTTGGGGCGCGAGCGATTGGTGGGTGGTGGGCGGCTGTGTCGCCGCTTTGGCACGTCACGGGGTAGGCGTGTATGTCCTATGGCATTCATGTCAGCTTCGGTTGACGTTGAATAGGCATCCTCGTCGCCAGGGGTGGAGGCGTTGATGGAGGTCTTGAAGTGGCTGTCCATAAGGGCGTCGTCTTTGTTCATCAAGTCCTTTATGGGTAAACTATCGACATCAGGTATGGCAGCGCGCACAGGTTCAGGTAAACGGCGTATCCAAAGGGCACGGAGTAGGTTCACCTCACGAGGAGAGCCGTCTGCGGCAGGTTGAGGGCGAGCGATACTGGTCATTTCCCTGAAGGCAAGCGAAGCCCTTTGGTCCCCCAACGGTTGTTGCGAGAGCTGAAAAAGCTTTTCTATACAGGCGGCTGGCGACGGCGAGTACTGCTGCTGAAGGTATGATTTGAGGGCGTCATAAGCTATTAGGGTGTCTCCTTGTTCACAAAGCCAGTCGGATATTTCTGGGAAGGTGTCCTCGGGTATCGCCGCGAGAACATAATCCGCTTTGGTGGTTGAGGGAGTCACGTCCTTGATACGAAAGTGGACTTCAGCGCGTTGAAATCAAGCAAATGCCTCTCCGGTGGGGAACAGTGAAAGTTTCAATGGGGCAGCCGCGGCGCCAACTGATGTAGTCTCCGTCATAGTACCAACGATGGAGGGGCGAGGGAGGTGGGGGTGGAAGGCAGTGGGAGCGAGTCGACTTCCGGGGTCACCAATGTGACGGCGCCGAGTAAGGGTGTGAACTCAATGGCAGATTGGAAACGACTGAGTTATATTATTGTGGAACACTCTCCTTATATACAAAACCTCAAGGCAACATGACATAACAAGTTCACAAGACAGACAATATCACAGAGGAAAAACCAGACATGAATTTTCATGTTCGTTTTAGTGCGAGGGAAGAGTGAAGATACAAGCATAATATATACAAAAGGAATTATGTACAATTGTGTGAAACACGGTTGGTACAGGATAATGTGGGAGGGTGGGCTGTGACACCCTAGCAGTACCAGCCGAACTCGGTTGAGTGCCTTGTTAGGCTGGAGGAACGTAGAGAGTAGAGGTAATCTTTTTTGTTTTGTTTCATTTGTTGATGTCGGCTACCCCCCAAAATTGGGGGAAGTGCCTTGGTATATGTATGTATGTATTATAATTTTTTTTTAAGATAATCTCCCTATCCTATGCTTGTCCTTCTTTTGATTTCGGTCGAATGTCCTGGGGAAGCACTTATTATTTGCCATAATTACGTATATTTATTAACAATCTCTAGAGTCTAGAGGTTAGTCAAAAATTTTTATTTATTTTCAGTTTCATTGACAATGTTCATAGTTTTATACCTATTTATTTTCCGTCCTATATTTATAATGGTCTCTTTAAAATCTTCTATTCTTCTATGTAATTCTTTTCATGAGTCACTAAACAGAACTATGTCTTCTGCAAATCATCATTTGTTAAGATATTCCTAGTTAATATTGATTCCTACTTTTTCCAAATCTAAATTTTTAACAAGTTATACTAGTCATGCTCTCAATAACTAAGGAAAGTTAGGGTCCCCGTGTCCAGGTCAATTACCAATCGGGATTTTCTCACATGATTGTTATAACCTACTTCCCGTGTAGTTATCTTCAAAATAATGTTCTCATATAAGATTGGTCTATTGCTTGTCTTTGAAGGGCTTATATCAATGCTGATGTTTTGACATGATTAAAAGCCCTCTCGTAATTTATATGTCATATATAGCGGATTTTTATATTATGATAATTTTTCCATTAGCTGGTTAATTACATGAATATGGTCGGTTGTTGAATAATAGCTTTTAAAGCTTCCGTGTTCACTCTATCTGTGATTGTGTTTAGCTTAATATAATCCTTATGAATATTCTATATATTACTGAGTTAAATTCTAGTACATACACACACACACACACATACACACACACACACACACACACACACACATATATATATATATATATATATATATGTATATATATATATATATATATACCCAAAAACCGATGAATCAGTTGGAACTTTTGACCGGGGAAACGTGTGTCTATATCCGAACATAACTTGACAACAAAACGTTTACCCTATTGAGCGGTTTAAAGAATTGATATAAAAGTTTTAACTTGGTGTCGCCGGTCGCTTGCTTTTGACATTACCCATAGTCATAAAACAAAAAAATTCTGGGTAACATACTTACAACTATAACGTTAAATAATAAAATAGCAAACACGCCAACCTTTGATCACAGCACTGGCAGCATTGCCAGCGTTGCGATCAAAGGTTAGCGTGTATGCTATTTTATTATTTAACGTTAAAGTTGTAGGTACGTTACCCAGAAATTTTTTGTTTTATGACTATGGGTAATGTCAAAAGCAAGCGACCGGCGACACCCGGTTAAAATTTTTATATCAATTCTTTAAACCGCTCAATCGGATAAACGTTTTGTTGTCAAGTTATGTTCCGATATAGACAGACGTTTCCCCGGTCAAAAGTTCCAACCGATTTATCGGTTTTTGGGTAAAATATCACTCTTTTTTTACACAAGCGTATTGATTAACTAGTTTATAGTTATAGCTTCAAAATGTGAGGTCAAACATGTCTATAACTTATTATTCAGAAGCTGAGAAATAAACGTTGAAAGTTCGCTTAAAGATGTCAGTTTGATGCCTTTTGAAACTTAAGTACGTGACTACAGCTAATCGTGATTACCGCAAAACATTCCCACATAGCCTAATACACAATTTAAAACCTAATCTACAAAACCTGAGGTCGAACAGCTATCTAGCTCATTCAGAAGCTAAGATTATAGAGTTGAAACTTTGCTAAAAAGTGTCTATCCATGACTCTATATTGAACACCTGAAAGTTGACGTAATTTTTGCTATTTTTTTGCATATTTCTGACGTCATATTTCACGAACCTTATAAGATAGGGACTTGAAACTTTTAGGATCGTCTATTTAAATCAAATAGAACTAAATCCTAGAGTTTCAAGCTTATACTCTGTCCGGAAAGTACTTTTCTGAAAACCCGGTATTTCTGGTTTACGTAATCGTATATAACAGCACTGGCAGCATTTTTGCTTGTTCCCCGGTCGCGCTTGCCAGCACTGTGAGATATATATATATATATATATATATATACATATATATATATATATATATATATGTATATATATATATATATATATTCATATGTATATATGTACATATATATATACACACAAACACACACACACACACATATATATATATATATATATATACAGAGAGAGAGAGAGAGAGAGAGAGAGAGAGAGTATACACACACATGTGTATATATATATATATATATATATAGTTGTAGCAAAAGAGTAGGGAAATAGGATAGGCGGATATAAAAGCGAACTAGTAAGGATTGAAGAGCTAATAAAACCGGGGGTAAAAAGTAAATATCAGGAAAGGTTGAAAATGGCATATGACGAGGTGAGAGTAAGAGAAACTGGTAATTTAGAGGAGGAGTGGATATTAGCAAAAGAAAATTTTGTTGGGATTGCAAGTGATGTATGTGGCAAGAAGGGTTGTTGGAGGCAGCATAAGGGAAGGGGCAAGTAAATGGTGGAATGAAGGAGTGAAGGTAAAAGTGGAAGAGAAAAAGAGGGCTTTTGAAGAATGGCTGCAGAGTAGTAGTATAGAGAAGTATGAAAAATATAGAGAGAAAAATATGGAAGTAAAGCACAAGGTATGTGAGGCAAAGAGGGCAGCTGACCTGAGGTAGGGTCAGGGACTGAGTCAGTAATATGAAGAGAATAAGAAGTTTTGGAAAGAAGTGAAGAGAGTAAGGAAGGCTGGCGCAAGAATGGAAGAGACAGTGAAAGATGGAAATGGAAGGTTGTTAAAAGGAGAGGAGGCAAGGAAAAGGTGGGTGGAATATTTTGAAAGTTTTGTTGAATGTTGAGGATAATAGGCAGGCAGATATAATTGCTGTTCCAGGTGTTGAGGTGCCAGTGATGGAAGATGAGAATGAGAGAGAGATTACAATAGAGGAAGTGAGGAGAGCAAAAGATGAAACGAGAGTAGGAAAAGCATCTGGTATGGATGGTGTGAAAGCTGAGATGTTGGAGGAAGGGGGTGTGACCGTACTTGAATGGTTGGTGAGATTATTTAATATGTGTTTTGTGATGTCAATGGTACCAGTAGATTGGGTTTGTGCATGTATTGCACCACTATATAAGGGTAAGGGAGATGTGCATGAGTGTTGTAATTCAAGAGGTATTAGTTTTGTTGAGTGTAGTTGGAAAAGTGTATGGTAGAGTAATGATTAATAGGATTAAGGAAAAAACAGATAATGCAATCTTGGAATTACAGGGTGGTTTTAGAAGAGGTAGGGATTGTATGAATCAGATTTATAGAGTTAGGCATTATGCGAGAAATATTTAGCAAAAGGTAAGAAGGTGTATGTTGCGCTTATGGATCTGGAGAAAGCATATGATAGAGTTGATAGGGAAGCAATGTGGAATGTGATGAGGTTATATGGAGTTGGTGGAAGGTTATTGCAAGCAGTGAAAAGTTTCTACAAAGGTAGTAAAGCATGTGATAGAGCAGGAAATGAAGTGAGCGATTGGTTTCCGGTGAGAGTGGGGGCTGAGACAGGGATGTGTGATGTCACCGTGGTTGTTTAACTTGTATGTTGATGAAGTGGTGAGAGAGGTGAATGCTCGAGTGCTTGGACGAGGATTAAAACTGGTAGGCGAGAATGATCATGAATGGGAGGTAAATCAGTTGTTGTTTGCGGATGATACTGTACTGGTAGCAGACACAGAAGAGAAGCTTGACCGACTAGTGACAGAACTTGGAAGGGTATGTGAGAGAAGGAAGTTGAGAGTTAATGTGGGTAAGAGTAAGGTTATGAGATGTACGAGAAGGGAAGGTGGTGCAAGGTTGAATGTCATGTTGAATGGAGAGTTACTTGAGGAGGTGGATCAGTTTAAGTACTTGGGGTCTGTTGTTGCAGAAAATGGTGGAGTGGAAGCAGATGTACGTCAGAGAGGGAATGAAGGTTACAAAGTTTTGGGGGCAGTTAAGGGAGTAGTAAAAAATAGAGGGTTGGGAATGAATGTAAAGAGAGTTCGATATGAAAAAGTGATTGTACCAACTGTGATGTATGGATCGGAGTTGTGTGGAATGAAAGTGATGGAGAGACAGAAATTGAATGTGTTTGAGATGAAGTGTCTAAGGAGTATGGCTGGTGTATCTCGAGTAGATAGGGTTAGGAACGAAGTGGTGAGGGTTGAGAACGGGTGTAAGAAATGAGTTAGTGGCTAGAGTGGATATGAATGCGTTGAGGTGGTTTGGCCATGTTGAGAGAATGGAAAATGGCTGTCTGCTAAAGAAGGTGATGAATGCAAGAGTTGATGGGAGAAGTACAAGAGGAAGGCCAAGGTTTGGGTGGATGGATGGTGTGAAGAAAGCTCTGGGTGAAAGGAGGATAGAGGTGAGAGAGGCAAGAGAGCGTGCTAGAAATAGGAATGAATGGCGAGCGATTGTGATGCAGTTCCAGTAGGCCCTACTGCTTCCTCCGATGCCTTAGATGACAAGGGAGGTAGCAGCAGTAGGGGATTCAGCATTATGAAGCTTCATCTGTGGTGGATAATGTGGGAGGTTGGGCTGTGGCACCCTAGCAGTACCAGCTGAACTCGGCTGAGTCCCCTGGTTAGGCTGGAGGAACGTAGTGAGTAGAGGTCCCCTTTTTGTTTTGTTTCATTGTTGATGTCGGCTACCCCCCAAAATTAGGGGAAGTGCCTTTGGTATACGTATATATATATATATATATATATATATACTCTACATATAAATAAATAAATATATATATATATATATATATATATACTCTACATATAAATAAATAAATATATATATATATATATATATGTGTGTGTGTGTGTGTGTGTGTGTATCTCATGCTTACAAAGCTCACAATCTCTCTCTCTCTCTCTCTCTCTCTCTCTCTCTCTCTCTTGTCAACACAACTTCAATTTTTAATTAGGGCATGAGTCTTTTTTATTTCGGTTTTTCCTATTGTAACTTTACTGGTGGTGATATGAATCCCACTTACAAATGGACTGTGCAAAAGGATAAATATCAATTGGAAAATAATGATTCTTTAGAGACAAGCTAATACAGGCTTCATTTATCATGTACATATTTTTGTTTCCGGTCGGAAAAAGTTTAAAATAAAAATTGGGAAACACAGAAGCGGGAAAATTATTTCGCAAAAGTCATAAACTGCTTAAAAACTTCGTAGTAGGAATATGAATATGAAACAAAATTACCTGGAAATGGGAATGCCATCTTCAACTTTTATCTTCGCCTCCTGCTGTTATCTAATGAAATAAATTAATTAACTCTGGGCACATGTTAATTATTTGATATCAATTCCGTACTCTTTGAATTAGAATCCGTGTGAGAGATGTCTTTTTAAGTAGTCGTTCTTCTGTTTAGCTATAAAATTAGTTCAAAGATATTTTTAAGGCATATCCTCTCAAATGTAGCATGGATATATGACTCTAAAAAATATTTTTCTATTAGCAATCTGACCTCATTATAAGAATATCATCATTTTATACCATTCATATGTATTGCACTTGTGTAACTCTTACATATACTATATCTGCTATTGATGTATCTCCAATAACTTAAATGAATTACTTTTACAAATAAAAGTTTGTTGATGCATATTACAATAGATAAGGTCATGTACTGCTACTGTCAAATATGTTATTTTCACTTATTCAGTATATATATATATATATATATATATACATGCATATATATATATATATATATATACACACACAAATATATACATATATTTACAGATATATATATATATATATATATATATGTATATATATATATATATATACATATATATATATATATATATATATAAAACTATATATATATATATATATATATACACACACAAATATATACATATATATACAGATATATATATGTATATATATATATATATATATATATATACATATATATATCTGTATATATATGTATATATTTGTGTGTATGTATAATGTATACGTACTAATACCAAGATATGGTAGATATGTTCTCAGCCCCACTTCTCTCGAGGACTAGTGCAAGGCATATAGAAGGAGGGAGGGAAGGGTGTGGATTTTTCAACTCGTGAATCACCGTCTACATTCTGGCTTGTACACCTTTGGTCCTTTTCTATCGAAAGTTCAGTGTTAATTTAAAAGAGGGTATTGAGGAACCAATCTTCAATTCACGTAGAGATGCTTGTAGAGTTGAAATACAAAAGTTTTTAATTTTATTTTATTCTTTAAGGGGAGGTATACGGCAACTACCGATGTTTACACTATTACCTATTGATTAAAATTAGAATATTCAGGTAAAGGGAAATTATTGCGGCAGAATAATATATCGAGGCCCTGTTGCCCAAACACACACACACACACACACACACACGCACACACACTCACACACACATTGTTAATTAATTCTATCGTTCAAGCATTTCTTTGGTTAAAGCATTTCAGTCTCAGTAGCCATAGATTTGGTCGGTTTATGACTTTGATGTGTCGGGCATTCTCTATGGTGGGTCATCTATCCTGGTTTTTTCGGAGTGAGGCTACGAGGTCCGCCCATGGATACCTCCATTGACAACAGTGAAGAAAATGGCGTCTTGTCTGGACTGAGCCAACACAATTGTGTAGAAATGCAAATAGAGGGGGTTCTAAGATTCAAAATAACAGAATTAGAGAAATTACGGCGAGAAAATGCAGGTGTTTAAGGAATTTAAACCATTTACAAATAAACAAAACATTAATTAACTATTTAATAGATTACTCGAGGACAGGTTATAAGCTTTTTACTAATCTGTGCTGAGCAGAGGTTGGGGCAATGAAATTTACTGATGATAATATGAGGAAAAGAATTTGGTTCTGAATTGGATGAATAAATTTGAAAATTATTCATTTTGATAATAAACACGGAAATGTTGGCCTGAAGATTATAAACATGTTCTTCGATCTTAAGCGAATAATTTATTGTTTCGGATGACTTTGCGACCCTTCTTCAAGACTACATTCATTTTGGAACTTCACTTTAATATAAAGGTTATGGTGATAGAAATTTGATAAAGAAATATTTGGAAATTTGGAAAACATTCAACAAAAATTAATTGGAAATACTTTA
>NC_090731.1:50425379-50426487 GCF_036898095.1 Palaemon carinicauda
GTTTTTTGCTTCTACCAAGGCCATTCTCCAGGACACAATGTGGGTAGTCTAAGTCTTCTGACGTCTGACTGGTAGCTGCCAATGTATCTACGATCCCAACCTACGAGTTAGAGACCCTCACGTTATCGTTTGGGAGTACCTAATATCCTTGAAAGTTTCTTCTTGCTGACATCATATTTCCAATCATCGGTGCGGAATTTCCCTCTCCCATTTCTACCCCTGGATTGATGTTGCTTAGCGATGGTTAGTCAACCCAGACTCATACTCGTCGAAACCTCTTCAACCTGTCCCGTGTGACCTCGCTCTCCCCATAATTGCACCCACTGATGTCAACACTCACCTCCTATCGCCGTATCCAGAAGTCTTCCGTCAAGAACCTCTCCAAACACTCACAGTTCGCAGCAGACGTGGTATTTGTCACTGTATCAAGACGATGGGGCTACCAGAGTTAGCCCATGGTTGTTGCCCTTGCACATGCTCGAAAGAGGAACACCTCTGTAACCTATGTATTGTTCTTGAACGCCTACAGCAGAATGGCCTTGTAGTCCGGTATAACAATGAATTATAGTTCTTAAATCATCGCATAAATCTTGAAGGACTCCACCCCATTTTAAGAAGGTACTAGCCTTTTGGAAATTCCCCAACCCCTGTACATCAGAGCACTGCAGGAATTATTGGGACTATCAACTATTATCAGCGGTTCCTGCCAGCCATACCCGTCACTTTTGGCCCCCTCTACATCTCCCTCAAGGGCAAGCCAAAAGACCTGAAGTGCGGTCCCTTCAAGAAGCAGCCTCCTGCAATGCAAAGAAGGAACTATCAATAGCCTGTGCTATGACTCTCCCCGTACCACATGTCCATCACTTTTTCTCCACTGACGCCAATGACATGGCTATTGGTACAGTACTTGAGCAGGTGGTCTATGTTTCTCTGCATCCTTTGGCCTACTACAGTAGAAAATTGTCCAAGACAGAATCTGGCTACCCTACCTTTGACCGTGAATAGCTGATAATACATTGCTGTCCGTCACTTCCGCAACTTCTTAGAAAGTACGCCCTACGTTCTTCACACGCACCACATGCCACTGCTGCACACATTCACTCGACAG
>NC_090731.1:50458731-50466231 GCF_036898095.1 Palaemon carinicauda
CACAACATCAAAAGCAGTCCTGATATCGAGCAATATCAAGATACCACAAAAGTTCTTATCCATCATTTCAAGCAGATCATATTCAACAATGCATATTTCTGTCTCCATAGAATATAAGTGTCTATATTCTGATTTCTCGTCTGGTAATACTATGGTTATTTCTATATAACTAACAACTCGTTTAAGGAATTACATATTCTGCCACATGTGAAAAAGGGTAACATCGAGAAGGTTCTTTATGATATTAGGTCGTGATGATACACAGTTCAGCACTTTTCAGAATCAGTGTAACTGTATCCACTTTCCTAGATTTATGTAACTTACACTAATCATACAGATATCTACTAATCTTTTAATTAAACAGGTAAGGCTAAGAAAATGTTCTACTCCAAATACCTTGGAGAAGAACTTTATTTGTCTTACAGGCCAATTGTTAAATCAAGCAGGAGCTTCCTCTCTCCCTACTTCCAAGCACTTTATATATATTGCACTTCTAATAAATATTTCCTTCATCATCATCACCATCATCATCATCATCAGTTGTTATTAGGTCTAATCAAAAGAGAGAGAGAGAGAGAGAGAGAGAGAGAGAGAGAGAGAGAGAGAGAGAGAGGCCCTGACATGTACTTCCACTTGCGTCTATTTATGTCAGTTCAGATCAGCAAACTTTCTTTGTTCCTCGATACAGCGTCTCATCTTCCTTGCCAAACTACTTTTGCAATATATGGGGACACATAGGTTACTCTTAATTAGTTTTTTTTTTATTATATGCCCTAACCATGACCATTTATTTATTCTTATATGTTGTTAGAATTCCTCTACTTTACCTTGCCTCTCGTACTCATGTTGCTCCTTTTCTCTCTCTTAGTGTTATTCCCATGATTTTATTTTTATTGTTCTCTGCATTATATTAAGCTTATGTTATAAATATTTAGTGAATTTTAAAGTTTCTAATGGTCTTGTTAAGACTGGTAGGATCATCTGTTTGTATAATTTCCTTTCAAGATAAAGTGACATTTTACATTTCATAATCAAACTTTGTTTACCCAAAAAAAAAACTCTATCCCATGCTTATCCTCCTTATAGTTTTGTCTCGTTTCATGGAAAAAAAACTTACTCTTTATCGTATATAAGTATAATCATTGAATCTTTAGAGGTTCCAACATAACCATTATTTGTTGTGTCAGATGATTTTCATTGAATATTATCTAATTTTTACTCATATTCACTTATTATTATTATTATTATTATTATTATTATTATTATTATTATTATTATTAGCCAAACTAAAACCCTAACTGGAAAAGCATGATGTTATAAGCCCAAGGGCTCAAACAGAGAAAAATAGCCCAGTGAGGAAAGGAAATAAGGAAATAAATAAATGGTGAGAATAAATCAACGATATATCATTCTAAAAATAGTAACAGCGCCAAAACAGATGTCTCCTATATAAACTATTAACAACGTCAAAAACAGATATCTCGTATATATACTATAAAAAGACTCATGTCAGTCTGGTTAACATGAAAATATTTGCTCCACCTCTGAACTTTTGAAGTTCTACTGATTCAACTATCCGATTAGGAAGATCATTCCACAACTTGGTAACAGCTGGAATGAAACTTCTAGAATACTGTGTATTATTGAGCCTCATGATGGAGTAGCCCTGGCTATTAGAATTACTGCCTACTCAGTATTACGAACATGATAGAATTGTCCAGGGATATCTGAATGTAAAGGATGGTCAGATTTATGAAAAATCTTATGCAACATGCATAATGAACTAATTGAACGACGGTGCCAAAGATTAATATCTAGATCAGGAATATGAAATTTAATACACCGTAAGTTTCTGTCCAACAAATTAAGATGAGAATCAGCGGCTGAACACCAGACAGGAGAACAATACTCAAAACAAGGTAGAATGAAAGAATTAAAACACTTCTTCAGAATAGATTGATCACCGAAAATCTTGTATGACTTTTTCAATAAGCCAATGTTTTGTGCAATTGAAGAAGACACAGACCTAATGTGGTTCTAAAAAGTAAATTTGATGTAGAGAATCACACCTAAAATTTTAAAAGTCATACAAATTTAAAGAAACATTACCTATACTGAGATCCGGATGTCGAGGAGCCACTGTCCTTGACTTACTTACAATCCCACTTTGAGTTTTGTTAGGATTCAACTTCATACCCCATAATTTGCACCATGCACTAATTTTAGCTACCTCTCTATTAAGCGATTCACCAACCCAAGATCTCCATTCAGGAGATAGAATTGATGCAAAGAGAGTAGCATCATCTGCATATGCAACAAGCTTCTTTTTTTAGGCCAAACCACATGTCATGTGTATATAGTATGAAAAGTAATGGGCCAAGAACATTACCCTGTGGAACACCAGTCTAATATTCCTGCTTTCTACATTCAATCATTTATCATCTTTTGTAACTCCTCCCATGATTAACAAAATAGAACTGTTTCATATACAAATCTTCATCTGTCAAGAACATTACCCTGTGGAACACCAGTCTAATATTCCTGCTTTCTACATTCAATCATTTATCATCTTTTGTAACTCCTCCCATGATTAACAAAATAGAACTGTTTCATATACAAATCTTCATCTGTCAAGATTTTCGCCATTGATATTAATTCATATATTTCAGAAATAATATTGTTTAAAATCTTCTCCTAGGCATGGTACAAATGATTTAGGAGGGATTAGGGTCTCCCTGTCTAACTCCTTTCTCACAATCCCAATTTCCTTCATATCTAATATGTGTATATATATATATATATATATATATATATCTACATATATATATATATATATATATATCTATATATATATATATATATCTACATATATATATATATATATATATATGTATATATATATATATATATATATATATATATAATATACATATATATATATATATATATATATGTGTGAATAGGCATTTATATATATATATATATATATATATTTATATGTGAATATGCATTTATATGTATATACATATATATATATATATATATATACATATATGTACGTATATATATATATATATATATACACATATATATATATATATATATATACATATATATGTATGTGTGTGCTTGCATGTATAGATAAATCATTAAAGTATTTTGTGCTTTCGTAGCCAGAAAAACAATAGGTTTTTAAAGATGATTGATTCAGGAAGGGGTGTATTCAGTCATTGAAGTTGGATACCAAGTGGTTATTCAACTGGTGATCGTGCACGGCAAGCATCATTTCCGGATTTTCAGTCTGAAAATTTTTGCTTTGACCTTTAAGTCCTGGACTGAGAGGGGTAGTTGAGAATGGAAATTGGGTGAATTTGCTTTAAAAACATTTACTTGTTCCTATGGTGCATACTGCTTGGCGGCCAGAAAGTCTCCTGGAACCCAAAGTGGGAGAATAATTCTCTGCCTACGAAGTTAACACTACTTTATCTGTTGAGAAGGAAAGCAATGACGACAGTAACCTCGTATTTGACTATCATATGGATGGCAGGCTGATAGGACCTGCGCAGAACATACAAGGATTTACTTATCTAACTAGAATTCATCTTCCCCAGAAGAAGCATCATTTGATAATAAATACCAAGTGTGATGAATAATAGATCCTTGTTCCGTATGTGTGTCTGTGTGTGTGCTAGGTTGGGTAAACAACTACTTGAGCATCTAAGAAAGACCCATAGAATAAAGGTGTCATGAGAAGTGTCAATATACTCTTGTAATTAAAAGGCCAGAAGGTGGTCTGCCTTCTCCAGACACCGGCCTTTAACACATTACCTCTGGCCCTAGCTAGTGCTTCGACTCACTCATCAGGGGAAGGAGTATAGTTTATGGAGAGGCTAAACTATCCAGAAAGAGACCATGTTCCATGACTCCTCTTTCTTGGACTTTTCAATACTAGCGAAAAGTCCTTGAAACTCAGCCTTGAGGTGGTGGGTCCTTTACAGACAGCACCCAAGATCCCTCATCGTACACAAGAACATCTCTCAGTCAGCAACCAGTGCATCCTAAATAGAGGGTTTGGAGGCAGACTAAGAACTTAGCTCTTTTACACCTAGTTCAGGGTATTAGCCTCAAAGTCAGGAACAAATTTAAAGGAGACCTCGCTCCACCCATCAGCATGAGGGACATGTTAACTCTTCGAGCGTTTTAAGGCTAACAGGAAGACAGTCTTGAAAGTCAAATCACTGTCTGACGACATTGTTAAAGGTTCACACTGGATATATATAAGAGCTTTGAGGTTTAGAGTCAATTCCTAATCTGTGTGCCTTTGATTCCAGGAAGAGCAGCAAGGCTGCTTAAAACTCCTAATTAGCTTAGACATTCCCCAAGAAGCGTTGATGTCTATACCCTATGTAACCAAAATTTGTAAACAACGTACTTTTAGTTATTCCAAAAGTCTTACTCAGTACATATAAACATTACACTGAATACCTCGTTTAGTCACAGACTATCCTTCTCGCGTAATCTGCATAAAAAAGAAAAAATAAATAAATAAATTAATTAATAAAAAAAAATCGTTCCTCTGAACCATGTTCTTTTTTGATGATTTATCCAAATTACTCCACCTGAAACAGAATAAGTGGAAATAAGTCTATAAAGTGAATAAGTATTTACCAATTTAGGAATTGTATGTCTATAAGCTCAAAAAAAAAAAAAAAAAATCATGGAGAGCTAACTAATACGGTATCTAGATCTCTATGACCACAATAGTTTCGCTGATATGCCTTAGATTTGTGAGAATAATCGAATCACTGATTCATTGATTGTTATTGTTTAGGATCTATATTACTTTTACTATTTACAATTTGTATTTTCCATATATTTCTCTTATTATAGGTTAAAGTAAATAATTCTGTTTTTTTTTTTTTTTTTTTTTTTTGCAATACATGAAACCACAGAATTTCTTTTTTTATATACAGCCAATGTTCGTGAATGAAGTGTATGAGGTCATACCATGAATCAATTTAAATCTCTCTTCTCTCTCTCTCTCTCTCTCTCTCTCTCTCTCTCTCTCTCTCTCTCTCTCTCTCAAGAAAGATCGGGAAGAAAAAGTAAAGGAGAAAATTAACAAGAGGAGGAGATTTATATCGATAAAAGTAAGAAAAATCACGTGTGGAAAAACAAACAAAACAATAACAACGCTATTAATTATCTTAAGATATCTCTTCTAATATACAGAACATATGAATTTATTTATTTATTTTTGTTTGTTTGTTTGTTTGCAATGACCTCGTATTCTATTTTATCTGTATCATAATAAAAAAGGGGGGGGGGGAGGATGAAAGAGGGGAATAATATTTGCAGAAATTAGATCTCCATTTTTTCCTCACTCGCATCTTTATTGCTAGAAGATCATACCAGAAAATTAATGAAAAATGGTCAATCCACCTGTGATCGGATATTGGCTTTAATTAATAAAATGTTCAAGGATATTTTTGATGGGTGTCGTATTCCTTTCATTTTCGCCTCCTCGGAACCTTCCATCAGTAATCAAATGTTGAAGAGATTTTTTGAGAGAGGAGTGGATACAAACTGATAGCATAACCATGTACAAAAACAGTTTGCTGTTTCAAAGAACATGTCCTAACATAGTGTCCTAACAAAGTGGAGCCCACCCTTAACAGATTTTAAGCATCAACGAGAAATAGTTATCGTCTGTACGATATATCTTAACAATGAAATGTGATTCTCCTCCAACTTAGACTTTAATATTATCATTTATTGTATGATGGAGTAATTCATTTTCTCTTGATATCATTATTTTTTCATTTCAATCCTATTTGAAATTACAAGTCAAAAATTTTCATATAAAGTACTTAACGTCTTTCTAAAAATGTCTACCTTTCTCATGTAAAACAAATTATTCATTTCTATTAAATAAACTATGGATTATATATGAATAGCACCTTAATCCATTTTCCCTAAATGTACAAAATTTTTTAAATAAATCTTGCTTTCTCTATAAATGAGACTGCAGTGGAAGTTACTTGGAGGTTAAAAGGTTAGTCTTAAAATTACGGAGTTTTGCTCACCAGTAACTATGACCATAAATAGCTTATCCTTTTTCTTCTTTATGTGATTAAAATCTATATAACCCGGTTTAGTATTTTCACAAGGAGAGAGAGAGAGAGAGAGAGAGAGAGAGAGAGAGAGAGAGAGAGAGAGAGAGAGAGAGAGAATAGTCATTGATTTTGTGAAGCAATTTATCATACAATTTAACTCATTTTTATGATTAATTACCAGTGTATTTTCCCTTTTCGAAACAAATTAATATTAATGATTTTATTGATCTAATCTTAAGTACTATAGAATTGTATGCATACACAAAGATGAAGCCGAAGTGTTAGTTTCAACTCTCACCCAGAGTGAGAGTGACCAACAATAAGGATTTTTATGAAATATCTATATTCAATACTTTTACTTTATATTTGAATACAGATATATTCCGGATTATACAAGAAAAATATTATAAGTTATATGGTCTCTATTACCGTGCTTATGAAGTACGTACTTTTCATAGTTAGTGGCAGGATGCAAAATATATATAAAAAAAAATGTAATTAAAACAATAGAGGCGGCAATTACCTTTAATGAAAAAAAAATATCACCATTATTATTATTATTATTATTATTATTATTATTATTATTATTATTATTATTATTATTATTATTATTATTATTATTATTATGTAGTAGTAGTAGTAGTAGTAGTAGTAGTTGTAGTAGTAGTAAGGATATTGACTATAATTTTAAAATTGGTGAATAAATATAGAGCTAAATACATCAGTGATTAAGAATGGTTCATGATAAACAATAATTATTCATTTAAGAAAAGATTAAAAGAAAATGAACGGGGAAGTTTTCTTGAATTTTACTTCAAGCATGAGCATTCTATTCACAGTCCAAGCAGTACCTGATATAAAGGTCTAAAGTTTCCAAAGGCTAAAAACAATAATTAGTTTTTGTGACAGATATGTCAACTATTCTGCACATGATAATAATAAGAGAAGATATATTATTCTTATTGATTTGAATGTCACACATGTTAACCATCGCGTAGGTGTGAAGCAGAATCAGACCACAAGGCCACAAATATATTATCTTAGAGTTTGTTTTCCTTATGAAAAAGCCTTTTCCTGTTCCCGAGGGATAACAAGTGTTTCAATCTATAAGTATAATGATTCTTTTTATTTCCTAAATTGTGTAATATCATTTCTAAGACTCTCTTCATCCGCATATATAAATATATTACGATTCATAAAACTATTACAATCATTAGAAAAGAAAAGTCCTTAGTAGGATGAGATGTTTCATTGTCTACACCACAAAACCAGAGATGCTTAAACCCAGCTATGTTTGTATTGAATCTAAATAAAGCTAACATTAATAATCAAGAATTTGTTAAGATACCAAAACCTTTCTGAATACCATTAAGTATTGTTACGA
>NC_090731.1:50471231-50476231 GCF_036898095.1 Palaemon carinicauda
CTCCATCCATCTCAACAACTTTCAAGAATATGCTGCAACAAATATCACTTTAAAACATATATTCAAATCTTAATGCCGTATGATTTCTCGATACATAACATAAGTAAGACATAGAAAGAATTATAGTCGTGGATAACTAAACTAGAATAAGAACACAAGCTCATTAGATGATGTTCTAAAATGTTATTTTGGTTTCTTTCCTTCATTCTGTTTATTATTGATCATTCAATCCAATATACTATTCAAATATAGGCTAACATTGATAATAGGATTGTTATATATATTATTGCCTAATTCTGGCTTAAAAAAGCTGTCACAAAATATGATACACACATCACAATCAATTTTATCATATTAATGCAATTCTTTATATGGTTCGGTGATGAAGTATTCTGGTTCTCCTCATGGTTTTTGTGTAATAATAATAATAATAATAATAATAATAATAATAATAATAATAATAATAATAATAATAATAATAATAATAATATTGAAAATAATAACATTATTAACAGTAATAATAATGATAATAATCTTTATTAAAGGAAATACCCACGGCCGTTAAGAGTGTGAAAAGACTTCTCCTATTATCTTTTCTCTACAGTCTTGTATTTTGTCAGTAATTGTGAAAGAGACATACACACATATGTATGCATATATATATATATATATATATATAGATAGATAGATAGATAGATAGATAGATAAATATATATATATATATATATATATATGACCCGTGCAGACGGATAATGAGACGTTGGCATATGGGCTTTCTTCATTTATCACAAATGGTTCGTTCATAAGTACACAATACACAAATACCCTCTCAGGTGAGGGACTTATCAACTCGAGTGCTCTCCAGCAGCTAACCACTGCCTTCGTTCCGAAAATGCAAGGTTTGCAATAAATACTGACACATATTCTTTTGTTGTGAAATACTCATCAAGTTCATTTAACTCTATATAAAACACACACATAAGCATGAATTAGGAAATTAGGCCCCCCCCCCCCCCCCGCTCCTCACTTTGGGGGGAGGTGCGCACTCGCCCTCACTAGTCAATGATATATCGAGGATACTCCAACCCGGAATAGGCATGGCTTGTACTAAATAGAAATGCAACACAATATATATATATATATATATATATATATATAGAAAGATAGATAGATAGATAGATAGATATCACCCAAAAAAAATTATCCATCTTCCACAAAGAAATAAAAAAAAGAAATATTGCAAGTAAAAATTTACACCGAACATTAAAAATAAATCTACTCATTTCTTCTTAAGACCTCTACAATCAAAACATTAAATACCCAAAGAGAAAAAAATCTCAACACCAAGTCTATTTAACCTCATCAATAACCTCCCTCTGGTTGCGGGCAATACAGGCTTCTTGGGCGGGACAGGGCTGGGACTAGATATTCCTTCATCCCTCGATTTTACTTGTCCGGGTTTACGGCACAATTTCGCAACACAACTCACTACCACCGTTTCATCTTTTATTCAAATCACTATAACACTTGCACTTGCACCTTTCAACCGGTGGTCACTAGCCATTTTCCCGAGAAAATCATTCATCTTCCCGCCATTCTCTTATAACATTAAGTATAAGGTATTCAGATCAACACATTCTCTGACACTGCCTATCCTCAAGGCTGAACTTTAATACCACATCCCCTTGCCATTCCGGAACAGCCCAGGCCACAGCAACAATGAATCATATAAATAAATGAATAATACAGCATCCGCCTGATGGATCTCACTTGACCTATTTCTCTGTTTACTTTCATGTTCACTCAACAATTATTATACGTATTTCCACACTCAGCAAAAAAGACCACAACATTTTACGTATAAATTTAGCATCAACATAACACATTGTTATCATCACGTATATTTCAAACACGTCTAAAGAACATATAAGGTCTGTTCAAACAACAACAGCAAGGGAAAAAGATTTCTACTCATCAACTCGAGTGATGTCACGTATGCAGAGGTAAGGAAGAACAATTTTGAAAACTACCTCTTCAGGTATTATATGTATTTGTGCCTGATGGCGTTCAGACACTACACCACTAACAATGCATTGTTTCACAACTGTGTTACACCTAACCATCTTTACTCGGTACGGACCCAAAGTTGCTGGCTCTAGTTTGTGTTTCCTAGGTTGTAATCGTTTCAAATACACACGGTCGCCCACAAATACTTTTACCGGTGCGGTTTTGAACCGACCATCATACTTTGAACTATGATTTTCATTAGCTCTTTTCAAAAACCTTTCAGTGGTGTTCATTACTATCCTCAATAGATTTAATAGATATACATGGTATTGCTCAGTTGAATAATTTGAAAGTTGTTGCGAATTAATGAGCACCGTATATGGTAATATAGCATCATGTCCATACACTAAAAAGAAAGGTGTGACCCTAAGCGAATCATTATAAGCAATGTTCAAAGCTAGCTTAGCTCTAGGAAGCATGGCGTGCCAATGAAAGGGGTCATCAGCCACTAAGTAACGCAAAATTCGCACTACTTCCCTATTATGCTACTTTACTAAGCCATTTGCTGAAGGCCTATATGTGGTCACTGAAAAGTGTTCAATTTTCATCAAGTCTGTGACCGATTTCACCACCTTATTTATAAACTCAAGACCTTTATTACTTATTAAAATTTTCAGGTAACCAAACCTAGTAATGAAAGAGCACAGCACCTGGGCTATTGAATTTGCAAATTTATCCAACATTGCGTAAGTATGAGTGTACCGAGTAAATGCATCTACAAATACACATATATACTTATGTTGTGTTAACCCAGTAGGAAATGGTCCTACTACATTCATATGCATTTCTAAAAAATTTTATGGGAACAACTGTTTTATGTGCCTTGAAACAGTTACACGCATGATAGCCTTTTATATAATTCCCTATAGACTTTTTCATTCCTAACCAAAAGAAGGATTCACGTGCTCTCCTTAATGTTCTATCAATCCCTAAATGCCCTGCATTCGGATTTGAATGTACAATTTGGATGGCTCGTTTAATTAAGGAGGGAGGAGAAACTACCCGAGCACAAGATTCTCCTCCCCTCTTGTCATAAGCACAATATAAGACATCATTTTCAATAAAAAAAATTCTCACAAAGCACAATCAGAATGATGGATAACACTCTGATTCCCCTTTAATCACTGCTCGCACTCTTTCCATCAATTCCTCTTTTTTCTGTCCTCAGTCATCCACATATATTCCCCTTTGTCGTTTGTATCATTCTCTCTCTCCCCCTCTCTCTCTCTCGCTCTCTCCCATCTACTGAATGTGCATCACTAAAACTCTCATCCCGTTCCCTATTTTCTCTATTATGATGGGGATCTTCACTATTTTGGTTACGTTCTTATTTCCTCTTTTGTGCCCTAGTTGTTACGCCTACTACTGCACCTCTAGAAGGAGCATCAGCTACCTTGTTAGCCTTACCTTCTATGTGGTGAAAACTGTTTATATTAAACTCTAACAATTTCTTAATCCATCTCACTTGACGAGAGATCAAATCATTTTTATAATACAAATCACGTAAGGGGAGATGATCACTTTGCAACTCAATCGACTGACCTTATAAAAAGAACCGATGCCACTCTATAACCCGAAGAATAGCCAAAGCCTCTCAATCGAATGTACTATAATTCTATTCTACCCCTTCTAACGTTCGAGAAGTAAAACAAATAGGTCTCTCTCTGCCTTTATCATCATGTAGAGAAACTACGCCACCAATAGCTACGTTACTCGCATCTGTTATCACTAAAAACGGGCGATCAAATCTAGGATATGCAAGTAATTCATAGCTAGATAAGGCAGCTTTCAAATGGTTAAAGGCCCTTTTTCTTCATCTCCCTAATTTTCTACTTTATGTTTTTTTAAAGCATCTAACGGTCTCGATATGTCTCCAAAACCTTTTTTGAATTTTCGGTATTACCCAGCAAGCCCAAGGAACCCAGCTACTTCTCCAGAGTTACGTGGCCTGAGGAAATCTGTAATAGCAGCTACTTTACTGGGACAGGGTTGGATACCTTTTGGGGTTATTATGTGACCTAAAAATTCGACCTGTCTAGAGAAAAATTAATCTTTACTAATTGATCGTTAGATATAAAGGCCGTTTTACATTTACTATCTTCCCGAATGGGTATTTGATAGTATCCAGATTTTAAATCAACAGTTTTAAAATATTTGCTATCCCGTACTTTCATAATTAATTCTTCGATTGAGGGCAATGGGAATGCATTATCCTTAGTGACTCCATTCAGTTTCCTATAATCAACACACAATCTTACCCAGCCATCCTTTTTCCTAACAGCTACAATTGGAGAAGCCCAGGGGGATTCGCTCTCCTCGATTATCCCTTTTGCCCTTGATTTATTAATTTCCCTTTCTATCTCTCCCTGGAAATGAATGGGTACCTTATAAAGCCTTGGCCTGATCGGCTCCGTCCGCCCAGTTTCAATACTAAAGGGAAATCGATCAATCCTCCCAGGTGACTCATCTCCAACTGCAATTACATCGGAATAATTATTGACAATGTCACTAACTACAGGTGATATTCTGAGGGACATAATTTTCGCGCTTGCAGAATCAAATTCTGAGTACGTTCGTCTGTGCGGCATAGAGTTGTGGCTCCCAACATCCCATTATAAGCAATTTCACATAACTCTAATTCACACATATAATAACTTCCTATAACAACTCTTCTATTTGAGAAATTATCTATCATTATATCAGCTCTGTTCTCTTTAATTTCTGTCAAGCCCTCTAATATCATATGGGACCAATTGACATGGGGTTTAACAACTACCTTGGTTCAAGAGGGCGACACGGAGTCACAGATATGCTTGTAAGTGTCTGGGGGGACAACACTTCTCCTCTCTCAGGTACACCTGTTACCCTACTTAAATATTTCTCCGAGCTAACACACGCATTTACTGTCTCACGACTTCCTATCGGTAAAATGT
>NC_090731.1:50481231-50488731 GCF_036898095.1 Palaemon carinicauda
ATATATATATATATATTTGTATGTGTATATATATACATATATATATATATATATATATATATATTTATATATAATATATATATATATAGACATATACATATGTATATATATATATATATATATACATATATATATATATATATTCATATATATACATAGGCATATATATATATATATATATATGTGTGTGTGTATATATATATTTATATGTATATACTGTATGTATATACATATATATATATATATATATATATTTATATATATGCCTATGTATATATATGAATATATATATATATATATATGCGTGTATATATATGAATATTATATATATACAAATATGTGTCTATATATATATATATATATATATATACAAATATATAAATATATATATATATATATATATATAGATAGATAGATAGATAGATAGATATATATATATATATATATATATATACATATATATATATATATATATATATATATTAATATATATATGGATAAAAATCACAGGGAAACCATTTAGAAAACGAGAATAATAATAAAAAAAAAACTGAAAGAATTTCTGATTAAAACGCCTTTTACAATACCGCAAACGTTGGCATATATGTATGTGACTATCAAAATTCACAAGCCAAATTATCCAGATAGGCTAATAATTAGTTTTGTAGGTTAAGAAGCTTATAAATCATTCATATACCTTATGAATATCCTCAACTCTTCAATTGGCACCATCTTAGATTCAAAAGCAAAATATAATGTAGGCCTGATTAACAAATATAATAATATATAGATTGATATTACTCGTAGGCTTGTCAGTTTTAATGTAGTCTAACTATTCACCGGAGTACCTATTGATGACGCAGAGTTTCTATCTGAAACATTAGATAAAATGTAATTGAATTTACTTTTTTCCAAAAAGGCCTCGATGAAAATAATTAAAATTTGTATAAAACATTGCCAAATTTGAATTCAATGGGAAATTTTATGCACAAACTTTCGGTATAGCTATGGGAAACCCTTTATATCTAATACTTACTAGTCTTTATATGGGAATTTTTGTAAGTAGAATTATACATAACATCATACCTAATAATCTAAAATGGTTTCGTAATATTAGCGACATGATATTTGTGTGGCCTGGAAATGATAATTTTGATTTTTTTTTTTTCATAGATTGAATTGCATGGTACCGTCAATATATTCCACTACGGAACTAGAAAATAATTGTACTATTCCTTTCTTGGACTGTCTTATACACAGGTGTAACAGTAAACTAAAGTTTAGTGTATATAGAAAGCAAACGAATATCTCAGCATATGTCCATCACTACTCAAATCAAAGCAGCAAAGTAAATAGATATGTATTTACTTCTATGTTTTAAGAGCAATTCGAGTTTGCAGCCCTGAATATATTGATGATGAAATAAATAAGATTAGAGTGGTGGGTATGAAAATAAAGTACCCTGAAATTGTATTATATGATTCACCAAGAACAGCAAAGAATCCCTGTTTCGGTAATGATAACAGTGAGAACTACTTTACGCCGAATGTACTTTTACTCTCTTTAAAAATTATCTCAAAGAAATCCCCCGGCTTTTAAAGATTTTCAGTGTAAGTGCATCATTTAAGAGTAGCAATATAATAAAAACAGCCATAATAAAGAATTCTCCTGACATTATGAAGGGATTTGTATATTATATTCCATACTATTCATGTGAAAAAATTTATATTGGTAAAATTTGTGAAGCCCTAGAAAAGACACTGAAACACATTAGAAAAGTGTCAGATATGCTCAAGATAATAACGACCTCTTGTCTTTCCCCATGTTAGAGATACAAATCTCACAGTTCATTAGTCATTTTCAAAGAAATTAGTTCATTCAAAAAATTTATTGGAAAGAAACATCATAGAGTCCAGTTTAATAAGAGAAACCTTTGAAAACAACTTGAATACTGGACATGGAATGTACAAACTCGACGCGTCTTTAAGTATAGAAATCTATAAGCTTATATAAAAAAAAAACTTTAACCACATAATAAACATCTAAATGTACTGGAGATAATTAATGCTACTGTGAAATTAACATTTAGACCTAAGCTAGCATCCACTGATGTGTAGAATTATTTCATAAAGTATATATCATTCTTTTGGCACTACATATCGTATGTTAGATATAGATACTGATATATACGTAATTGTATGTTCATTTTAAATGGGTTATTTGTGCATGATTATATATGAACATTTATATGTAAGTCTAAGTATGTGTCTGTATATGTATACATGTATGCGTACACGTTTGTATATGTGCGTGTATATATTTATGCATGTCTGTATATGAATACCTGTATGTGTATAAGTATATATATATGTCAATGTATATATTTATATATGTGTTTGCATATGTGTAGATATGTTTTATATGTTCTACGTATTTATATGGACAAGGCTACTCATTATAATATAAAGGAAATTCATTGAAAGCCTACAAAAAATTTACCCGTCATCAAAAATGACCTATTCTGGCACGTATCTAATGAGGTTTGATTTCCGCCCAAGGAACAACTGATAAAAGCACAGGTAGCTAGTAGGGAAAGTCATTGTTTTATAAGTCTCTCTGTGTATGGTCATACGTTTACTGTACCTATGAAATATAAAGAAAGCCTTGTTCAATAAATCAATCCTCTGGAGAAGTGTCATGAAACTAGTCAGGACTTAATCTAACATTTCATAATTTCATGTTCCTTTTGGTTCCTAACCATATATATATATATATATATATGTATATATATATATATATATATATATACTGTGTGCATATATACAATATGTGAATATATATGTTTTTTCAAAAAGGCCCATAAAAGAAACACAGGAAATATAAATAAATCACACTATATTTCGGTCAATAAACATCGACCCTCTTCTGGATGTAAAGTAAAAATGAGGAATACAGTGGAGAGTGACGGTTTATATACGAAAGCAAAAGGGTGTGTTCAATTGTTCTATAGTTGTAATAATTGCTGGAAGGATTAGCCAAATTTAATTACATCCAGGTGCGTCTTCTTATTGTTGAGCTGCTCGGAGGAAGTCTTGACCCCTGATGCATATCTGGTGGTCGGTCTCCGTGGATTATCTTCTTAATGATAGGGTTGAGAAGAGTATTGTCCACTGTGTCAGCTTTCCATTGGCCCCCAGATAGGTTCATTGTGTTTGATTGATTTATGATGGCTGATTCCAGGATTTTCCTTCTGTACGGACAGGTACTCTTGAAAAGCAAAGACGACTCACTCCAGTTAACCTGGTGCCCTAAATCCCTAAGGTGAACGAAAATCCCCAGGTTTTCATAGCCATATCTAACATATCTTTTGTGTTCGGATAATCTTTGAGATAGCAAACGGCCCGTTTACCCCATGTACACTTTTTCACAATCCCCACATGGTACTTTATAAACGCCGGATTCTATATCTACTTTATTTTGATAAACATTAATAAGGGCGCTTCATATGGTCTTGGGATATAAAAAAACAAAGGGGTTCTCAGTTTTTATATTATTTATTATATCTTTAATACCTTCTATATATGGGAGTTTTATCTTATTTTTAAAATCTCTTTGGTTAGTAACATCATGATCTTTATAATATATCGTGTTGGCTTTGTTGATGACCTTTTCTATGAATAGCTGGGTGAGTTGTTTACGAATATATATATATATATATATATATATATATATATAGATGCTACTATAGCGTGAGGTCTACCGCCATAATGTCGCCTGCCCAAGTGGAGGGTGAGGTCTACCGCGTGACCAGCGTCCCAGAGCCCCGCATCTAACCATCGAATATGTGAACTGCCCAAATCCATCAAAAACGTGACCTGTCCATATAAAGGGGAGCAAATGGAGCTCCTAAATCAGTTTTTCCCTCGGCCTAAAATAGATATCAATTGAGCGATCATGGTTGGACGCTAAAACGATTATTCAGAAGAGAATGCGAGGTGTTGGTCGTCAGCTGTTCCAGTCTCATCTTGATCATTTTTGCTGGAAGGTGATGGGAAAAAATTCCAATGATCTATTTGTGGCATTCTTAGAATAAGCACGAAATATGTATCGCTAGATTAATCTGTTTGATGGAAGAAGAGTGTATCGCTAGAATAAATGTATGGAAATATATGATAACCTGTTTGATGTACGAAGTGTATCGCTAGAATAAATGTATGGAAATATATGATACCATGTTTGATGTACGAAGAGTGTATCGCTAGAATAAATGTATGGAAATATATGATACCATGTTTGATGTACGAAGAGTATCACTAGAATAAATATATGGAAATATATGATAACATGTTTGATGTACGAAGAGTATCGCTAGAATAAATGTATGGAAATATATAATAACATGTTTATTTATACCTTTATTCCTTTTTTTAATGTAATTAGAAATCCAATTATCTATTCAAGTCATTTCTAAGATATGTTTAAATTAAGTGTTTATTGCTTAAACAAATGTATGAAATGTGTTTTATCTATGAGGGACGAATAATTCAGCAGTAAACCTCATGCTATAGCACTAACGGGAGGTAGATCTCACGCTATAGTGTGGTAGACCTCACGCTATAGTAGCACCTATATATATATATATATATATATGTATATATATATATATATATGTGTGTGTGTGTGTGTGTGTGTAGGTATTTATGTAATATATATATATATATATATGTGTGTGTGTGTGTGCGTATATATATATATATATATATGTGTGTGTGTGTGTGTGTAAATATAAATATGCATATATATATATATATATATACATATATATATATATATATATGTATATATATATATATATATATATAGATACATACATACATACATACATACATACATAGATACATAGTTAGATAGATAGATTCATTGATAGGTAGATATTTACATATATACTCATCAACATCATTATCATCATCGGCAGTCACTGGTCCGATGCAGAACAAAGATCGGGGGAATGTTCTCCTAAATTTAACCCAGTCAGCTCCCGTACACTTTCTTTTTTCGTCAACCCATCGTCTTTTCCTCCTTTCCCTGCATCTTTTGCGGTCTCTAGGGATCTATTATCTTATTCTTAATGCCATCCTATTATTAGTCATTCTCCTTATATGTCCTGGCCATGTCCGTTTCTTTTTCTTACGTGTTATTCGAATATTCTCTACCCTGCTCTTTTTCTTTCCCCTACAGTAATTCCCATCATTATTTATTCTATATCACTTTGATTTGTAAATATCTTATGTTTTAAGGCATTCAAGTTTCTGATACATACGTCAGTTATTGTAGGGCTACCTCAAAAAAAGGCTTTTCTTTTTAGATAAAGTGGAATTTTTCTTTTCCTATTCAGATTTTGTTTAACAAGAGCTCGCCATCCTTTGATTATCATTCTTTTTATTTCAGGTTTGTGTGCTAGGAAAATACTTACTGACTGTCCTATGTACATTTACTCATTAGCATTCTCTAGAGATTCGTCCATGATTCTTATTTGTTTTATTTCTCGATTTTCGTTGAACATTTTCTTACAGTAAATCTACTTTTTTATCAATTAATTTATCATCCTTTGATTTCATCACATGATTTGTTAGAAACAATTATGTTTTGAATAATTTATGAAGGATGGGGTCTCCCTTTCTAACTCTTTTCGCAATTAGAATTACCTCAATATCTTTACATAGATTTAGTATTGTTTTACCTCGTTTATAGATATCTTGAAGTACTCCAAGATCCATCAATTCCTTGTCTTTGAAAGGCTTATATTACTCCTGAGGTTGAAATGTTTAAAATGTTTAAAGGCCACTCAATAAAGGCATAAGAGAGGGACAGTGACATTGCCCTGTGAAGCAGGACAACGCTCCAGAGACTAACTATATACATATAATTAGAGCAGAAACCCCTTCCACACCAAAGCTAGGACCAAGAGGTCCCAGGCAATGTCTGCGGAGGACTTAGCATATAAACATATTCTCCCCCCAGACCTTCCAACCTTAGCATATAAGGATGGTGAGGTTGCAGGGATCAAAGGCACTAACGAGTGTGAGTAAGACTCAAACCAAATTTTGGTGTGATGATTACCTGTCAGGGACGTTATCAGAGAGGCCATACATACACACACACACACACACCCTAACAATATATATATATATATATATAGTGTGTGTGTGTTTGTGTGTGTGTGTGTATATATATATATATATATATATTTTATATATACACACATATATATAATATATCTATATCTATATCTATCTATATATATATATATATATATATACATACACACAAATATTTATATATGTATATATATATAGATGCATATATATATATATATATATGTATATATATATATATATATACACAGTATATATATATATATATATATGTACATACAAAACTTATCGCTGGTAAGCATTAGAGTATTAAAAGTAAGATAGGGGGATTGTTATCTTTCATCAATAAGATATTCATAGTATTGCTCGTGTGGCTAAACTCTTTCGTTATGAGATTTATGAAAATGAATTATACTGAAATATTTGTTTATAGCTATATAGTTTTATATAGCATTAATCATGTCAGTAGTCTATAAAATACAATTATTACTTAGATTAAAAAAATTTTCCTTATACTGCAAAATTGCTATTAATATCTCATTGAATCATTTCATGTTGATATGTCCTATTGTTGGAGTCATGTGTTTTGCCGGTTATGAAACACTAATCACATTGTGTACATTCTACCTCCACTCGGTATAGTTCTTGGTTGAGTTCTCGCACTTACTGGTCTCTAGAAACCTTTCATTATATTGTATTATTTCTGACCAAATATTAGTTTCTCTTTGTTCCCAGATCTATATATTAGGAAAGTGATTTCATGTTGTTTAGGGTATTTTCGGTAAAATCAATAAGTCCTCTGACTTGCATGAGCAAAATAGTTTTTCCTGGCTCAGGATCCAACAAAAGTTTCATTATGGATTATTTCTCTCTCTCTCTCTCTCTCTCTCTCTCTCTCTCTCTCTCTCTCTCTCTCTCTCGTGTTATTCAATGCCAGTATATATTTCTGGATAATTCTGTTTAATCCAAATCATTATAAAATGTTTTTTCTTTTTTCTTTCTCTGATCATTCAAAATCACTTTCATAACTGTAGATTTTAAGATTGGTAAATAGTTGTTATGAACTTTATTATTACTAGAAAATTTACTTCAGATGCTTTTCAAAAGCCG
This sequence comes from Palaemon carinicauda, assembly GCF_036898095.1. Taxonomy (NCBI): domain Eukaryota; kingdom Metazoa; phylum Arthropoda; class Malacostraca; order Decapoda; family Palaemonidae; genus Palaemon; species Palaemon carinicauda. The sequence continues at coordinate 50,488,497 of NC_090731.1, forward strand.
TTATAAAAAAAAATGTCATATGCTTTGTGACAATTGATAAGAAAGATTATCCATTAAAAACAATAAATGTGGGTATTCTAATATTTTGCTTCCGCGTTCGCAAAAAATTATTTTGACAATATGGTTTTCAGAATAAATCAAACTTCACTTTTTAGGATTAATATTTTAAGCCGTAATACACTTTAATAAGTTTTTTGCCTTTTTGCAATATTAGTCAAGATTAGTATCCAGATTT
>NC_090731.1:50495826-50508326 GCF_036898095.1 Palaemon carinicauda
GTTTTGAAGATAAACGTATAAGGGGTGGCTTAGGCTATGCGAGGATGTGACCAGGTGGTCACGAGGGGTAGGGTCACGTGACAAGAGTTTTCAAAAGGTACTATAACGGCACTGCTCGTTTCTCAGCCCCTGAATCAGCTAGAAAGACGTTTGACCCCAGGTTTTGTAGGTCTCAGCCCCTTAATCAGCTAAATAGACGTTTGACCCCAGGTATTGAAGGTCTTAACTTAAATTGTGGTCTAGGCTATTTGCGGACACATTTAGATGGTCACGTGGGGTAAGGTCACGTGACATAGGTTTGAAGTAGTATACTAGCGGGAACGCTTGTATATCATCGTCCCCCGAATGATATGAGCTACAAAATCGTTCGACCCCAAATTTTAAAACCATAGTCTTAGATTATTGCTATATTGGTTCGGATAATCACGTGATATCACATCTGAAGTCACGTGATCTTTGTTATTGAACGACTCCTTCTTCTGCTTACGATAATGTTCATTAGCTCTGTTTCTTAAGGAGTTAGAAAGACGTTCGACATAAGATTTTAAAAATCTGAAATTAGGTGTTGCCTAGATTATGCTGGAATTTACCTTATTATCAATTATCTTGTGAGGTAAGGTAACATGAGAGATAACACGCTATTTCTGATAAGCAGTTTGGCTTACTTTTTGACGCCCTAACAAGCTGCTTAGGTATTTTACTTTTAGTAGGTTAACGACATATATAAAGCTGTTTGACCTTTCGATTCTGTAGGTTTGTTTGTGTTAGTAGATCACCTAGCTTCATTAGCTATTCTTCTCATACTGCGGCGAATTCTTCGGTGTTATCTGTGGGAAACTGTACGGGATTTAAGGCAGCCGGCAGTTCAGTAATGTAATAACGATTAAATTGCGTCACGGCTACTGACCAAGGAATAGATAACATTGTTTTGAGTGGAGAAATCAAGGTATCAGTAATATTACCACCTGCCACTCAATTTTAAAACTTTCACAAGTGTGCATGCGAGCCCATTTTACCATGGGAATTTGACATTATCATAAACGTTTAGAATATTAAACCTGTACCTTTGACGTCACTTTCAAGAATGACGCAATAAACAGGGTGTGATGAAGGTCTTATCTGCATAAGACCTTCATCACACCCTGTTTATTGCGTCACGGCAGGTGGGCAAAGTGCAACATTAAACCCGTGGGACGTGTATGGGACTCGGGTACGTTATATAAAAGAAAACCAGCACGTCACTTAGCATATTGTACTCTTGTCAGATTGATAAATTTTAGTTCATTTTACATTTCACTCGCAACAGATTTCCAACCTTATCAACCATGATGAACATTACCAATACCAACGAAAAGGTAACCGATGCTGTCAGTGTTGTAATTATTTGAAATATTCAAGTAATCGATAGTTTTCCCGAACTTTTTATTGAAATTTTAGCTTACGAAACCGCTTTCGTCGTGCGGTGGATGTAAATAAGAATTTACAATGAGAATAAACAAAGTAAATTTCATGTAGGACATAGACGAATTAGTATATAAACGCACGTCTTTTAGACCATTTTAATCGGTGATAGTATTACCAGAAACGTTGACTTCGGGGAGGTAGCAACTTTTCCGGGTATCAATGTGCATCGTTAACTGTTTGAGGTAAGTTACTGTTTTGATTCAACCTTTTTTCCTTGTGTTTCGTTTTCTTTACTTCTACTTCTTCTCGTGTCTAATACAAGCAAGGAAATAAACAGAGACAAATATAACGAATATTTAGTTATACGTAGATATATTTCAACAAAAAAATGCCCAATTATATTCTTATGTTGTTTGAGATTTTGTTACCAATAATCTGGTCTCTTTTAGTTCTCAACTACTCATTTAATACGCTTGCGTAAAGAGAGAGTGATATTTAACCAAAAAACGATAAATCGGTTGGAACCTTAGACCGGGGACGCCTCTCCATGTCCTAAAATAAAACAAAGAAAAAATTTTCATGTTTTCAATTGAGCGTCTGAAAGAATTGATATAAAAATTTTGACCGGATGTCACCGGTCGCTTGCTTTAGACATTACCCATAGTCTTGGCGAGGAGTTCCAATTTTTGAGAGAAGGTAATAATGGTAATTGACTTATCTTTCATGTCAGTCACAGGACTCGGAGTTAAAGACTAATGTAGATAACACGGTAGCGTGTAGCATGTAGGTACGTCTTGCAGGAACGATAAGTTACTTGACAGATGTCCTTGATGATGTATATTATGATGAGGGGGGAATGCGGTTGATCGTAGAGATTAGGACGTAATACTAATAGGTAAAAAATTATCATAAGTTGTAAATAGGCGGTCAAGGTATGGATGTAGGAGGTACGAGGTAGATAGTAAGGGAGGTGAAACGTACACAAATTTTTAGGTAAACAAATAAGGCGTGTGGTAAGATGTAAAAGTAAATCTAAAGGTTAGTAAGAGGTGACGGGTAACGGGTAGGAAGTAGGAGGTATGCTAGTGAATTAAGCGTTGAAAGGTAAGAAAAGAAAGAGGCAGGGTACAAAAGAAAATGTGTAGAAAAGGTAGGAGGTAAAAGGTAAGAGGTAAGAGGTAGGAAGTAGGAAGCAGAAGGTAAGAGGTGAGAGGTAAAAGGTAAGAGGTAGGAGGTAAGAGGTAAGAGATAAGAGGTAAGAGGTAAGAGGTAAGAGGTAGGATGAGGATTGTAGGAAGTAGGAAGTAGATAATAAGAGGTAAGAGGTAGTATGTGGATGGTAGGAAGTTGGAGGCATGCTAGTGAATTTAGCGTTGAAAGGTAAAAAATGAAAGAGGCAGGGTACAAAAGAAAATGTGTAGAAGAGGTAGGAGGTAAAAGGTAAGAGGTAAGACGTAGGAAGTAGGATGTAGAAGGTAAGAGGTAGGGGGTAAGAGGTTAGAGGTAAGAGGTAGGATGTGGATAGTAGGAAGTAGGAAGTAGATGGTAAGAGGTAAGAGGTAAGAGGTAAGAGGTCGGATGTGGATGGTAGGAAGTAGGAAGTAGATGGCAAGAGGTAAGAGGTAAGAGGTAAGAGGTAGGATGTGGATGGTAGGAAGTAGGAAGTAGATGGTAAGAGGCAAGCAGTAAGAGGTAGGATGTGGATGGTAGGAAGTAGGAGGCTGGAGGTAAGAGGTAGGAGGTATAAAGATCTAGAATGTAGGATAAAAGATGTAGAAGGTTAAGGGTAGGAGGTAAGAGATGTACCTCTTATAAGAGGTAAGCACTAAGAGGTAGAAGGTAAGATGTTATGTAGGAGGTAGGAGATAAGTGGTATGATGTAGGAGGTAGGAGGTAAAAGTTAGGGGCTACGATGTAAGGGGTAGAGGGTAGGATGTGGAGGGTAGGAGGTAAGAGGTATCAAAGCGCTGGCAAGCGCGACCGGGGACATAAGTATATAGGATGTAGGATAAAAGATGAAGGAGGTAGGAGGTATAACTATAAGAATGCAGGATGTAGGATGTAAGAGGTAGAAAGAAGAAATAACGTAGGAAACAGAAAACACGTAGTAAGAGGTAATACCTATCAAAGGTTTGAGTTATAATGCGTTCCTCAGCATATTATAGGTGTAGAATACTACATTTTATCGCCATGAATTGATCACGAAATACAGTGTTTTGTTTTATGACTATGAATAATGTCAAAAGCAAGCAACTGGTGACACCCGGTCAAAATTTCTATATTAATTCTTCCAGATGCTCAATTGAAAAGATGAACATTTTTGCTTTGTTTTATTTTAGGACATGGAGAGACGTCCCCGGTTAAAGGTTCCAACCGATAAATCGGCTTTTGGTTGAATATGAATATATATATATATATATATATATATATATATATATATATATATATATATATATATATATATATATATATATATATATATATATGAATATATATTTATACATTTAAACATATATATATATATATATATATATATATATATATATATATATATATATATATATATATATATATATATATATATATATATATATATATATATATATATATATATAGAGAGAGAGAGAGAGAGAGAGAGAGAGAGGAGAGAGAGAGAGAGAGAGACATGTGGTACACATACACACACACACACACACACATATATATATATATATATATATATATATGAATATATATTTATACATTTAAACATATATATATATATATATATATATATATATATATATATATATATATATATATATATATATATATATATATATATAGAGAGAGAGAGAGAGAGAGAGAGAGAGAGAGAGAGAGAGAGAGAGAGAGAGAGAGACATGTGGTACACATACACACACACACACACACACATATATATATATATATATATATATATATATATATATATATATATATATATATATATATATATATTATATATATATATATATATATATATATATATATATATACATACATATATATATATATATATATATATATATATATATATATATATATATATATATATATATATATATACATACATATATATATATATATATATATATATATATATATATATATATATATATATATATATATATATATATATATATATATATATATATATATATATATATATATATATATATATATATATGTCAGGGAATTTTATAATGTTAGTAACACCATCTATTGACTGGATTTGAAGTTACAGAATTTGCGAAGTTTCTGTTAACGATTTTGTCCTTGTATTTTACAGTTCCATAATAGTCTTGGAAAAATAAATTTTGTATTTTCTTTAGTCACGTTTATAATCACCTATCTCTGCAGTAAGTGGATTACCTGCCTGTGTTTATACGGAATATTGTTATATCAGTTTTTATTTTTTAAATGTTTTTTGGGCTCAGGCCATGTCGTCCTAATGGAAGTTCCTATATGTAGCTTTCTAGGGTATATTTGACTACAGTGATATTCCCAGAGAATTTTACCATAAGGTATCCAGAATTCTAACTCCTGGAGCGAATATCCCTAAATAATCCCACAGGGATATCGCATAAGATCAGAGGACGTATTCTTGACACGTCACATAGCTATCTTCGCCCCGAACATTAATAACGCTTCGAGGGGGAATAGTGACAAAAATCTGAAACGAGAATGAAAAGAGAGCCGCTCATAAGGCATATCTCCTATTCCGTTTCTAGTGTGTATCTGATGAAGGCGGTGGTGCCCTCTTCATTCCTTTTCGTTTAGCTCAACTACTCGGTGTTTTCCCTTGTGTTGTCTCGTTATTTTGGATTTAATTAAACTTTTTGATGACTTCTCCGGCGTCTTCTGCCTCTGGAAAGTTGAGTATTATCTTTACTATGTATAAATGTAAGCTCTTGTCGTTTTGAACTTAATCAAAAGTGATTTTAACGTAAACAAGAGCTGTTGCCTACCGGATGCATCATGGATACTGTCGCTCGCTCTTATGGGTAAGTTAGTTAGCTAGAGCGACGTTCCCGGTTTGTTACGCTTTAATAATTTTGCTATTTAGCTATTTTATAAATGCTTATATTGTTCAGTCAGTGTTAGCTCGGTGAATTCGCGAGGCTCGTAGCCTAGACGTCTAGCACTAGTACTTTCATGCATGGTATAAGTTTTTCCGAGTGTTATTTATTGAAGCTATAGGCAAATCTTTTATACATGTAAGATATTGTTGAATGCTTTTTCCAAGATTGTATACGAGAGAGTTTCGGTGATTTAGGTAATCGATTCCCATCTAACCTTGTCTAGTATTCTAGGTACAGTATTATACTTTCGCACATCCCCCGATTGTTCTTTTTCTCCTTTGGACGCTGAGTTTAAATCCCTCTCCTCCTATGTAAGCCTTCGGCTTAATCCTAGTGGTTCTCTCTGTATCATAATTCAGGTATAACTATTCTAGGATATGTCTGTCCTGACCTGATAACCAGAGTGACTTGTTTTTTGGGGTTAGGACAGAACATCAGTTTTTCCAGTCTGTGGTCTGCTTCTTCCTAGCATAGAGAAAGAGTCTCCTTTGCTAGGTTAGGGGCTTCCCTAGTCCATGTCGGAAGGATTCTGATGATTCCTTCCTCTTTTGGCCTAGCAGACTGTCCTGTGTCGTTTCTTCTCGGGCTGAAGAATGATTTTTTCTGTTGCCCGATGAAATGACTTAACATAACTTCGTTCCGGTTAGGAGGAGGATAGCAAGTATTGCCAATCTTCCTCCCTAATAGACAACTCTTGGTTAAGAAGAGCTTCTCTAACTGATGAGTGTGTCTCTTGCTAGAATGAAGTCTTTAGGACCCTTATCCCTTCCCCACCTATCTTATTTTTATTTTCTTGGCCATAGTCCTTCTTCCGTACCTAGCATAGGTTAGGATGGAGGACCGGCTCAGCTCTCTGCCGCCCGGCATTACATGCCAGCCGGCAGAGAACCTCTTTTTTCTTTGCAGAGTGAACCCCAGACCTCCATTAGTCTCTCTTCTATGTCTGCCGGTAGAGCCCGGCAGGCTTTGGATTCCTTGGAAGCTTGAATGTTACATTCTCCCCTTCCATAAGTTCACTCTTTCTGGATGGAAGGTCGTATGGCATGCCGCCCTATTACCTTACACACATACTTTTTCTCTGACTATTTTGTTGCACCCCTATCCTGGCTGCCGGCTTGACAGCCGACAGCCGGGCAGGTAGAGCTTCTCTGATTCGTGGCTACTGTCGGCGGCATGGTTTTATTACCTTTGCCGGCCGGCAGTGGAATCAGAGCCCGAATTCGCTGGCCGCTAAGATTAGCGGCCGGCAGCTGGGTTTTAGTGTTTTCAGCCGTCCGCTGGCAATGATTGCCGGCCGGCACATAGTCGCGAATCGGAGGGCTGCCGCCTATTGGTTAAAGATAGTATATCGTTGATCTTTAAAGGGGTAGTTGCCGGACGGCACAATTGCATGCGATGTACAGTAGTTGCTATATTTGTAGTGTAGTACACACTGCATTAGTAGAAATTGTTGTACAGAGTTTGTGAAAACACTAAGGTTCTTCATCATACTTAATGTTATCTTGTACAGACTTTTGTTGAGACCATACTTTATATAGAAAGTGAGTTCTTTCTGTATTCTTTCAATCCCGTATATTAAAACTACACATTAAATTTCCGTTTAGGAAATTACATAAGGTATTCTAGTATAGAATAACCTTAGTTTTAATATTTTGGGAGGTTACGGCAATTGACTGGACAGGAAATACAAGTATGTGTCTTTCCTTCTTTCTTTTATAGCTTTTCTATATAAGCTAAATGTTTCAATATAAGGGAAAAGCCTTCACTTGATACTCATGGATTTTTCTTCTCTTTACAGGAGGACCATCCGAAGTGCAGGAGTGTGTTCCGCAGTAAGGATTTCTGTGGACATCAATACTATAGGAGGCACGCACCATGCGCATCCTCCAGAGGTGATTTCTGGTATTGGGACCCTCATGTTTGTACAGTATGTTCTAACCTGATTACTGAGGCTCTTGACGACCCCAAGTCGACGGAGTCAAGGGATACTGCCAGGGAAAAGTTGCGATCCTGGGTGATTGGTTTTCAGAAAAACACCTCGGGCCCTCACCTTCCAAATGAGAAGATGAGGGCCTACATTTTCCCTAAAGCATCGGCTGAAGCAATCTTCCCCCAGGCTCAGGTGGAGATACCTACTACCCAGAATCCGGTGGATTCTGAAGTCTCAGCCGCCCTTTAAGACATCCAATTGGACGATAGGATGTCGGAGGTTTCAGATTCTACAGAGAAGGACCTTCTAGGAGAAGGTCAAGAGGAGGAGCTGTGCCACACTCCTCAAGTAGAAGAGGGAGAAATCGATGAGGTGTCGGTTACATCCGTTCCGGACCCAGAACCTGTTCCCTCTACTTCGTCTGCAATCCCAGATGCCCTGGGAAGGACTCTTTCTTCTATTGTTGAGATGATCCAACAAATTTAGAAGAAGAATGATAAGAAAGAGCCTGCAATGAAACTGGAGATATGTAGACTTGCAGCATCACGTGGGCCCCAGAAGCGACTCAACGTGAAGGATCTTCCTTTGTGTTCGGATACCAATGCTTGGAAGTATGCAGAATATATGCCAATGACAATCGGGAAGATCGTTATATCTGAAAAGTTGGGAGCAATTTCTCCTGGAAGAGGTGGAATTTTGGCCCAATAAGGATTCCTACCCGGACTGTTATGTCCGCCTTAGAAAGGAGATAGCCTCAAAGGAGGAGTCTGAGCCGAAGGAGGTCAAAGTTTTGTATCATAGTAAAGCTCAGGTGTTACTATCAAGCTCGATGAAAGAGAGGGGCTTCACGAACTCAAAAGTGCCAGCCTTGAGTAAGAAGCTTCCCTCTTTTGTGGCCTCTCCTACCAGAGCCTTTCCCTTCATGAAAAAGGGATATAAGGCAGCCTTAAAGGTGGTGGAGGCAGGGAAACCATGCCCCTCCTTGGAGGAGTGCAAGCCGTTATCTCTGACCTTGCCCTTGGACCAAGAACACTGGAAGGACGTACACCTTACCTTCTCAGTCGGGAAGCTGGAAGCTGTTATTGCTGAACGTCAGTTCGGTGAGGAACTCCCTAAGATTTCGGAGTTTCTCTTGCGCAGGGAGCAAGAGACAAAGGAAAGACTTGTGGCATCAATGTCGTTACAAACGACATTAGAAACAATGGCAAGTGACCCCAAGAACCGGGACATGTTCATGGTGGTGGCCAAAACTCATCTGGCCACTGTTACAAAGGATCTGTATAGCTTTATTAAAGCTAGGAGAGCCTGGTGAGAGTTTTGTTCGCCTCGGCTGCGGTGAGACACGAGCCGAGGAAACTGATATCCGCTTGTATCTGGGGTATAGACCTCTTTCCCAATGATGCGGTTAAAGAGGTAGTAGACAAGGCCGCCAGAGAGAATAGGAACCTTCTCAAAAAGTTGGGCTTGGATCTTAAGAGGAAGTCTTCTCAGGATGAGGGTCCCCAACCCAAGAGGAAGACAAAAAAGCCTAGGCCATCTTCTCGGCCGGCTATACCTTACCGACAGCATCAACAGCAACAACTTCCTGTGACCGCGGTGCCTCAGATGATGGCACAACCTCCAACCACGTACCAACTGGTACCCTCAACGAGTGGTGTTTCATTCGCCAGTTTTTAACCCAGCCTTCAAAAGGCGGACTTCTTCCTTTCGTTCGAGGGCTAGAGGAACAGCCAGAGGTTCTTCTAGACGCCCTTCAAGAGGAAGGGGATTCAGAGGAGGATGCGACCAAGGAGGCAAGGTCTCAGGTCCACAACAGCAGAAGTGAGATGCTTCCTGTAGGAGGGAGGCTACAGCTATTTAGGGATCGCTGGACCTTCGATTCCTGGGCCAACAACCTAATAAAGAAAGGACTAGGTTGAAGTTGGAGCAACCCTCTACCTCAATTTCCTCAGTTCTCCCAACATCAACCCCCGTTTTGGAAGAACACGTCCGAGAGCTCTTAGACAAAAGAGTGATTCGGAAAGTTAAGTCCATCAAATTTCAAGGGAGGCTGTTTTGTGTTCCAAAGAAGGACTCAGATAAACTCAGAGTCATTCTTGACTTGTCGCCACTCAACAAGTTCATAATGAACTATAAGTTCAGAATTCTCACACTTCAACACATATGGACCCTTGTGCCCAAGAGGGCATATACTGTCTCTATAGACTTGCCTGACGCTTATTGGCATGTTACAATTAATCGCCACCTCTCCTCCTACCTAGGCTTTAAGTTACATAGAAAACTTTACGCCTTCAGAACCATGCCTTTCAGGCTAAACATAGCCCCAAGGATTTTCACGAAGCTCGGAAACGCTGCCATCCGTCAATTACACCTAAAGGGGGTCCAAGTAGAAGCCTACTTGGACAACTGGCTGGTGTGGGCAGCATCCAGGACAGAATGCATGCAAGCTTCTAAGAGAGTGATCCAGTTCCTGGAACACCTGGGATTCAAGATCAAAATCAAAAAGTCTCGACTTTCTCCAGCTCAAAAATTTCAGTGGTTGGGAATCCATTGGAATTTGGAGTCACATCGACTTCCCATTCCTGGGAAGAAGAGGAAAGAAATAGCAGGATCTGTCAAGAGACTGCTGAAATCCAAACAGATATCAAGACGTGAACAGGAGAGAGTGCTGTGCTCTCTACAGTTTGCTTCAATAACAGATCCAGTGCTAAGAGCACAGCTAAAGGATGCAACAGGAGGGGGAAATTCGCATCAAACGTGCGAAGAGATCTAATAAGACCTCTACCGACTCGACTACGTTTGCTTCTCAAGCCGTGGTCCAATGCCAAGCAACTGAAGAAATCAATACTTCTTCAACCTCCTCCCCAAGGAGTCCAAGGAGCTTGGTCCAATCTTTTCAAGTCATTTAACCTCAACTTTCTAGAAGCCATGGCAGTGCTTCTGACTTTATAGAAGGTATCTCCTCGCCACTCAGCCCACATAAGACTGGTTCTAGACAGCGAGGTGATAGTGAGATGCCTGAATTGACATGGGTCGAGGTCACCTCAAATCAACCAAGTGATGTTGGCCATTTTTCGTTTGGCAGAAAGGAAAAAATGGCACCGGTCAGTAGTTCACATTCAAGGGTTCCGCAATGTGACAGCGGACGCTCTATCCAGATTTACTGCAATAGAGTCAGAATGGTCCCTTGACGCAGGATCGTTCTCCTTCATCTCGAGTCAAGTCCCAGAGCTGCAGATAGACCTCTTTGCGACGAAAGACAATAAGAAAATGGATCGTTATGTGTCCCTATATGGGGATCCGCTAGCGGAGGCCTTTGACGCTATGTCCCTAGACTGGAACAGATGGTCTGGTATTTATCTGCTCCCTCCGCACAACCTCCTTTTGAAGGTTCTTGACAAGCTTAGATCCTTCAAAGGGAAGGCAGCAATAGTGGCCTACAAGTGGCCAAATAGCGTTTGGCTCCCTCCGGCATTAGAACTACGCCTAAAATCTGATCCGCTACCAGATCCATCCCTGTCTCAGCAAGTACAGAAGTCGACTGTATTCGCTTCATTACTGAAAACCAGAAACCTACATCTCATGATTTTCTCTCCCTAGTTTCTTTCCAAGAACATGCTACCCACCATCAGGTGGGGTCCCTAGAGAATCTACCCTCTGAAGGAAGATGTATCTCTATGTCCAGTGGGGTGCCTAAGGTCTATCTTCATAGAACTTCAGACTTTATAGGAGGACAGCTGTTCAGATGAGAAATCTCGGGCTCAAGGATTTCTATTACTAAGGGCGAAACTCACCTGTGTTATTTGCGAATCGGGTTGTAACAGTACACCCACTAGTCATGATCCGAGAGGAGTTGCTTCTTCCATAAAATTTCCTTATTTACATGGACCTTGAACATCTTGTTCGTTCACCAACTGGTGGTCATCCAAGGTGTTCTTTATGCACTATGCAAAGCAAGTGGAGCAACTCAAGTAATCTGTGGTAGCAGCAGGTAGAATTCTTTAACCTTCTGTTTTAACTCTGCGAAGAACAGTGTAATTAATTTGGGAGGATTAATTAAGAGGGTGGGTGTGTAGTCACTGTGTGTACTACACACTGAGCGATAGGCCACGAAAGTGTCCTTACGAACTGTTCCATTGACGTTGGTGAACTATAGCATAATACGGACACTTATGGCAAGCGTTCCTTACGCTAGTGTAATTAAACAGTATACAGACTGTAGCATTATCATTTATTCAATTAAAGTCTGTTTCATGGTAGATGAAACGTTAATTTCTGTTGACTGTTTTCTTTGTGCTTTAATAGATATCATCCACTTTTTAAGAATTCTTTATAAAGGTAGATCTGATATGCATGTTTATTAAATTTTTAATAAACTAGTTCATAGTGAACCCTGCGATTTGCCCACACTCATTTTTATTGGATATGTACTGAGAATTAAGATTAAAATATGGACATTTTTATCATGCTATGTCTTTCTAAGATTATTCCCTGATTTAAGCAAAGTTCACTCTCCTTAACCCTTCTTTAGGAAGGGTTGAGGTGGTACCATAATGGGAGAGTGGCAGAGATACAAATTTGTTCCTATGCCGATATGACCGTTATCCGATAGTTAATAAGAGTGGTCACCTTGGGGAAGGTGTCACAAATTTATTCTGACTTTGGCGACTCTTATACAAACTTTGCTTCATAATGTATAGGGTGAGACCACTATACAAGCTTGTCATTTTGTCATCCATAAGTTTTTATGTACTCCTCGAGACTTTTTCATAGTCTAGCATGACTCATCCCTGTAAGGGGCAGGAAGCACTAACATAGTTCATGCTTAGATTAAATGATGTATGACGGTAACATCATAGGTCTCTAGGTCTAGACGGACCAGGAAAATAATTTCTTGAGAGTACGGCACTAATTGGGAATCCACAGATACAGTAATGCTCTGGTAAACTTCTATCAGAACGACATGGCCTGAGCCCAAAAAACAGATTTTGAGCGAAGCAAAAAATCTATTTTTCGCTGAGGTAGCCATGTCGTCCTGATGGACCCGCCCTTCCTTTTATTGT
>NC_090731.1:50516015-50521015 GCF_036898095.1 Palaemon carinicauda
TAAGATTAAAGAACAAAACCAGAATATTAAGACAAAGGTCACAGTAGTAGAGGAACATTTTTTTTTTCTTTTCTTTTGAAAGAAACGAAACGCGGGTTAGTTGATAACTGAGAGGCGAAGTGAATACAGCTAAACTTTATTAAACAGACACAGACGTGAAAATACCAGGACTTGTGAGTAAGTACGTCACAAAAATTAAGAAAATATTATACATGAAGTATCAGGTTTATACAGGTTAGTTTATTAACAGTGCAGGTAAGAAAGAGTGATAAGATAAAAACTAAACCGTTTCAGTTTACGAGCGTGTATGAAACATGTGTGGTACACCATTCATAAGCTATACAATATAATAATAAAGCATTACAAATCTTTGATTTTGCATATATATACAGACATTCCACTGCTCATTTCAAGGATATACACTAACTATAAAACATACAAAGTGATCGCCTAAATAACCAGTAATGAAATATTTAGTCATAACATATCTGTATTAGGTTTTTCAGTCATTGAATGCAAGCCCAAAAAGTCATCTTCCTTTGAGATATATTTCGAAACAACCCACAATGCACCCCGAAAATAATTCGAAGATTACAAATTCCATTTCACCGTCGTGTGATGTTTTTCATCATCAACTTAGCGTCAGGGCAAAGGATGTCGTTCGGGAAAGATGAAAGAAAGTTTTCTGCAACTGTCAACCAACTCAGAGATTTCCTTCATCTCTCTTTCCCCATTCTTTCTTCAAAGAGATCCCATGGCGTCGATCACGTGTGCTGGGGAAAGTGATAAATTCTTTATCCACCAAAAGTCACGTCTGTTTTTCAGAACCTACCAAAACTTTTCTTTTACCTTTTTAGTGGTCCATTTCTGATTAAAAATGTTATCCGAGTTCGTTTTGTTATGGGTGTGTTTTCATTTTACCATCCTATATGATATTTGATCAGCACCATGTCACTCGTAAGTAATGAATTTAAAGTATTTTTCTCAAGCATTTAACTTGGCGATTTTAGTATTTGCACTTCTCGTATATTATATGTTTTGGAGGGAATTAGATGACCGTTTTAGTAATGAAATTTCACTCAACTGGTGAAAATTACCATATTGCTAATATCTAGCTTATCTACTACATGGCTATGTGGAATACAGGACAATTACTAAATTTGAATTTCACATCAAAGTAGTCCTACAATCTGGGATGAAAAAAAAAAAAAATAGTGAGTTTATAAACTGGAAGGTTATTGTCTAGAAATACTTGAAAACTAATACATTCATGTGATCAATTTTATTCAAACTATAAACTGCTCATAGAGGCCTGGCTTATTATAATAAAAAAAGCACCGAAAACCAATTAAACTAGGTCTCTGAATTCTACCGCTGTGTTTCATACCCGCTCGTACACTGTAACTTGCATTGCTTTTTATATCCCTCATTTCCCCCCCCCCCCCCAACTGAAAATATAAATCTATTAAAGGTATATATCGCATGTCTTGTACTGACTGAATTTTGTGTCATTCTATCTCGCTACTATCAGTATATCAGATCGTAATCTTGCTGAATAAACTCAGTCGCATTCATCCCGCCTCTGTTAGAATCCTGACAGTTACGCAGGCACAGTATATTGTGTACAGAAATGAGTTTTAAAGTCGGTCTCTTGAATATACCAACATCCTTTACTACCGAAACTTAAAATCAACATTTTAAAAAACAAAATTGCTCGTACAATGCATCCCATTTTGTTTGCAATTATTATTTTTACTATAGCTATAGCTACAAAAAACTACTAATTACGTTTGCTTACTTTGTTTTTATACCTTAAGCCATATGTACCTCTTGTGGATTGTGGGTTCTCTCTATCTCGGTTCAGAGACCAAAAGGAGGATCAACTTTGTGATAAAAAGCTTCTTGTCAGCCAGAGAATCCAACCAGATCCCATTAAACTGAGGTTCTGGGGCTGAGTAACTAGCTCACAAGAACCTCAATTTCTTGGGCCCCGGTTCGATGCACTGGCCGACCAGAATCTATTATGATAAAATAGACTCTCCATTGTGTCCCCGATCCCGACATAGAGAGAATTCATATATTAAGAGGTACCTATGACTTATATATATATATATAATATATATATATATATAGATATATATATATATATATATATATATATAATATATATATATATTATATATATATATATATATAAATGTACAAAAATAATCATACTTTTTATTATATATACATACATCCATATATATATATATATATATATATATATATATATATATATATATATATATATTATATATATATATATATATATATATATATTAAATGTACAAAAATAATCATACTTTTTATATATATACATACATCCATATATATATATATATATATATATATATATATATATATATATAATATATATATATATATATATATATATATATATATATATTATATATATATATATGTATATGTATATGTTATATATATATATATATATATATATATATATATAAATATATACTATATATAATATATATATATATATATGTATGTATATATGTATATATATATATATATATATATATATATATATATATATATAAATGTATGTATATACACACACATATATATATATATATATAGTTATATATATATATATATATATATATATATATATATATATGTATATATATATGTATGTATATAATATATATATATATATAATATATATATATATATATATATATATATATATATATGTATATATATATGTATATATTTATATATATATACTATATATATATATATATATATATAATATATATATATATATATGTATATATATATGTAATATTATATATATATATATATATAATATATATATATATATGTATATATATATGTATATATATATGTATATATATATATATATATATATATATATATATATATATATATATATATATATGTATATATATAGTATATATATGTATATATATATATAATATATATATATATATAATATATATATATATATATATATATAATATATATATGTATATATATATGTATATATATATGTATGTGTATAATATATATATATATATATATATATATATATATATATATATAACTAGTGTGTGTGTGTGTGTGTGTGTGTGTGAGTGTGTGTGAGGTGCATATGTGTGTGTGCAAGAGTGCATGTCCAGTTGCATCTATATTAGTTTGTGTGTGTGTGTGTGTGTAAATCAATAAACGATATATCCAAATCGACTTGTTTCCTTACCAAGGAACTAATAAGTGATCAATGCAAGAAAATTAATGATCCCGTTGACGTTTTATTCATTTGGAGAGGGCCGACTCCCAGTCTCTTCTGTGTAAGGAGCAGTGATTGATGGAATATCAAGTGTGATTCATCATCATGTAATTAAACTTCAAAGAACTGATTGTGAGTGATATTAGTATTATTTGACTTATCGTAATTGACAAATATTAGTTTCATGATTTTATTTCATCGAAGAATAAATTATCATCTTTCATTATTTATAAAGAGGATTAGTTTGATATATTGCTGTAGGCATATATAAAAGAGGTTTCGTTGGAACAGTAAAATATAGTGAATAGGATATTTCTCCTTTAACTGAATATTGGTACTGTAAACGCAATGACACCCAAATATGCTAGCACTAATAACAATCAGACATTGAGTTTTACTAATGTTTAACTTCCTCACAGCTTCAGGCTTTCACTTATTTGACAGTTCTGTTGCAAATAGAGTGGCATCATTTACCTAATTGACATGAATGTTTAAAAGGTCAAACAGTACTTCATAATTACGTTAAAAACATATTGAGTTTTCATAAGGTATTATTTAGGGATTCCATCGATCATATTTACAGTATGTTGAATAATTGATTTATTTCTATTTCAACCTTGATGTTTCGGTCGCATACTGTCAGAACATATTAATAGCCTCTATCTAAATTACATTAGGATTTTATCATTTTATCCCTTTTTTATTCTATCTATTTCAGAAAACCGAAATTGTAACTTGGATGGAAAATCTATACTTTCCCTCCAGGGCATTTGTTTTTCTGGGCACTACTCTTCCGGACTTTTATACTTTCTCTTACCATTTCCCAATATTCTAATTGTTCATTACTTATATTATAGATTATTTAGTTCCTTATTTTCTTTCCTCACTTGGCTACTTTTTTCTGTTGAATTCCTTGAGCTTTATAGCATATTGCTTTTTCCAACTAGGGTTGTAGCTTAGCTAATAATAATAATAATAATAATAATAATAATAATAATAATAATAATAATAATAATAATAATAATAATAATAATAATAATAATAATAATAATAATAATAATAATAATAATATTATTATTATTATTATTATTATTATTATTATTATTATTATTATTATTATTATTATTATCATTTTTAATAATAATAATAATAAATAATAATAATAATAATAATAATAATAATAATAATAATAATAATAATATTAATAATAATAATAAGATATTATTTTTTCAGGTATCAAACGTCCAGAACACAATCTCTTCCAAGTGAAGGATGCTTCAATAAAAATAAATTTTTCCCTATACAAAATTACTTATAGAACTAAAACTGCTTTCACACAAACCATAACTTTTAGTTTTAAAATTGTTAGATTAAGCTGTAAAGATAAACATATCTCGATAATTGGCCAGTAAAACTTTTTCTAATTTCTGTTGAGATAAGGCTATAATAAATCTAAGATGCCAAGTTACCGTGATGTGTTGACCAAGGAGGTTTCAATTTTGGTCAGGGCATTTATCTTAGCTGACAAAAGATTCTTGTAATTATTTTAAGAAATTTTCTGATAACGTGCTATCACTATTCTCCAAAAAATTCAAGTAAAAAACATTTTTATTTCCATAGGAGGATGGTTTCCAATCATAATTGTTAATATCCGTTTTAGTTTCACAATAAGGATTTTTTTTTA
>NC_090731.1:50526015-50546015 GCF_036898095.1 Palaemon carinicauda
CCCATTCCAAACAAAAATAATAGATATTTAACTACTTAGTTAAAAGTGACCTTATGATAATATAGTGATCCATAGAGTGATATGTTTTTATTCTTTAGAAACGTTATGGCTAATTCGATGATCATTAGACGAAAAAAATCGAAAAAACTCGAGATTGAAGTAAAAATTACGCAAAAAAAAAAAAAAAAAAAAAAAAAAAAATAAGCATGTAATCATCAGTAATAGGGAGCGGTGTCTAAACCGTTCCAACAAGTTACATGATGCTCTCAATCTACGTAGTTATAATCATTCTACGTAATCTTCAACTAAATCTAGTCTTTTTATCATTTCCCTCTAGTATTAGGATAAATCGTCATAGAATACAAGGATGTCCCCCACGCAAGAAAAAAAAAAATAAAATAAAAATAAAATTAAAAAAAAATCTTCACAAATAAAGAAGTCCCATGGTTTCCTCATCAAAGTTGTGGTGAATAAGGTATTCTTTGATAAAAATGTAATGAATGCTGGGCCATTCAATAATAGTCAGCGAAGATAAAAACAAAACCCCATTTAATGCACTTGAAAAAATATGAAAAAAAAAAAAAAAAATAATAAACAACTTTCGAAAAGAAACACCATCTTTTATATGATCAAATATATAATATATGTTTCAATCCCAGTCCATTAACGTGAACCTCATGTCATTACTAATCAAGCTACCAAGCATGTGATGATAAAATATAAATTTAATTGCAAAATATATATCACCAACTCTTTTTCAACGATGCCATGATCAAACTGCAATATTTAGGTGTTGATAGAACAAAAGTCTTTTGTAGTATACATAAGAAAATGGTATTTCTTTCCAACAAAGAGTTAATATATACTGTTAATAAAGGCCGTAATTTTGCTCGGAAATTTTCCATAAAAATAAACTGTATTCAACCGTATTTCAGTAAAATATAGGCGACCGTAATTTAACCTACCTTGTTATTATCTTTTACGGGTGGTGACCGTAATATCAGTCCTTTACGGCAATAAATGTCTGGTAATATTTATTCCAGGATATTTACAATTTTTTTTTTTTGAGGCAATGTTTTAACGGTGTAATTAGGAAAAATTAACAGAATAATACAAAACCAATTTCCAACTTACCATAATGACTCATCGTAACCGCAAGTGAATTAAGGGAAGCGTACAAAACTCAAAGACTGGTAATTTTCTACATTAATTTTCCCAAGTGTGTATCATGAATATCTTATATTCTTACTTATGCCACGTATTCTCTTCATCCTAACACGCAATATCAAACCTACAACAGGGTTATGTATGAAAATACATTTACCTATTAATACTAAAATATCATTGGATAATTATCATTATGGATAATATCTGACACGAAAATGAATGAAAACCTGTTTAGGAAGTTTTTATAAAAATACTAAGTTGATATTAATAGGAACTATGATAGAGGTCCTCAAGAAACTGATGCTGCCGGGACCTTTTTTCATTGATATTCTGAGCAGGAGAAGTTTCGAGGTCTATTCAATTAAGCTACATTCAGTCTCCAAATTGATTTATCAATCTCAAAACTCTCGTTCATAAATGAAAAAATTTAATCAGAATGTGATTATTAGTATACCACGTTTTATCAACAAACAGCACATTCTTGACATAGCGCCTACATTATTCTGTTAGACCCTATGTTACTTAGGAAATTATTTCACCCCTGTAATAAAATGCATATCTGTTTTATTAATGAGGGTAAGATATCTAAAGGTAAAGGTGTCTAGTTTCAGTTCCAGTTTCATCAAAATAGATGCTCACTAGATCGTCCGCCGAGCAAGCCCACCCCCTAGGTCTAGTGCCCAGCCACAGTAGTGGTCTCCCCAGCAAATAACTTAAATTCATGGCCTCAGTGTGGCGGGATGTTGCAAGGACAACCCCCACACCCTGAATCACACTTACTGACAATGGTCTCCACAAAACAAACTTTCCCCTTACGTTATCAACTGGACTCTTGGACAGAAGGAAAATGAAAGCAAAACATGACCTTAATGCTATATTTCTTACAAACTAAAATAATTAATACAAAAAACCCTTCCACAATCAATTAAACACTTAACATCCACAACCAAAATAATTAGACTTAAAATTAATCTTTAACTTAATAAGTATACCAAAAAACGTAACACCATTCAAATGAAAAAAACCCTAACAAACTTAAAACTAAACTCGACCACAACCAAAATGTATATTATATTTTACGGGACATCGACATTGTCCTCAACACAAAGCCAAACTGTCTTTTATGGCAAACGGAACTATATGCAGTTCGTCAACTGAACTGAACAGTCAATTAGTGGTCATCATCATCATCATCGTCGTCATCATTATCATCGTCATCATCATCATCATACACAATCTTTATAAACAGGCCAGGTCATCGACAATCGTTAATCCAAAAAAGCAGTCTAAATATGATCAGTTCCAGGCCAGGTCATCAACAGTAATCCACTTTCAAAAAATTTAGTCACTCCAAAGGAGGAATCGCAGCCTGCCAAAATAAAAAAGAAAAACACTTACGAATACTTCTAGCTAACTGAACTATCGCACTATAATCAAAGATAAATAATAAATTGTTCCTATCATTCACAATCACGACAAGCAAAGATAAACAAAACTGTACTTACTTTTTAAATGAATCAACACTTCCACGCTGGTCAGAAAAATATAAATATAATCCAGCTCTCACACAACTGCCTTATGCTGCAGTCAAATAAAAAAAGCATTCGCTCCGAAACATTCACCACTGTCGTAACCTAACTAAAAAATGTAAACAAACAATCTCATTTGTACCAACAGTCTTTCTCACCACAAACGATCGTTAACCTAACTTCTTTCGCTCGCTAACACAATATCTCTCTCTCTCTCTCTCTCTCTCTCTCTCTCTCTCTCTCTCTCTCTCTCTCTCTCTCTCTCAGGATTTGGCAAAACCAAAAATAAAATAAAACAAAAAATAAATCCTCCACATTCCTCCCCCCTTACTTTGCCAAATCCTTCTCACACAACACTTACATTATTTTTTTCATAACCCAGTCGCAGTCAGGAACGGGACCTCTACTCCGAGTAACTGGGCCTCCATATACTCTCTCATTCACTTCTTCCTTATCACAATCATTCGCTACATTAACACTATTCCTATCTAAATCCCTATCATCTAATATATCATGTACAATCATATCTACCTCGTTCTCATCTGGCCCTATAATTACACTCATTTCTGTAAACAGTTCATCCATTTCATCAAAAACATTCTCAACTTTAGTAAAAGATTCATTCATACTACTAATCATTCTCCTATCTCTCACTCTCGCATTCGTCATCCTTTCTTTTACATCACCTAAGGAAAAGCCACACACTATAGGTATCATTCATACTCAGCCATGATTCAACTGTATTAACACATTTATCCTCCACACTCACTTGTACATTTACACCCTTGTCATACTTATTCATATTCTTACCTATACCTATAAATTTCCCTTGCACTTTCTCCTCACTTAAAACTTTCAAACGCCTCTTTTTCCTATATTCAACTAACACTAATTGTTTATTTTCCAGCCCTAATTTCTCATGCATACTAGGTTCATACTTGCTCATTTCCAACCAATTACTCATCCCATTCTCACAAACATTGATCTTATTCCTTCCACACACACAGGAGGACTCACCCAGCTGAACCCTCTTACACTCTAGTTTCCCGAACATCCTGGCTGACTTATTCTCTTCTTCCTACATACCCTAGCTACATGCCCATCTGCACCACATTCAGTACACTTACCCCGTGGCTCCTTGCACATTCTAGCATAATGACCATCCTTACCACAATTACTACAAATCACATTTATATGATTACTCCGACATCCACTCGCTATGTGCCCTGTCATACCACACCGATAACATTTTACCCCTTTCTCTTTCTTGCACTCGCTAATTCTATGCCCTACCTCACCACATCCAAAACAAGCACCTAGAGCCCATCTACATTCATTCTTCTTATGACCTTCCTTTCCACACCTATAACACTTTTCATTACGGACACGACTATCTGACATACCTCGATTTGCACTCACACTCCTATCCCTATTGCGCCAATTACCCTGCCTAAATCCTTCATTTGTCCTTACAGGTATTCCCACATTACTCGCCCTAACACTCCTATCTACTACACTATCAGCTACCCTCATCGGTCCTCTCAAAATTGCATCCTTATAACTACCAAATTCTATTGCACTTTCTTCCATTCCAGTTCTTACACACAGATTTACTTTCTTTCATGCACCTATCTAACTCATAATCCTCAACTATCTCTAGTATATCATCCCATGTCAATCTCTCTTGCGTCCACCTCATTTTCTCCTTGCGTTTCAAATGAATAAACTCAGCAACATTCTCAGGTACAGTAGCCAAAAACTTCTTCATTAACTCCTTATTCTCATTTATACCTTCATCCCCATACTTCTTCCTAGCTAAAGTTTCCAACCTACATACATACATCGATATCGCTTCTCCTGCATTCATCCGTGCTTCATCAAAATCATTCTTACGCTTATACTTAACACTCCCTTTCATACGTTTTACCTGCTCAATTATTCTCTTTTTCACACTTTCATAATCAACGTCCCCTACACTCATTATCACTCCATACATCGTCAACAAATACCCAGTCAAATATTCTCCTAACTCCCTAGCCCAAATTCTTTTACTATCACCATACTTATCCTGACAATACCTCTCATACTCCTTGAAAAAATCATATACATCCCTACTGCTATGCTCATTGAACCTTTCACACCGAGGTACCTCTCTCATAAACACAGTCTTACACACATCACGTTCATTCTCACTGCTATCATCACTGTCTACTCCCTTGTTACCTTCTTCCTCATTTGAATATAATGAATCCACATCCACACTTAAATTCCTATCCTTAACCATTCCTTTCTTACCCTTTTTCTTACTTACCACTTTCACCCATTCACGATCGTCCTTGCTATCAGCCTGATACTTTTTCTTCACATCACTTTTACCTTTCCTTTCATCTTTCCTCTCACCTTTCTGTTCATCCCTACTATGCCTAATTCCCTTATCTTCAATATCACTATCACTATTACTACTATCACTATCACTTCCTTTCCCATTATCATTTACCTTAGCCTTCTCTTCCACTATCAACCCATTACCCGAAGCTGAGGACACTCCTCCGACTGCACCTTCGCCCATTATAGTTTTCATCATCCCCATGACTTGCCCCATCATATCTTCCATTCGTTTCTCTATTCGTTCTTCATTCTCTCGCATCCTCATCTCAACACATTCTTCCACTCTCTCTACTGTCCCCTTTAACTCCCTAAGCTCCTTCTGCATCGCCGCATTCTCCCAGTTCAACCTCTCATTCTCTATTAGCAACCTCTCCTCACGCTCCTTACTCAGCCGCAATTCCTCCCTCAAAACCCTTAATTGCTCCTCCATTTTTCATCAACCTTAATCCTAATTCCGTCCTTCGTCCAACAGTCCAGCTTCAATCCCACCTCGGCAGTCCCTGTTCGGGCGCCAAAATAATGTGGCGGGATGTTGCAAGGACAACCCCCACACCCTGAATCACACTTACTGACAATGGTCTCCACAAAACAAACTTTCCCCTTACGTTATCAACTGGACTCTTGGACAGAAGGAAAATGAAAGCAAAACATGACCTTAATGCTATGTTTCTTACAAACTAAAATAATTAATACAAAAAACCCTTCCACAATCAATTAAACACTTAACATCCACAACCAAAATAATTAGACTTAAAATTAATCTTTAACTTAATAAGTATACCAAAAAACGTAACACCATTCAAATGAAAAAAACCCTAACAAACTTAAAACTAAACTCGACCACAACCAAAATGTATATTATATTTTACGGGACATCGACATTGTCCTCAACACAAAGCCAAACTGTCTTTTATGGCAAACGGAACTATATGCAGTTCGTCAACTGAACTGAACAGTCAATTAGTGGTCATCATCATCATCATCGTCGTCATCATTATCATCGTCATCATCATCATCATACACAATCTTTATAAACAGGCCAGGTCATCGACAATCGTTAATCCAAAAAAGCAGTCTAAATATGATCAGTTCCAGGCCAGGTCATCAACAGTAATCCACTTTCAAAAAATTTAGTCACTCCAAAGGAGGAATCGCAGCCTGCCAAAATAAAAAAGAAAAACACTTCCGAATACTTCTAGCTAACTGAACTATCGCACTATAATCAAAGATAAATAATAAATTGTTCCTATCATTCACAATCACGACAAGCAAAGATAAACAAAACTGTACTTACTTTTTAAATGAATCAACACTTCCACGCTGGTCAGAAAAATATAAATATAATCCAGCTCTCACACAACTGCCTTATGCTGCAGTCAAATAAAAAAAGCATTCGCTCCGAAACATTCACCACTGTCGTAACCTAACTAAAAAATGTAAACAAACAATCTCATTTGTACCAACAGTCTTTCTCACCACAAACGATCGTTAACCTAACTTCTTTCGCTCGCTAACACAATATCTCTCTCTCTCTCTCTCTCTCTCTCTCTCTCTCTCTCTCTCTCAGGATTTGGCAAAACCAAAAATAAAATAAAACAAAAAATAAATCCTCCACATCAGGAAAGGATTAATCTAATGCCATGCAAATGCTAGGCGAACACGTTAACACTATACTAGCCAGTAGACTGAATCTAATGTCTGTGGTTTGACCACACTAACAACTTTTCAGTATCGTCATATGCATTCATGTATTAAATCAGATTTAAGATCGTTTAGTAGTATTTCATTAAGACTATGGGCAATTTTAATTTCTATTCGGTGTTAATGGGAACATATCCTCAGAAAGGCAAAATGTTAAGCCAAGAAGTTGGGAAACTTATATTTCATAATTGTTTAACTGATAATTTTGAAAATCAAGAATAATAATTTTGAAGCGATTAAAACAAACCATTTTTTTTCATAATTGGTTTGGAAAAGTTCCTGAATTTGTTCCATTCGTCCAGAAGCTAGAAAATAATAGAAGTACTGGATTTATTTCATATATTCCCGATATAGAGATGGAAGCCTAGACGGATAAACATACGAAAGTTCCCATGCGACTCTAACTCTCCCAACAGAAATTTCTTACCCATTCTATCAGTTCCTCTATCATGGGAGGCAGCGTTCCTTCCAACAGTTCACCTATGCTTTCCATAATCTCAACCTCGCCCACCTGCAACAGAACGGTCGCTGTCACATCTCCAGAAGCTTATGACATCCATTGAGTTATGAGAGTGCGTCACTGCTGCTCGACCTATTACTTGAAAATATTCAAAGTTATATAACGGTGGATATACGTTTAAAATGAACACCCAAAAGGCAATATCATGAAAGGAATATGAAATTCATTTACGTAGGAAGCAATGCCTTATATTATGTATAGGCTGTCCTTTATCTCCGAGATATTATTTAGAATTCCAGTAACTGAAATCTTATATCCTTAGGCCATAAATTCCTTTCCTTATTTTTTTAACGTTATTTCGTCTTTCATTTATATGGCTTTTAATTCCTCGATCATTATAACTAAACTACTGTCCTTTGCCTTATCATTCTTAAAAAAAAAATTATGTTAATCAACAATATATATGTAAACCTACTTCAAGTTAAGGAAGTTATAACATTCAATCAAACACACATACATACATATATACATACTTTCTTAGACACATATACCTATATATATATATATATATATATATATATATATATATATATATATATATATATATATATATATATATATATATATATATATACATACATATATATATATATATATATATATATATATATATATATATATATATATATATATATATATATATATATATATATATATGTGTGTGTGTGTGTGTGTGTGTGTGTGATATATATATATATATATATATATATATATATATATATATATATATATATATATATATATATATATATATATATATATATACACACACACATATATATATATATATATATATATATATATATATATATATATATATATATATATATATATATATATATATATATATATATATATATATATATATATATATATATATATATATATATATATATATATATATATATATATATATATAGATAGATAGATAGATAGATAGATAGATATATTTTCAATTAAACCATAGTTTTTTGTATATTATTGTCAGGCATCTTTTACCGACTTCAGCATCAGAGCCCCAGGCGGAACCACTCAAAGGCAATATCTTACGACAGGTCAGGAAACTTGTAACAACAGTGATATACCATTTAGCTACGAAGAAAGATAAAAGTCAATGAAAATTATTCTGTACTTTTACCTGTGCAATTTTTAACCCATTTTATCTAACATTCTTTCTTTAATGCTTGATGTTACAAGAGTCGTTTTGTATATAGTCGTCTACATAATATATAGTTATATTTTTTTCACTTATGATAAGACATTTTTATCTTTTATTTTTATTTTTTGTGTGTCTGGAGATACAAAGCAATATCAAGATGCAGTGCGTTGTGAAATTTACCAGTCTCTTCTAGTGAATTGTGATAATCGTTGACTGCATGACAATATTAGAGACACAGCAGTTACCAACAGACATTATGATATTCTATTATGATCATGAACTTTGTTTTTTTCTTTTTTCAGATGCATCACTCATCTGTGCCACTTTTCCCACGTTTAAAGAAATCAATAATTCCTAAACGTGATTCCATTTCTAAGACAGAGTATACTGTATATTGATTAAGATTAGGACTGATTGCCTTGCTTTTCATAAGTCCTACTTTGAATGTGGAAGTGATGAGATTCAGGTCATAAAAGTATGTGGCAGACACTACAACTAATTTTTTCATTATCTGTCTATCGGAATCCAGACTTGGATGATTCTATATTCGAGTATCTTTATACTACTATAATTAAGATTCAGGCAGATTATAGAAAGGCATATTTTGTGCTTGTTTGAGATTTCCACGCCCAACATAGGGAGCGGTAAATTTAGGTATCTCCTATTAATCTCATTTGCTTAAGGACATTGGACTTTCCTCTGAAATAGGGTGTAAGTAAACCATATGTGATGCTTTCAGTTAGGATGGTAATTTCTTGGATATGGTTAAGACTAACTCCCTTAGTGTTGAAACAAGCAGTGTTTGGCCTCTTTCTGGAACATCTGATTATGCCTTAGTTTCATTAACGATTGGGATTAATCAACCAATCCGTGTCATATGATAATCTTCAAAGAATACCACTCTGTGTGTGTTTTTTTTTTTAACGTTACTTACACGAAAAAAAAATGTTTTTTGAGGAAATCATTTAAGATTTAATGTTATCACTCTATCAATAGGCATTTATTCAAGCATGTTTTGATTATTGGTGTCTGCCTGGACTTTAGCTGCTGATAGGAACTTGCAGTTTATTATGTTTATAATCCCGATAAGAATTATAACTTTTGACACCGAGTAGAGCAGCTCTCTATGCATGTTGTAAAAGATTTTTTATAATTCAGTATATCCAATGCATTTACATCTTCACAGACTATACCATCCTGTACGTGGTATAGGGTATGAAGTATATTCTAACAGGCATGCCTTCTCCATCATTAGGCACCGTAGTGCAAAATAATCTATAAGTTCTATTCCATCAGTCACCACCTTGTTGAGAGAAATTCTTAATCTTATGTTTGAAACGATGGAATTTTAGAAGTTAAAAAAATATATAGATTTTCTTTTTGTTAAACAGATTACAATAATCACAGTTTGATGTTTTTACATAAAACTGACCTTTATTTACGTTGGACCTAGCCTTAAAAACTTTCATATTATTGTTCAGAGCTTATGTATATAGTATTTGTAAATCCCATGTTTCTTTTCCTCACTGTGTTATTTTCTATGCTGGAGCCCCTGTGCTATTAACAATGATGTTGATATTGTGTGCATTTGGATCCACATATATACACAAACATATACACACAATTTATATATATATATATATATATATATATATATATATATATATATATATATATATATATATATATATACATATATATGTATATATTTTAAATATATATATATATATATATATATATATATATATATATATATATATATATATATATATATATATATATACATATATATATATATATATATATATATATATATATATACTACATATATATATATATATATATATATATATATATATATATATATATATATATATATATATATATATTATACATACATACTATATATATATATATATATATATATATATATATATATATATATATATATATATATATATATATATATATATATATATATATATATATATATATATATATATATACGTGTATGTACACACACACACACATATATATATATAACGGATTTTGAGCGAAGCGAAAAATCTATTTTTGGGTGAGATGGCCATGTCGTCCTGATGGAAGTCCCTATAGGGAAGCTTCCTAGGGTATATTACAACTACGGCGATATTCCCAGAGAATTTACCTTAAGGTACCCAGAATTCTAACTCCTGGAGCTAATATCCCTAATGAAAGGGATATCGCGACATATCAGAGGACGTATTCTTGACACGCCACATAGCAATCTGCACTCCAAACAGAGATAACACATCGAAGGGGTTAATTGGCAAGAAAACGAAAACGGGAAAGAAAAAGGGGGAGCCGCTCCCAAGGCTCCCTCTTCTCCCTTTTCGTAACTGTGCCTGGCGCCAATCCTGGAGCCATCTGTATTCATTGTAGCGATACACGAGGTGCTACATATACTGTATGTAGGGAGGGGTCCTACAGCCCTTTCATAGAAAGGGAAGGGCGGGTCCATCAGGACGACATGGCCATCTCACCCAAAAATAGATTTTTCGCTTCGCTCAAAATCCGTTTTTTGGGCTCAAGCCATGTCGTCCTGATGGAAGTATACCAGAGCATTACTGTATCTGTGGATTCTCAGAACGTGCCGTACTCCCCAGAGGTAATTTTTCCCGGTCGACTAGACCTAGAGACATAAGATGTTACCGTTATACATATTTTCAACTAACCATAAACCATGTTAGAGCTTCCTGCCCCCTACAGGGAAGAGTCCTACTAGACTCTGGAAAAGTCTCGAAGAGTACATATACCTATGTATGAATGAATACCAGGCAAGCCAATATAGTGGTCTCACCCTATATTAAGTAAAGCATAGTTTGTAAAGAACCACTGCATCAATATGAAATTTCGACCAGTTCTCCGCACAATACTTGTATTGGACAAAGGTTTATATCCGCATAGGAGGAAACTTGTAAATCCGCCACCGTCCCGTTATGGGATGGAGTCCTCCCGTTAAGGGAAAGCATAAACCAATGCAACATAGCTTGCATAAAGGAACAATTCTATTAGAATTATCCCAGATAAAGTACATAGAATGAATGCTCAATTATACCAATAAATTGACACAGGTGAAGGAGACACAAGGTTCTCAAGAACAAGTTTATTGACAGACAATAAATAGACAGGTTAACAACAATTACATATATATATATATATATATATATATATATATATATATATATATATATATATATATATATATATATATATATATATATAATATATATATATATATATATATATATATATATATATATATATATATATATATATATATATATATATATATATATAAGAAGAGGATAACCCAAAACTTTAAGCATAAGTATGATAGTAAACAGAACTTGTTTATCTGAAAGTAAAAACATTATTGCCACTTTTAAGATACCGAGGTATCAAAGTCATAAAAGTCTTTATTACAAATCAATCACATTAGCGTTAGAAACACTCGGCACACATGTCTGCATTTATGCTAGGTTCACCTTTGGAAATGGAACAGTCTACGTGGGCAACTCAGTGCCCTCACTTAGTTTGTAGTACTGTATGTAACTACACATTCACCCTGGAATTAATCGTCCCAATTAAAACCACTGTTCCTCGCAGAGTTAAACAGTAGGGTTAACGACGCGTTCCACTGCTATCACAGATCTCTTTAGTTCCTCTACTTGCTTCGCATAGTGGCAAAAGAACACTCTGGAAGACTTCCAGCCAGTGTATGAACGGAGATGTTCAAAATCCATACAATTAAAGAAATTTAAGGATGAGGCAACTTTCCTCGGATCGTGACCTGCGGGTGTACTGTCAGGATCTGCTCTGCGAACAAAATATGTGATTTTCGCCCTGGGTTGTTTCAGTGATAAATTTGAGCCTGATGTTTCTCCCCTGAATAGTTGACCACCCTTGAAGTCTGAAGTTCTACGAAGATAGACCTTTAGGCATTCTACTGGAAATAGATATGCATCTTCTTTCAGAGGGCAGATTCTCCAGGGACCCCACCTGTTGGTGGGTAACTCATTCTTGGCGAGAAACGTAGGATCCGGAAACAGGTTCAGTTCTCCCCCATCCAGGAATTGAACACGACCTGCCTCTCTCGAGAGGGCTACGATCTCACTAACCCTGGCCCCGGATGCGAGTGCAAATAGGAAAATAACTTTTTGCGTCAAATCCTTTAACGCACACTCCTCATTGCTCAACAAAGAAGCGAAATGAAGAACTTTGTCTAAAGACCATGAAATGGGCTTTGGAGGTGCTGAAGATCTGAGCCTAGCGCAGGCTTTCGGAACTTTATTAAAGATCTCGTTACCGAGGTCGACCTGGAAGGCATATAGAATGGGTCTTGTCAAGGCAGACTTACAAGCCGAAATCGTGTTAGCTGCCAACCCCTGACCATAGAGGTGGATGAAGAAAGATAAGCAGAAGTCTGTCGAGATCTCCTGCGGATTCGTCGCCTTGACAAAGGCCACCCATTTTCTCCAAGATGACCCATATTGCCTTCTAGTGGATTTTCACTTATATTCCTCTAGGAAGTCTATGCTGGCTTTCGAAATCCCAAAACGCTTTCTCACCGCTAGGGAGAGAAAATCATGAGCTGCAGGGTCCGGGTTTTCTGTAATGAAGCGCAGACAGTCGACTTCTGGACTCGCTGGGTCAGAACTGAATCTGGTAGCGGTATAAACTTCAACCGTAGTTCCAATGCCAGGGGGAACCACACGCTGTTCGGCCACTTGTGGGCCACTATTGCTGCTACCCCCTTGAAGGATCTCAGTTTGATGAGGACCCTCAACAGAAGGTTGTGAGGAGGGAACAGATAAATTCTGGACCATCTGTTCCAGTCGAGGGACATTGCGTCCACTGCTTCCGCTAAGGGGTCCTCGTACGGGCACACGTACAGGGGCAACTTCTTGTTGTCTTTCGTCAAAAAGAGGTCTATCTGCAGTTCTGGGACTTGAATCAGAATGAAGGAGAATGATCCTGCGTCTAAGGACCATTCCGACTCTATCGGTGTGAACCTGGATAGAGCGTCCTCTGTCACATTACGGACTCCTTGAAGGTGAACTGCCGACAGGTACCACTTCTTCTTTTCGCCAATCGGAAGATGGCCAACATCACCTGGTTGAGAGGTGGTGACCTCGATCCTTGTCGATTCAAGCATCTCACAACTACCTTGCTGTCCATCACCAACCTTATGTGGATTGAGTGAGGCGGGGAGACTTTCTTTAAGGTAAGGAGCACTGCCATAGCTTCCAGAAAGTTTATGTGAAAGGTCTTGAATAGCTTGAACCAAGTCCCCTGGACTTTTTTCCGATGAGAGTGACCTCCCCATCCCTCCTTCGAGGCGTCTGAGTGAATCGTCACTGACGGGGGAGGTGGCTGTAGAAGAACCGACTTCTTTACATGTCTGGCTTGGGACCAAGGCCTGAGAAGAGTACGTAGCCGAAGCGGAACTGGTCTTCTCAGATCTCTTCGCGCGTTTGATGCATAACTTCTCCAAACTCCGGTTGCATCCTTTAGCTGTGCTCTTAGCACTGGGTCTGTCATCGAAGCAAACTGGAGAGAACCCAGTACCCTCTCCTGTTCGCGTCTTGATATCCTTTCGGAATCTAGAAGTCTCTTGACAGAACCCGCTATCTCCTTCCTTTTCTTCGCCGGGATGGAGAAACTGTGTGACATTAGGTCCCAGTGGATTCCCAGCCACTGGAACTTTTGAGATGGAGAAAGTCGAGACTTTTTTCTGTTGATCTTGAAGCCTAGATACTCTAGGAACTGGATCACTTGACTGGAAGCTTGCAAGCATTCTGTCTCGGATGCTGCCCACACCAGCCAGTCGTCCAGGTAGGCTACTACCTGAATTCCCTTTAAGTGTAATTGTTTGAGGGCTACGCTCGCAAGCTTCGTAATAATCCTTGGGGCTATATTTAGCCCGAATGGCATGGCTCTGAAGGCGTATAGTGTTCGTTGTAGCTTGAACCCTAGGTAGGGGGAGAGTCGACGGTTGATTGGGACGTGCCAATAGGCGTCTGACAAGTCTATGGAGACGGAATATGCCCTCTTGGGCAGTAAGGTCCTTTTGTGTTGCAGTGTTAGCATCTTGAACTTGCAATTCACTATGAACTTGTTGAGTGGCGACAAGTCCAAATGACTCTGAGCTTTTCCGAGTCTTTCTTGGGAACACAAAACAGCCTCCCTTAGAAATTGATGGGCTTCACCCTGCGGATCACCTTTTTTCTCCAACAGTTCTTGAACGTACTCCTCCATAACGGGGGTGGAGTGTTGGAAAAACCGAAGGCACGGGGGTGGAGTGCTGTATCAGCTCCCGCCCAGTTTTTGATGGACTTCACCCTTCGGATCACTTTTTTCTCCAACAGTTCTTGGACGTACTCCTCCAGAACGGGGGTGGAGTGTTGGAAAAACCGAGGGCACGGGGGTGGAGTGCTGTACCAGCTCCAGCCCAGTCCGTTCTTGAGTAGGCTGTGGGCCCAGGGATCGAAGGTCCACCGATCCCGAAAATTCTGAAGTCTCCCTCCTACCGGCATCATCTCACTTGGACTGCCGTCCTGAGGTCTTGCCTCCCTGACAGCGACCACCCTTGAATCCCCTTCCCCTTGAGGGGCGCCTAGACGAGCCTCTGGCTGCTCCTCTAGGCTTTGCTTGAAAGGAAGTAGACTGCCCTTCGAACGTTGGGGTGAATGCCGTGGACTGTGTCGACACGGCCTGGGATACCCACTGGAATGCGGTCGGGGTTTGTGCCACCATCTGGGGCACTGAAGGCAATGGCAATTGCAGTTGCTGTTGCTGTCTAAGAGGCTTGGTTCTCCGAGACGGTAGCCTAGTCCTCATAGTCTTCCTCCTTGGTTGAGGACCCTCATCCGGGGAAGACTTTCTTTTGATAGCGAGGCCCCACTTCTGGAGAAGGTTTCTATTCTCCGTGGCGGCCTTATCAACAACTTCTTCGACCAATTCGGTAGTGAAAAGGTCTTTGCCCCAAATGTTGGAGGAGATTAGTTTCCTTGGCTCGTGCCTCACCGTAGCCGAGGTGAACACGAACTCCCTACAAGCTCTCCTCGCCCTGACGAAGCTATAAAGATCCTTCGTCACTGTGGCCAGATGAGTCTTGGCCACTACCATGAACATTTCATGGACCTTGGGGTCACTTGCCATCGTCTCAAGAGTAGTCTGACGAGACATTGAGGCAGCCAGTCTTTCTTTTGTCTAGAGCTCTCTCCGCAAAAGAAAGTCAGACAGCTTAGGGAGGTCCTCGCTAAACTGACGTCCGGCAATATTAGCCTCCAACTTCCCAACTGAGAAGGTAAGATGGACGTCCTTCCAGTCTTTGTGGTCCATAGGCAGGGCCAGCGACAAGGGTTTACACTCCTCCAGGGAGGGGCAAGGCTTGCCGGCCTCGACTGCTTTTAGTACAGCCGCAAACCCTTTCTGTAAAAAGGGGAAGGCTCTAGCAGGAGAGGACACAAAGGAAGGGAGCTTCTTACTCAATGCAGTTACCTTTGAGTTCGTGAAGCCCCTCTCTTTCATCGAGGATGAAAGCAAAGCTTGAGCCTTAGCATGGTCCATCACTATGACCTCCTTCGGTTCTGTCTCCTCCTTTGAAGCTGGTTCCTTCCTCAACCGGACATAACAGTCCGGATATGACCGCTTGCTGGGCCAGAATTCCACCTCCTCTAGGGGAACTGAACCCAACTTATCCGATATGACAATCTTTCCAGACGTCATCGGCATGTGCTCAGCATACCTCCACGGGTTAGCATCTGAGCACAAGGAGCACAAGGGAAGGTCTTTCACATTGAGCCTTTTCTGGGGCCCATGTGATGCTGCAAGCCTCTGCATCTGCAGTTCCATTGCAGCCACCTTCTCCTGATTCTCCTTCTGCATTTGTTGGATCATTCTAACGATGGAGGAGAGGGCTTGTCCCAGCTCTACTGGGAGAGCGGACGATGTTGAGGGAATAGGCTCCGGGATCTGAACCGGAGTAGCCGACACCTCATCGACCTCTTCCTCTACAATGTCTGGGGCTTGAACTTCATCCTGGGCTCCTGCCAGGAGGTCTTCCTTCCAGACGCTCGTCCACGTCAGACATCCTGTCGTCCAACTGGATGTCTTGCAAAGCGACCGCGACTTCAGCATCCACCTGGATATGAACTTGGGGGATCTCCTCTTGATGCTGGGGAATCACTGCATCAGCTGATGCCCTAGGGAAAAGATACGCCCTCATCTTCTCACTTTGAAGATAAGGTCCAGAGGTGTTCTTCTGGAAGCCCCTTACCCAGGTACGAAGCTTCTCCCTTGCTATATCCCTTGATTCCGCCGTCCTAGGGGATCAAAGGCCTGAGTAATCAGGTTAGTGCACACAGTACATACCTGAGGGTCAACAATACTGGAGATCACCCTTGGAGACAGCGCATGCTGCGTGCCTCCTACAAAACTCACGTCCGCAGAGGTTCTTACTGCGGACGTTGCAGAAAACTCTTCCGCACTTCGGAGGGTCCTCCTGTAAAGAGAAGAAATTTCCATGAGTATCAAGTGAACTACGTATCACTGGATATGCACAGTTTAGCATAACAAATCAGAAAGGAAAGACACACACTTGTGTTTCCTTCAAAACCAATTGTTGCACCCTTCCAGATAATAAAATCGTATGGTTAATCTCTTCTAGAATAACCAATGAAAAGTTTCCAGAGGAAACAGGTGTAGCTCACACCTAAGCAATGATTTGAAAATCCCGGATAATAGACAAGAAAGAACTCACTTTCTTATCTGTAAGGCAACCCCAAAGGGCTGTGCAAGAAAACACAAAAGTGTTAGAACACACAGTGCTGTACCAAAACTTATACTATAGTTTTCTTCCTACAGTATATGTTATACCAAAGAATACTGGTACAGTATAGGAGGTAATGTGCCGGCCGGCACACACCATAACTAGCTTTAAAGTATACTACTTAACAGCTATAAGGCGGCAGAACGCTGGTTCAAATGCATGTGCCAGCCGGCAACAGCCAATGTCGGCCGGCAATAACTTCCGGCCGGCAACTACACAAGGTAGTACCCGGCTGCCGGCCACTGGGCTGACATTAGCCAGCCGGCAAAGGTAAACAACCGATGCCGGCCAGCAGCAAAAGAACCAGAGGACTACGACTGCCCGGCTGCCGGCCTCATAGGCCGGCAGCCGGGTCGGGTACAGCACTAGAAGAAAACAGAATGGATGCCGGGATAAGAGCGTAAATTACCTCCAAGCCCGGCAATCCGAAAGAGTGCATATAAGGAAGGGGAGAATCTAATTCAGGCTTCCTGACCAATGCCGTCTGGCTCTACAGGCAGGCATGGCTGAGGGACCAAGAGAGGTCCGGGCAGCACTCAAAGCAGAAGACCCTTGACGGCCGGCAGAGTCTGCTATCAAGAGAGTCTCTCTTGATAGCTGAGTCGGTAGGGTCCCTGCCAGCATGGTTTCTAGCCGTACAGGTGGTGGTTCAAATCACCACCCGGCCAGAAGCTGTTTACCATAAAATTAATTCCAAGTGGATATATATTCCCAAGATAGAATTCGGTATTAAATGCCATTCGTGGGTGATATTTACATTATTTAAAATCACGTGTGCTTGTGATATATGTTCATATATATATATATATATATATATATATATATATATATATATATATATATATATATATATATATATATATATATATATATATATATATATATATATATATATATATATATATATATATATATATATATATATATATATATATGACCATCAGCTGCAACAGTTTATGTTTTTAGACCATTGCAGATTTAAGGCCTCGAACAGGTCCTCCACTTGTAATTTTTTAGTGTCAGTCCACACCAAATCGTTTCATCTTCCTTTCCCTGTTTCTTTTGTAATTTCTAGGGACATATCCGGTTATTCTTAATGACCATCTATTACATGACGTTTTCATTATATGCTTTGGGCACACATCATTCATTTTTCTTACAAGTTGTTAGAATATCTTCTACTTACTTTCGTAACCATGTAGCTCTTTTTCTGTCTCTCAGTGTTATATATAACATTATTATTTTTTATTGCTCTTTGAGTTGTACGAAGCCTCTTAACTATGGCTTTAGTAATGCTCCAAGTTTATGATAGAAGATTTAACACTGATAAAACCCTCTCAATATATTCTTGTCTTTTTAGAGAAAGTTTCACTTTAATTTTTTTAATCACATTACCTTTTCCCAAAACTCTTCACCTCACGCATATATATATATATATATATATATATATATATATATATATATATATATATATATATATATATATATATATATATATATATATATATATATATATATATATATATATATATGTATGTGTGTATATATTAATTGCGTGTGTTTGGGAATACTTTGGGCCTGACCTATGTATGTATATTCTCATCGATCTCTAACGGTTCGTCCATAAATCTTATATGTTCTTTCAGTATCCATTGAACATTATATTAGTTTTATCCATATTAATTCTTTTGGATATCATTTCTGCTTTCTATATTGAAATATTCTACCATCTTTTGCAATTCCTCCTATCATTTAAAAAGTACAACTTTATCATCTTCAAATATGAAGTTGTTAAGATCTTCCCCATTATTGTTAATTCCCACAGTTTCCAATCTGAGTTTGTTTAATCTTATTGTAGGTGTTCTTTGAATAATTTAGGAGAAATGCGGTGTCCTTGTCAAACTCCATTCTCGATCGGCATAATTTCATCATCTTTGTCTGATTTTAGGATTGCTGTATTTCCTGTATAGATATCTTCAAGCGTTCTAAAACATGATTCATTTATTCCTTATCTTTGAAAGGTTTTCATTACCACTGCGGTTAAGACAGATTCAAAGGTTTTCGCAAAATCAATTAATGCAATTCAGAGTGGTTTGTCATTGTATATCATTTCATTCTTAACTGATTATTTATATGGATATTGTCAGATTTTGAATACCCATTTCTAAAGCATACCAACTCCCTTACTTGATTGAAGTCTAGCTATCTATTTATTCGGCCTATATGATCTTTGAGAATATTTCACATATTAAGTTGATTTTTCTTGTTTTGTGAATTAGTTTTATGATAAATTTTATCCAAACTGTAGGTATAGAGCATTCTTGCAGTCATTTTGAAAGTCGAATTTCGTAGACTCTTCGAACATTAACTTTTCTTGATAAATCTATAAAATAAAAGGAATTGACTCTTTATTTCAAAAGTTATTCAAGTTTAGGTGATGACGGTTTTTTTTTTTTTTTTTTTTTTTTTTTGTCACCTTTTAATTAGATTTATCAGGTAGTACAACTCACGCGGAGGGAAATGCTATTATCTATCACCTTTCGACCCCAAATTTCTATTTTTCTCTTTGTTACCGAACCAAAATGTAGGGATAGAGACTTGTTTATAGTATAAATTATTAAGAGTTTTTTCTACTAGAATATATGAAAAAGTAAAACATAA
>NC_090731.1:50568515-50573515 GCF_036898095.1 Palaemon carinicauda
CTTCGCGCGTTTGATGCATACCTTCTCCAAACTCCGGTTGCATCCTTTAGCTGTGCTCTTAGCACTGGGTCTGTCACTGAAGCAAACTGAAGAGAGCCTAGTACCCTCTCCTGTTCGCGTCTTGATATCCTTTCGGAATCTAGAAGTCTCTTGACAGAGCCCGCTATCTCCTTCCTTTTCTTCGTCGGGATGGAGAAACTTTGTGACAAAAGGTCCCAGTGGATTCCCAGCCACTGGAACTTTTGGGATGGAGAAAGTCGAGACTTTTTTCTGTTGATCTTGAAGCCTAGGTACTCTAGGAACTGGATCATCTGACTGGAAGCTTGCAAGCATTCGGTCTCGGATGCTGCCCACACCAGCCAGTCGTCCAGGTAGGCTACTACCTGAATTCCCTTTAGGCGTAATTGTTTGAGAGCTGCGCTCGCAAGCTTCGTGAAAATCCTTGGGGCTATGTTTAGCCCGAATGGCATGGCTCTGAAGCCGTACAGTCTCCGTTGTAGCCTGAACCCTAGGTAGGGGGAGAGTCGACGGCTGATTGGAATGTGCCAATAGGCGTCTGACAAGTCTATAGAGACTGAGTATGCCCTCTTGGGCAGTAAGGTCCTTATGTGTTGCAGTGTTAGCATCTTGAATTTGCAATTCACTATGAACTTGTTGAGTGGTGACAAGTCCAGAATGACTCTGAGTTTTTCCGAGTCTTTCTTGGGAACACAAAACAGCCTCCCTTGGAATTTGACGGACTTCACCTTTCGGATCACATTTTTCTCCAACAGTTCTTGAACGTACTCCTCCAAAACGGGGGTGGAGTGTTGGAAAAACGAAGGCATGGGGGTGGAGTGCTGTACCAGCTCCAACCCAGTCCATTCTTGAGTAGGCTTTGGGCCCAGGGATCGAAGGTCCAGCGATCCCAAAATTTCATCAGTCTCCCTCCTACCGGTATGATTTCACTTGGACTGCCGTCCTGAGGTCTCGCCTCCCTGACCACGACCACCTCTGAATCCCCTTCCCCTTGAGGGGCGCCTAGACGAGCCTCTGGCTGCTCCTCTAGGTTTTGCACGAAAGGAAGAAGACTGTCCTTCGAACGATTGGGGTGAATGTGGTTGACTGACCTGGCACAGCCTGGGGTACCCACTGAAAAGCATTCGGGGTTTTTGCCACCATCTGGGGCACTGGAGGCAAAGGCAATTGCAGTTGCTGTTGCTGTCTATAAGGCTTGGCTGGCCGAGATGGTAGCCTAGTCCTCATATTCTTCCTCTTTGGTTGAGGACCCTCATCCGGGGAAGATTTTCTTTTGATAGCCAGGCCCCACTTCTGGAGAAGGTTTCTATTCTCCACGGCGGCCTTATCAACAACCTCTTTGACCACATCGGTAGGGAAAAGGTCTTTTCCCCAAATGTTGGAGGAGATTAATTTCCTTGGCTCGTGTCTCACCGAAGCCCCGGTGAACACGAACTCCCTGCAAGCTCTCCTTGCCTTGATGAAGCCATAAAGGTCCTTCGTCACTGTGGCTAGGTGAGACTTAGCCACTACCATGAACATTTCATGGAACTTAGGGTCACTTGCCATCGTCTCAAGAGTAGTCTGATGAGACATTGAGGCAGCCAGTCTTTCTTTGGTCTCGAACTCTCTTCGTAAAAGAGATTCGGACAGCTTGGAGAGGTCCTCGCCGAATTGCCGTCCGGCAATATCAGCCTCCAACTTTCCCACTGAGAATGTCAGATGGACATCCTTCCAGTCTTTGTGGTCCATAGGCAGAGCCAGCGACAAGGGTTTACACTCCTCCAGGGAGGGGCAAGGCTTGCCGGCCTCGACTGCCTTTAGGACAGCCGCAAACCCTTTCTGTAAAAAGGGGAAGGCTCTATCAGGAGAGGACACAAAAGAAGGGAGCTTCTTGCTCAATGCAGCTACCTTCGAATTAGAGAAGCCCCTCTCTTTCATCGAGGATGAAAGTAGGGCTTGAGCCTTAGCGTGGTCCATAATAATGACCTTCTTCGGCTCTGTCTCCTCCCTTGAAGCTGGTTCTTTTCTCAGCCGGACATAGCAGTCCGGATATGATGCCTTGCTGGGCCAGAATTCTATCTCCTCTAGGGGAACTGAACCCAGCTTACCCGAGATAACGATCTTTC
Organism: Palaemon carinicauda; assembly: GCF_036898095.1. Classification (NCBI taxonomy): domain Eukaryota; kingdom Metazoa; phylum Arthropoda; class Malacostraca; order Decapoda; family Palaemonidae; genus Palaemon; species Palaemon carinicauda. The sequence continues at coordinate 50,570,642 of NC_090731.1, forward strand.
CAGTCGTCATCGGCATGTGCTCAGCATACCTCCATGGGTTAGCATCTGAGCATATGGGAAGGTCTTTCACATTGAGCCTTTTCTGGGGCCCATGTGATTCTGCTAGGGACTGCATACGCAGTTCCATTGCAGCCGCCTTCTCCTGATTCTCCTTCTGCATTTGTTGGATCATTCCAACAATCAAAGAGAGGGCCTGTCCCAGTTCTACTGGGAGACCAGCCGATGTTGAGGGGATAGGCTCCGGCATCTGAACCGGAGTAGCCGACACCTCGTCGACCACATCCTCTACGACATCCGGGGTTTGAACTTGAACCTGACCTTCTGCCAGGAGGTCTTCTTCCGAACGTTTATCCACGTCAGACATCCTGTCATACATCTGGATGTCTTGCATCGCATCTGCGACTTCCGAGTCCACCTGGACTTGATCTTGAGGGATCTCCTCTTGAGGCTGGGGAATCACTGCCTCAGCTGATGCCTGGGGAAAAAGATACGCCCTCATCTTCTCACTTGGAAGATAAGGGCCAGAGGTGTTCTTCTTGAAGCCCCTTACCCTAGTACGAAGCTTTTCCCTTGCTACATCCCTTGATTCCGCCGTTCTAGGGGAATCAAAAGCCTCAGTAATCAGGTTAGTGCATACAGTACATACCTGAGGGTCCCAATACTGGAGATCATCCTTGGAGACAGCGCATGCTGCGTGTCTCCTACAACACTCATGTCCGCAGAGGTTCTTGCTGCGGACATTGCAGAAAACATTTCCGCACTTCGGAGGGTCCTCCTGTAAAGAGAAGAAATTTCCATGAGTATCAAGTGAACTATGTATCACTGGATATGCATAGTATAGCATAACAATTCATAAAGGAAAGACACACACTTGTGTTTCCCTCACAACCCATTGTTGCAGCCTTCCAGATAATAAAATAAAAAATGGTTTATCTCTTCTAGAGTAACCAATGCAAGGTTTCCAGAGGAAACAGGTGGAGCTCACACCTAGGCAATGATTTTAAAATCCTGGATAATAGACAGGGAAGAACTCTGCTTCCTATCTGAGGGCAACAGCAAAGGGCTGTGCAAGAAAACACAATAGTGTTAGAAGATACAGTGCTGTACCTAAACCTTTACTATAGTTTTCTTCTTACTGTATATGCTATACAGAAGAATACTAGTACAGTATAGGAGGATGTGTGCCGGCCTGCCTTTGCCGGCCGGCACACACCACAACTAGCTTTAAGGTATACTACTTAACAGCTATAGGGCGGCAGCACTCTGGTTCAAATGCCTGTGCCGGTCAGCAGCAACTTCCGGCCGGCAACAGCCAGTGTTGGCCGGCAATGACTGCCGGCCAGCAACTACACAAGGTAGTACCCAGCTGCCAGCCACACTCTTGGTGACCGGCAGACAAGGACTGACATAAGCCGGCCGGCAAAGGTACAAGACTGATGCCAGCCGGCAGCAAAAGAATCAGAAGACTACACCTGCCCGGCTGCCGGCCTCATAGGCCGGCAGCCGGGACAGGTACAGCACTAGAAGAAAATAGAATGGATGCCGGGATAAGAGTGTACACAACCCCCCAAGCCCGGCAACCGAAAGAGGTCATATAAGGAAGGGGAGAAACTTAATTCAGGCTTCCTTGACCAATGCCGTCCGGCTCTGCCGGCAGGCATGGATGAGGGACCAAGAGAGGTCCGGGCAGCACTCGAAAACATAAGACCCTTGCCGGCCAGCATCTCTGCCGGCCGGCAATGGGCCTAGTCAATTCCACATCCCAACCTATACTAGGTCCAGAAGTAGAACGACGTACAGTACAGTAATACCCCTGCCGGCCAGCTCTGCCGGCCGGCAAGGTACAGTACAGTAATGGCTAGGCCATTACGGAGATAGAGGGGGAAGGGACAAGAGGGTCCTGCCAACCTTGCTTTAGTGACAGATCACCCGCAGCCAAGAACTTTGTCTTAGCCTAAGGGAGATCTAAGGGAAAGGGCCAGCAATACTTGCCAGCTTCCAGAGCACCAAAGCAAGGAAGGCGTTGCAACTCCCAAGGGAAGAACTTATCCTCCCCCGAGAACAGCAACAGGACTTAGTCTGGTCGATCACAAAAGAAGGAATCATAACTTACAGAAACCTTCGGTAGTGACCTAAGGGAGCTAAGCTCCCTTTGTAAGTGTTAGGTCAGCGAGGGAGACTCTGCCCCAAGCCAGACAACACGGACTCAGACTAAAAACTCTGTTGTTCTGTCCCTCTTTGAACCAGACTTACTGGAACAGGAAGGTACAGTAACACCCTCGTATAGTTTTATCGAAAATAAATTCGGAAAAAACCACTTAGGGATAAGCCCAAGGCTTAAACAGAGGGAAAGGGATTGCATACCTTCTCCGAAGAAAAGAAAGCAACCGGGGAGTATGATAAAGTATACTAAGGCTCCATAAGCAATTAGCCTAGGCACCAAGAGAATCGATTACCTAATTCACCGAAACTCACACGTATACAATCTTGGAAATATTCCACACAGTCTTAAATGTATAAAATATAGCCTAAAGTTTCAATAAAATTTTAATTACACTCGTAAAAACCAAAATCATGCATGAAGTACTAGGACCAAACGACTAGGCTACATGGCCTGGCGTAGGCCAGAATGGCGAATACTTCGCCAAATAATACTAAGCATGAAAGGAAATCCTATGTAAAATTAAATAGCTAAAATTTATTAAAGCAAAACAACCAGGAATGTCACTCTGACTAACTAATTTATACCTAGCGAGTGACAGTGTCCAGGACACCTCTGGTAGGCTACGGCTCTTGCATCAAAGATTAATCCTATTAATCACTCAAAATTTTACCAAGAGCCTACATTTATACATAACAGACACTATACTCAAC
>NC_090731.1:50578515-50584509 GCF_036898095.1 Palaemon carinicauda
AGTAGTTTAGAACGTAGTGATAGCGTAGTTGTAGATCTTGGGATTTTGAAGGACAAACTGAATTGGACTATTGAAGAGCTAATCAAAGCTCAGAAAAAGGATTTTCGGGATCTCCCTATTGAGTCAGGTGATGTGACTGATATAACCGGTCCCAAATTTAAAATAATTAATAATATTTTATATAGGTTGACTAGGCCTATGGAGGCTGATAACTTTGATTATGAAATTTTGAAACAGATAATGGTTCCATTTGTTTACAGGAATGAGTTGATATCATTGGCACATGAAAGTGGTTTGGCCGGACATTTTGGCATTCATAAGACTTCTGGCAAGCTGTTAATGAATTATTATTGGCCGAAGTTGAAGGCGGACGTAAAGAAGTTTGTCAATAGCTGTGATGTTTGTCAGAAGGTCGGTAAACCTAATCAGCTTATTCCAAAAGCGCCTCTATGTCCTATTCCCGTGGTTTCCGAACCTTTCACGGAGGTCATTATTGATATTGTTGGACCATTACCAAGGACTCGTAGTGGAAATGAATATATTTTGACTATCATGGATAGGATGTCTCGATATCCCGAGGCAATACCACTACGTACAATAAAAAGTGTTAAAATTGTAGATGTACTAATTGACTTTTTTACCAGGTTTGGGATGCCTAAAATTATTCAATCGGATTGTGGTTCTAATTTTGTTAGCAGGTATTTCAGAGATAAAATGGCAGAGTTAAATATAAAACATGTGACCTCTTCTCCATATCATCCAGAAAGTCAGGGAGCTCTGGAGAGATTTCATCAAACCCTGAAATCAATGGTAAAGAAATATTGTTTGATTAATGGTTCTGAATGGGATAAGGAATTACCTTATTTGTTGTTCGCTTTTCGTTCTGTCCCGAGTCAGTCTTTAGGTTTTTCGCCTTTCAGCCTTGTGTTTGGCCATTGTGTTCGAGGTCCTCTTGATGTTGTTCGAGAGTCCTGGGAGGGAGACGTCCCTGAGATCAATTTATTAGATTATGTGTCTAATCTAGGTGATAAGTTAACAAAAGCTTGGAAATTTGCAGGTGAAAATTTATTGTGTAGCCAAAAAAGAATGAAGTACTTTTTTGACAGAAGGTCTAAAGCACGTGACTTTGCGGTAGGCGACAAAGTTTTGGTTTTGTTACCCATTCCTGGAAATCCATTGAAAGCATCTTTTTCAGGTCCTTGGAAAATTCTGAAAAAAATTAGTGAAGTTAATTATTTAGTAGAGACTCCCAAGAGAAGGAAACCTTTTCAGCTTTGTCACATAAATATGTTGAAGGCTTATGTAGATCGGGAGAAAGTCACTCCCGTGGCAACCATGGGGAATGCTGTAGTTTCCGAGAACGATAAACTTTTTTCTTTTTCAGAGGGTGAAAGTATTGATGATAATTGTTTTAATGGAAGTGAATGGCGTTCAGATGATAAGAATTCTTTGAAACATTTTTTCTGGTATGGTTTCTCATTTAAGTAATGAAGAACAAAAGTCTTTAAAGAAATTGGTATTTAATTATAATGAATTATTTTCGGATGTACCGGGAAGGACTAATGTCCTTGAACATGACGTGGATGTAGGTAGTGCCACTCCTGTGAAACGAGCGCCTTACAGGTTGAATCCCTTTAAAAATGAGGTTGTGGCGAAGGAAGTTGATTATATGCTAAAACATGACCTAATTGAACCTAGTCAAAGTCCTTGGTCATCCCCTGTTGTATTGGTAAAGAAACCCGACGGTAATTTCAGGTTATGTTTTGATTACCGTAAATTGAATGAAGTGTCTAAGTCTGATTGTTACCCATTACCACGAATTGAGGATTGTATTGATCGTATGGGTAAGGCCAAGTACATTAGTAAATTCGATTTGCTGAAAGGTTATTGGCAGGTTCCTCTTTCGAAGCGGGCAAGGGCCCTGTCCGCTTTCGTAACACCCCAGGGACTATTTCAATGTAAAGTGATGCAGTTTGGTATGAAGAACGCGGCTGCCACCTTTCAGAGGTTAATGAATACTTTAGTCTATGGTTTAGAGGGGTGTGTAGTTTATATTGATGATATTGTTATTTATAGTAATGATTGGGAAACTCATTTAAAACGTATTAGGGCACTGTTTGAGGTTTTGAAGAAAGCAGGTTTAGTAATTAATTTAAAGAAAAGTGAATTCGCAAAGGCGAGGGTCGTATATTTGGGTCATGAAGTTGGTAATGGTAAAGTTGCTCCTAAGCAAGCAAATATCGAATGTATTGAAAAAATGTTAATCCCTAAGTGCAGGAGGGATGTCAGAAGATTCCTTGGGTTGTGTGGGTACTACCGAAGGTTTGTTAGAAATTTTTCTGACATCGCCGATCCTTTGACTAATCTCTTAAGAAAGAAGGTAGCTTTTGTCTGGACTGATGAAACACAAAGGGCTTTTGATAATTTAAAAAGAGTATTAATTAATTTCCCTGTCTTAAGAGCTCCTGATTTTGACCTTCCTTTTTCTCTTGCCACGGATGCAAGTGACGTTGGTGTAGGAGCGGTGTTGTTGCAGAATGACGAGCAGGGAGTTTCTCATCCTGTCGCATTCTTTTCAAAAAAATTGTCCTCCGCCCAACGTAGGTATTCAACTGTGGAGAAAGAGACACTTGCGTTAATATTCGCTATTAATCATTTTCAGGTTTATCTCTCCTCCTCAGATACACCTATTAAGGTCTTGACAGACCATAATCCCCTGACCTTCATCAGCAGATACAAAAATAAAAATCAACGATTGATGAGGTGGAGTCTCATGCTACAAGAGTGGAATTTAGAATTTTCCCACATCCCAGGAAAAGATAATATTGTTGCCGATTTTCTCTCTCGCAGCGTTGAATATTAGTTGATTGACAGAGGGCTATGCAGTTATTAAAGGTAGTATCTGTATCGCTCTAATTATGGTGTGTGTGCTGTTGAAGGGGGCACGTAGTGAGTAGAAGTAAATGTATATTTAAGATTTATTAATCATGGTTTGTTTACAGAAGACTATAATGTTCTGGGTATATGATATAGGATCTTTAAGGTTAAAAGGTGAGGGTGATCACTGGTACTTTCCAATGATTGATTAATTAGATGGGTCATGGGCTCACGGGTCTGTAGCACAACAGCCGTTTTTTAGGCGCTACAGGCTGGTGTATGAGTGGTACCCTAGACTGAGTTAAGGTTAATCTACTAAGGTTTAGAGGTTTCAGGTACGATAAGGTTTATAATAAGCTAAGAAAAGAGATAGGCACTAATCTGGTATTCTGTATTTTCAGGCTAATAATTACACTCCTCCAGGGAGGGGCAAGGCTTGCCGGCCTCGACTGCCTTTAGGACAGCCGCAAACCCTTTCTGTAAAAAGGGGAAGGCTCTATCAGGAGAGGACACAAAAGAAGGGAGCTTCTTGCTCAATGCAGCTACCTTCGAATTAGAGAAGCCCCTCTCTTTCATCGAGGATGAAAGTAGGGCTTGAGCCTTAGCGTGGTCCATAATAATGACCTTCTTCGGCTCTGTCTCCTCCCTTGAAGCTGGTTCTTTTCTCAGCCGGACATAGCAGTCCGGATATGATGCCTTGCTGGGCCAGAATTCTATCTCCTCTAGGGGAACTGAACCCAGCTTACCCGAGATAACGATCTTTCCAGTCGTCATCGGCATGTGCTCAGCATACCTCCATGGGTTAGCATCTGAGCATATGGGAAGGTCTTTCACATTGAGCCTTTTCTGGGGCCCATGTGATTCTGCTAGGGACTGCATACGCAGTTCCATTGCAGCCGCCTTCTCCTGATTCTCCTTCTGCATTTGTTGGATCATTCCAACAATCAAAGAGAGGGCCTGTCCCAGTTCTACTGGGAGACCAGCCGATGTTGAGGGGATAGGCTCCGGCATCTGAACCGGAGTAGCCGACACCTCGTCGACCACATCCTCTACGACATCCGGGGTTTGAACTTGAACCTGACCTTCTGCCAGGAGGTCTTCTTCCGAACGTTCATCCACGTCAGACATCCTGTCATACATCTGGATGTCTTGCATCGCATCTGCGACTTCCGAGTCCACCTGGACTTGATCTTGAGGGATCTCCTCTTGAGGCTGGGGAATCACTGCCTCAGCTGATGCCTGGGGAAAAAGATACGCCCTCATCTTCTCACTTGGAAGATAAGGGCCAGAGGTGTTCTTCTTGAAGCCCCTTACCCTAGTACGAAGCTTTTCCCTTGCTACATCCCTTGATTCCGCCGTTCTAGGGGAATCAAAAGCCTCAGTAATCAGGTTAGTGCATACAGTACATACCTGAGGGTCCCAATACTGGAGATCATCCTTGGAGACAGCGCATGCTGCGTGTCTCCTACAACACTCATGTCCGCAGAGGTTCTTGCTGCGGACATTGCAGAAAACATTTCCGCACTTCGGAGGGTCCTCCTGTAAAGAGAAGAAATTTCCATGAGTATCAAGTGAACTATGTATCACTGGATATGCATAGTATAGCATAACAATTCATAAAGGAAAGACACACACTTGTGTTTCCCTCACAACCCATTGTTGCAGCCTTCCAGATAATAAAATAAAAAATGGTTTATCTCTTCTAGAGTAACCAATGCAAGGTTTCCAGAGGAAACAGGTGGAGCTCACACCTAGGCAATGATTTTAAAATCCTGGATAATAGACAGGGAAGAACTCTGCTTCCTATCTGAGGGCAACAGCAAAGGGCTGTGCAAGAAAACACAATAGTGTTAGAAGATACAGTGCTGTACCTAAACCTTTACTATAGTTTTCTTCTTACTGTATATGCTATACAGAAGAATACTAGTACAGTATAGGAGGATGTGTGCCGGGCTGCCTTTGCCGGCCGGCACACACCACAACTAGCTTTAAAGTATACTACTTAACAGCTATAGGGCGGCAGCACTCTGGTTCAAATGCCTGTGCCGGTCGGCAGCAACTGCCGGCCGGCAACAGCCAGTGTTGGCCGGCAATGACTGCCGGCCAGCAACTACACAAGGTAGTACCCAGCTGCCAGCCACACTCTTGGTGACCGGCAGACAAGGACTGACATAAGCCGGCCGGCAAAGGTACAAGACTGATGCCAGCCGGCAGCAAAAGAATCAGAAGACTACACCTGCCCGGCTGCCGGCCTCATAGGCCGGCAGCCGGGACAGGTACAGCACTAGAAGAAAATAGAATGGATGCCGGGATAAGAGTGTACACAACCCCCCAAGCCCGGCAACCGAAAGAGGTCATATAAGGAAGGGGAGAAACTTAATTCAGGCTTCCTTGACCAATGCCGTCCGGCTCTGCCGGCAGGCATGGATGAGGGACCAAGAGAGGTCCGGGCAGCACTCGAAAACATAAGACCCTTGCCGGCCAGCATCTCTGCCGGCCGGCAATGGGCCTAGTCAATTCCACATCCCAACCTATACTAGGTCCAGAAGTAGAACGACGTACAGTACAGTAATACCCCTGCCGGCCAGCTCTGCCGGCCGGCAAGGTACAGTACAGTAATGGCTAGGCCATTACGGAGATAGAGGGGGAAGGGACAAGAGGGTCCTGCCAACCTTGCTTTAGTGACAGATCACCCGCAGCCAAGAACTTTGTCTTAGCCTAAGGGAGATCTAAGGGAAAGGGCCAGCAATACTTGCCAGCTTCCAGAGCACCAAAGCAAGGAAGGCGTTGCAACTCCCAAGGAAGAACTTATCCTCCCCCGAGAACAGCAACAGGACTTAGTCTGGTCGATCACAAAAGAAGGAATCATAACTTACAGAAACCTTCGGTAGTGACCTAAGGGAGCTAAGCTCCCTTTGTAAGTGTTAGGTCAGCGAGGGAGACTCTGCCCCAAGCCAGACAACACGGACTCAGACTAAAAACTCTGTTGTTCTGTCCCTCTTTGAACCAGACTTACTGGAACAGGAAGGTACAGTAACACCCTCGTATAGTTTTATCGAAAATAAATTCGGAAAAAACCACTTAGGGATAAGCCCAAGGCTTAAACAGAGGGAAAGG
>NC_090731.1:50585009-50587509 GCF_036898095.1 Palaemon carinicauda
TTAGGGTACGAGTATGCATTTTCTTTAAAGAAACTGGTGCTTATTGTTCGCTTCTAACAAGGTCATTCTCCAGGACACAACGTGGGCAGTCTAAGACTTTTGACGTCTGACTGGTAGCTGCCAATGGATCTAGGATCTCAACCCATGGGTTAGAGACCCTCCCGTTATCGTTTGGGAGTGCCTAATATCATTGGAAGTTTCTTCTTGCTGACATCATATTTTCAATCCTCGGTGCGGATCCCCTCCTCCCATTTCTACCTCCGGATTGATGTTGCTTAGCGACAGTTAGTCAACCCAGACTCATACTCGTTGAAACCTCTTCAACCTGTCCCCTGTTACCTCGCTCTCCCCATCATTGCACCCACTGATGTCAACACTCAACTCTTGTCACTGTATTCAGAAGTCTTCCGTCAAGAACTTCACCAAACACACAGAGTTCCCACCAGACATGGTATTTGTCACTATATCAAGATGACGGAGCCACCAGAGTTAGCCCATGGTCGGTGTCCTTACATATGGTCTAAAGAGGAACACCTCCGTAACCTATGCATTGTTCTCGACCACCTACAGCGGAATGGCCTTGTAGTCCGGTACAACAAGTTACCTTATGCACCAATGAAGTAGAGTTCTTAGAGCGTTGCATAACTATTGAAGGACTCCACCCCATTCTGAGAAGGTGCTAGCCTTCTGGAACTTCCCCAACCCCTGTACCATTAAAGCACTGCAAGAGTTATTGGGGTTATCAACTATTATCAGCGGTTCCTGCCAGCCATACCCGTCTCTTTTGGCCCCCTCTACATTTCCCTCAAGGGCAAGCCAAAAGCCATGAAGTTGGGTCCCTTCAAGAAGCAGCCTTCTGCAATGCAAAGAATGAACTATCAATAGCTGGTGCTATGACTCTCCTCGTACCACACATGCCAATCACTTGTTCTCCACTGACGCCAATGACATGGCTATTGGTGCAGTACTTGAGCAGGTGGTCTATGGCTCTCTACACCCTTTGGCCTTCTACGAGAGAAAATATGTCCAAGGCAGAATCTGGCTACTGTATCTTTAACCGTGAATAGCTGGTAATGCATTTGGCTGTCCCCCACTTTCGCAACTTCTTAGAAAGTACGACCTTCGTCCTTCACATGCTCCAGATGCCACTGTTACATACCTTCACTCGACAGTCTGACGCTTGGTCCACCGTCAACACCAACATCTCTCAGCTGTGTCCTACTATAATTACACTATTCAAATCGAAGAGCAGATGAATTTAAGAAGGATCACTAATGCAAGCAGAATGGCAGCCAGGTGTGAGACATAGGATGAAGACCAAAAAAATTCTTGCCTTGTAAATAATCTACAAAGAATAGAAGCTAAAATAGGTCTGGAATCAAGTAGTCAAAGAATGATGACTCGAATGCAGGATAACCTACAAAGAATGATTGTCCATCGAAACCAAGAAACATTTGAAGGAGCTGAGAATAGTTACCATATTGATAGAGTCAGGCATACAGAAACAAGAACACCATCTTTTAATGCTCTACGACGGTTTCTGCGTGCCTTCATTTATAATCCAAGATACCCCTATGAAACAGAAGACATGGAACGAATTGGCTTAATGTAACAACAAGGTAATCACTGTGATGCTTAAAAATAGAAGAATAAACCAGCTTGATTGTGTTGCATGGAGGAAAAAATTAGACAGCCTTTGTTACTTGAACCTCAAGAATATCTAAAAAAAAACTTCTCAATGGAACTTACCACCATATAAAACTATGTGTTGAAAACAAACCACTATACAATAATGGATTCCATGGGACTTCATTTGGAGCTAAATTTGTGAATGAGGGGTTCATGCTCACATTCAAAATACAAGGGCAAATATATCCCTGGTAGTATAAAAACAAATATATATATATATATATATATATATATATCACTTCACTTCACTTCCACTCCCAGGTAGGCTTTCACCCTCTCAGTGGAATCAGTTGTCTTCTCCACTCAATTCTGTTTTCCAAAATTCCCTCTCTTCTCAGCTGTTCAATTGTTGGCATGTTGTTCTTTGTCAAAATCTCTTCAATTCCATCCCTCCAGCGTTTACGTGGTCTACCTCTTGATCTCCTCCCACCAGGCGTCCAGTCCCATTTCTTCCTTGCAATTCTATTTCCATCCATTCTCATTAAATGTCCCAACCATCTCAGCAGTCCCTTCTCAATCTTGTTCAACATAGGAGATACCCCAACCATCCTTTTAAAATCTACATTTCTTATTCTATCTCTTCTTGTTTTGTGCATTATTGTTCTCAGGATTTTCATATCTGAAGCTTGGACTCTGCTGCTGTCTTTGATGGTCATTGTCCAGCTCTCTGATACATATGTCATGATTGGTGTTAGTAATCCTTCAAATATGGTTTTATTTACTTTTATAGGTACGTATGCATCTCTCATAATTGGATAGAGTGCTCCACAGCATTTATTATATTTCTTTATTCTTTCAGTAATTTCTTCTT
>NC_090731.1:50592509-50597509 GCF_036898095.1 Palaemon carinicauda
GGACATAAATAAAGTAATATCCATATTCAGCATTATAGCAACTTCCTAATTGTACTGATATGTAAACTTTATCCAAGTTCAACCGAGAATAAATATCAGATATATCCATCTAAACTATATATTCTAAAAACTACAGACATTGAGGGTGTACAATGTAACCCCAGATCAAGCTGAACTTCTGACTACTTTTTCATTTCACATTTCGACGCATTATCTTATATTACACGGAACTATAAAAACAAGAACAATATATATTGTCAGAAAATACTACAAATGATTTGTATTGAGAAGGTAATGTGCCTTGTCTCGAATCCATGTTCTTCCTTTTCTATCTCTTAATGTTATTCCCATCATTATTCTATCAATAACTCTTAGAGTTGTAAGTAGCTTATGTTTTATAGTGAGTCTCCTAGTTTCTGATATATATATATATATATATATATATGTATATATATATATATATATATATATATGAATAATCTCTAGAAATTCGTCGAAAACCATTATTTAGAGTCTCTCTACTTTTTCATTGAACTTTAAATTAGTTTTTTTCACTAAATATAGGTCATATATTTTTCCTATGTTTATTAAAATCTTCTATCATAGTTAACAATTCCTCCCGTACTTCGCTGAGAAGAAATATGTTATCTGCAAATCCTTAATGATTAAGGAATTCTTTGCAAAAAGTTTATGTATCACGGAGTGCATTTTTTCACTATTTATGTTCTTATAATTAGCTGAATTACTATAATTATAAACATATATATATATATATATATATATATATATAATATATATATATATATATATATAATCACACAAACACACACACATACATATATATATATATATATATGTGTGTGTGTGTGTGTGTGTGTGTATGTTTTTGCAGTGTATATATATATATATATATATATGTGTGTGTGTGTGTTTATGTGTGTGTGTACAGTAAATACACACACACACACATACACATATATATATATATATATATATTCACACAAACACACACACACATACATATATATATATATATATGTGTGTGTGTGTGTGTGTATGTTTTTGCAGTGTATATATATATATATATATGTGTGTGTGTGTGTGTGTGTTTATGTGTGTGTGAACAGTAAATACACACACACACACATATATATATATATATATATATGTATGTATATATATATATATATATATACATCATTGAGACATTAAAACATCTCTGAGTTAGGTAGACCTTTTACTAAGATCAGGCTAATCATAATGCTTTATATCTACAAATTTATACCTACGGAGATTTTATTTCCGCAAGTTCTTTAAGCAAATATATACACGATGACATGGTATCTTTTATATTATATTACATCATGGTATATTATACGATTATTCTTATGTTTTCTAAGAAAATCAATTATGTTGACCTCAACGGAGACTATTCATATTGTCTTCATGCCCATTTTTAATAACATATATTTGAAATTTAATTTTAGAGCTTCACTGAAAATCCATTTGGCCTTTGGTTTTATTATGGGAAGTATACGATTTTGAACAATTTGGCGAATGATTTTAGGGACCATTTTAAATGAATGTACATTTTTTTCCCCCGCCCAGTGTTGGGTTTCAACGCTGTAGAATATCAAACTTTGATTTTACCGTTTCGATGAAAACAGGATAAAAAATAACTTAGACTGTATATAATCCATCAACTATGGGAAAATAAGATATACCCAGTATTTGATTGAAAAGTGGTTGGAAAAAAAGGGATTTTCCTTCTTTTATAAAGTGTGTTATCAATATTTGGTTTAAAATTTTTGATGAATAATGGATGTGCGTCCTGATTCAGTTTAGTCCACTTATGTAACAATAACACATATTTAATAATCGTCTATTGAAAAGTGCAGTTCTGATACTTTTAGAATAAATTATTCAGCTGGAAATTTGTCGAAAATTGGGTGTACCACATCAAAACTATCAACATTCAGACAGATCCTCATATGGGTAACAACCAAAAAAAAATCACGTATATGTCAGGTATAATTGTTAGTCATATCTGCACTGAAAATAAAAATGCTACAGGAATCGCACCAGTAACTTAGAAAAAAGGGCAGTTGCAGGAACAAAATCTAATACAAAAACAGAGAGGCAGGCAGACAGAAAGACATGAAGACGTACAAATTAGTTTGGCTTCTAAACCTCTTTCTTTTCGAAACAAATTCCATAGAATGTTCGCAAAAGTTTGACGTCTGGGTTTCGTTAAATAAAAAAAAAAAAAAAAAAACCACACATGAACGATTAGCTTTTCAGATTTATAAAACCATTCTGTCCCAAAAGTTTTCCAATTATGTAGGCTCTAAGGGAAATTATAGCTTTATCATGAAAAGATGCTCAGTTATATTTGTTGGTGTTAAGGGATAAATATATATACTATTATATATAGGAGTGGAGATATATGATAAAATACCTGGAAAACAAAGCTTCCGTGCGATATAGGTAAAGTTGAGAGAAACAAAAGTGGTATGCAATACTACATGTTAAATACATTTATAAATTCAGAAATGAGAAAGCCAAAGAAAAGAAAATTTATAATATACATATATGTATATATATATATATATATATATGTGTATATATATATATATATATATATACATATATATATGTATATATATAAATATATATATATATATATATATATATAAATATATATGTGTGTGTATACGTATATATATATATATATATATATGTATATATATATATATATATATATATACAGTATATATATACATATATAAATATATACAATCTAAAAAGATTAAGAATATTATTGAAGAAAAGCTAAGAGATGAACGTGCAGGATTTAGTAAAGGTAGAAGCTGCACTAACCACATTTTCATTTTGAGACATGTACAGCAATACGTAAAATATAGAAATCCCCTTTTGATGGTATTTTTGGACTATAAAATAGCTTTGATAGTGTGCACCGGTCTGTTATTATGGAATTTCTCTTAAATATGTAAATTTGATTAAGTCTGTTCAAGAACATAGCAAGTGTAAATTTTATGTTAATTAACTCTTATCAAATGAATTCTCAATGAACAGGGGAGTACTCAAGGGGAATGTGTTGTCTATGTTTTTTTATCCTTCTCATGGACTTTGTAATACGTAGAACTGTCAGAGATGGTGGAGAAGGATTGGACTGGATTATTAATAGGAATTTAGCTGACCTGGAGTATACTGATAATGCTGTCCATGTTAGTAGAACACCACAGGATTTGCAATGTTTGCTTACCAGAGTGCAGGAAATATCACATGAGGTTGGGATGAAGATAAATAGAAAATATCACATGAGGTTGGGATGAAGATAAATAGAAAAAAGACAGAGATGATGAGAACGGAAAGTGCAATGGAAGATGATATCATTGGAAGGAGATAGGATTAATGAGGCAGAATCATTTAAGATTTTAGGAACTATGATCTCCAATACAGGGTATTTAGAATTAGAGTTTAGTGAAAGATTGAAAAAAGAAAACCAGGCAATGGATTGGTTCAGTAAAATTTGGAAATTAAATCGCTAGAAATAACATATAAAAATAAAACTATATATCAGTTTAGTGATATCGGTGTTACTCTATGGACATGAGTCATGGTATGACAATGAAAACATTCTCCAATAGATTTAGTAGATTTGTGAACACAGCCCTCAGAAGGATATTAGGAGTTGAATGGCAGGACAAGGTTAGAAATGAGTATATAGAGAGATTACTCGAGTGCCATATGTGGATGAGATCATGATGAGGGATAGATGGGGCTTGGGCATGCTCTTCGCACTACCCAAGATAGATTAATTCACCAAACGTTCAGCTGTGCTCCACAATTCAATACGTCTCCATTCACCATCTATTTCTTGCCTCATGGTCCTCAACCATGTAGGCCTTAGTCTTTCAACTCTTCTGATTCATTGTGGAGCACAGCTGAACGTTTGGTGAATTAATCTATCTTGGGTAGTGCGAAGACAAGTTTTGTCTTCTTCTATATGGCATCTTTTTAGGAAGATTTATACATTCCATATGGTACAGTAAATATACTAAGATACATATATTATTATTAGTTATGTATTAATAAAGTTGTTCACTCATTTTTTTTCCTAGAAAGAACCTCGCCGAGTTTTTATAATATTTCGAATGTTGGATATGGAATGTGCTAACTCGCTGCATTTATATACAAAAAGTACTACAAGTTTCATACAAAAAAAAAATATTTCTTGAGGTAGACCAAACTGAATTTGCACCTGATTTATTGCTTAAATCTTTTTTTTTTTTTTACCTTCGATGATAATTGCCTAGTATAGCAAAGCAGTTGTATATAAATATGCGTATATGCTTTGCTATTACTTATGCATTTTTTGTCTATATATGTACCAATATGTAGGATATGTGCACATATGTATGCTTTTTGTGTGGAAATGGTTATATGTGCTTGATTGTATATATGCATGTCTATATGTGTGTACAAGTGTGCAGGTGGGTGTGTGTACAGTACCTTACGTATCTACGTAATTGCATTTGCATAGGTAGTAGGTTAGACAAGGTACCATCTACTGGCTGTGATACTACCACTAGAGAACTATTTGAGCCTTTGATTGGCCAAGCAGTACTGCATTGGATCCGTGTCTTTTATACGGCTCGTTTTCCCTTTGCCTATACTGTACGTACCCCGAATAGTCTGTCCTTTTCTTTCTACATTATCTCTACCCTTATACATCTGAAAAACGCTGAGACTGATAAACAATTGTTCGTCGCTCAATGGGGAGACCTACTGAACTGTTATTTAGTGGGTACTTTCCTCTAGTTCTCTAGTTATAAATAGTGACATAGCCTCTTTACCATAGACTTTAATTTTCTTTGGGTAGAATTCTCTTGCTTGGCGGTAACCTCGTACATACTATTATATCGTATTTCTCTTGCTCTTGTTTTCATTTGTTTGTTTTTTATAGTTTATATACG
>NC_090731.1:50602509-50605009 GCF_036898095.1 Palaemon carinicauda
CACTGAGGCAAACTGGAGGGACCCCAACACTCTCTCCTGTTGCCTTCTTGATATCCTCTCGGATTGAAGGAGTTTTGACTGATCCTGCTATCTCTTTCCTCTTCTTTGATGGAATGGAAAGTCAGTGTGACTGTAAGTCCCAATGGACGCCCAGCCACTAGAACTTTTGAGTTGGAGATAGTCGAGACTTTTCCAAGTTGATCTTGAATCCTAAGTGTTCCAGGAACTGGATCACTTCCTTGGAGGCTTGCATGCACTCTTCCTCGGATGCTGCCCACACCAGCCAGTCGTCTAGGTAGGCTACTACCTGGATTCCTTTTAGGCGTAGTTCATGAATGACTGTATTCGCAAGCTTGGTGAATACCCTTGGGGCTATGTTTAGACCGAAGGGCATGGCTCTGAAAACATACTTTCTGTTCTGTAGTTCGAACCCTAGGTAGGGGGAAACTTGACGGTTGATTGGAGCGTGCCAGTACGCATCAGTCATGTCTATGGAGACTGTGTATGCCTGTTTGGGCAAAAGGGTCCTTATGTGTTGAAGCGTCAGCATTTTGAACTTATGGTTCACTATGAACTTGTTGAGTGGTGATAAGTCCAGAATGACTCTGAGCTTATCCGAGTCCTTCTTCGGAACACAAAACAGCCTTCCTTGGAATCTGATGGACTTTGCCTTCTGTATAACTCTTTTGTACAGGAGTTCCTGAACATATTCTCCAAGTATGGGGGTTGAGTGTTAGAAGAATTGAGGGAAGTTTGGTGGCATTGAGCTCCAACTCCACCCTAGTCCGTTCTTGATTAGGCTGTGGGCCTAGGGATCGAAGGTCCAACGATCCCGGAAGAGGAGAAGTCTCCCTCCTACCGGTAGCATCTCACTTGGAGTGCTGGTTGGAGGACTTACCTCCTTGGCCACGTCCACCAGGTTGCCCCTACCTCTGAAGGGGCGTCTAGAGGATCCTTGAAAGAAACCTCGAGACTTCGGCCTAAAGGTTGTCGACTGCCTTTCGAATACTGGGGTGAACACAGGTAATTGGGTCGCCAGCATTTGGGGCACCAGTTGGAAGGTGGTTGTTGGCTGTGCCATCGTCTGGGGCACCGTGGCCATGGGAAGCTGTTGCTGTTGTCTTGCCCGAGAGGGCACTCTTGTTCGTTTTGATTTATTCTTCGGCTGGGGACCCTCATCAGCAGAAGAATTCTTTTTAGAGGACAAGCCCCACTTGGAGAGGAGATTCCTGTTCTCTGTAGCGGCTTTGTCCACGATCTCTTTGACCCTTCGCTTGGGAAGAGATCTTTTCCCCAGATATTGGAGGCTATCAGCTTCCTTGGTTCGTGCCTCACCGCAGCCGAGGTGAACACGAACTCTCTACAAGCCCTTCGGGCTTTGATAAAATTGTACAGGTCCTTGGAGACTCGCCAAATGAGATTTGGCGAAGGCCATGTACATGTCTGGGGTGTCCGGGATGCTTGCCATAGTCTCTAGGCCAGTCTGCAGAGACATGGAAGCAGCAAGACGTTCTTTAGTCTCCTGTTCCCTGCGCAGGAGTGAATCTGACAGCTTTGGGAGGTCTTCGCTGAACTGTCGTCTAGCAATATCTGCCTCCAGCTTACCAACAGTGAAGGTGTTGTGGACATCCTTCCAGTCTTCATCGTCTGATGGAAAATCGAGGGAAAAGGGTCTACACTCGTCCAGTTTAGGGCAAGGTTTCCCTGCCTCGACTGCCTTTAATGCTGCCTTAAACCCTTTGTCCATAAAGAGGAAGGCACGTTTGGGGTCATCAATAAAGGACGGGTGCTTTTTGCTGAGAGCCGGCACCTTGGAGCTAGTAAAGGCTCTCTCATTCAAGGTGGTTGTATATAACGCCTGGGCCTTAGAGAGTTCGAGGAAAATCGTCTCCTTCGGCTCGGTCTCCTCCTTGGATGCAGGTTCTGTCCTCAGACAGACATAGCAATCCAGGTAGGCCCCTTTGCTGGGCCTAAACTCAATTTCCTCTACTGGGATAGTGCCCAGTTTCTCCGAGAGGAAGATTTTCCCCCCCGACCTTGGCATATGCTCTGCATATCTCCATGGATTAACGTCAGAGAAAGCGGGGAGATCTTTGATGTTTAGCTTCTTCGGGGCTAAACGTGTTGCAACCAACTGATGCATTTCTGTCCGAAGAGAAGCTTCTTTTTCGGACGATTTCTTCTGAATGTCCTGCACCATAGACAGAAACGAGTGCAACGTACTCGTGATGGAATCTAACTGGGGTGCAGTGGAGGAAGTCAAAGGCATCGGCTCAGTCACCGCGGCTGATTATACCGAAATCGTTTCGGTTTTCTCGACTTCAGCCTCAGGAGGTATGTCATCCTCCTGATCCAGTTTCTCTACTAGGAGATTGTTCTCAGTCTCCTCCGAGACAACAGACATGTTGTCCTCCAATTGGATGCCCCGCAAGGCGTCCAATACATCAGGTTCTACCGGAATCTGAACTAGGGGAATCTCAGGTCGAGCCTGGGGAATGAT
>NC_090731.1:50610009-50612509 GCF_036898095.1 Palaemon carinicauda
AAGATATAACGCAAAGCACTCGCACGACGTTGCCATTAGGTCAAGTCAATAATTGCTCATTCACAAATTTATCAGCATCTCACCTTTGTTAAACAGTTTAATATGCTGATCACGAATTTCCAACATCAGATTCAACAATTTTGCATAAGCCTCAGTTAATCAAAGGAAGAATGAGTTTTAATAATTATACTCCGCTAAGAGTTGTAGGTCAGAGAGTTATTTTTAACTTAAAAGAATAAAATTTTACCATAAAAAACTTTCTGATACATTCCGGGAATATAAATGGTGGACTACCCACTATTCTTCCATATGGGGTGTAGACTTATCCTTTCCTCCATTGCTTAAACCAGATGGGTCTGTCACTCTCTGTTCCAAGAATAGGGCACACCTATATAATAATATTTTTAAATTGACCTTCCTTATTCTACTTTCCGTGAAACTAAAGAAACTGGCTTAGCTTTTCTGTCTCATAGAATTAAAGATTCCTATGCCCTCATTCTTCTGGATATGTATATCCAAACGCATTTTTACTTAGTTCATATTTTAATTCACGTTAACAAGATTCTAATTTTACACTTGTAAAGTTAGTACTGTAATGTTATTGTATTAATGTGTTTATTGTAGCCCAAGGACTCTCCTTTACCACCCAGTTTACAAAAATCCCTTTTTCTCTCATTTTGGATTTTTTTTTTTTTTTCGATAAAACGTCTAAATACGTATGCTGCTAATAATCTTTCGTCTCTTAGTTTGCAGATGCGGTGCCATTCTTCGAAATTCCAATCCTTTACTGAGATTTCTTGAGAGTTTATATGATTGGCATTGATTTTAATGCTTATCATCATAAAGTCTTTTTGAACATAATGGAGCATGAGGATTTTTCTTAGAATCATTATAAAACTTTAATTACTACATTACAAAGAATACTTTCCCTATTATCAATATTTTAAAATTGGGTGGCAACGAAAATAAGCTTGTTACATGTATAGATGATGCTATTCTAGTTTCAACGATTCCATATACTAAATTTACAATAATGGTTGTGATATCCAAAACCTAGATTATTTTATGCATTTCAATGTTAAAAACTCTCCTCATCGTTTTCTATATCCTATGCCTGATGAAAAAAAAATATTTTATCTATTTTTCTATCTAAATCTAAAGTTGAGTAACGAATTATATAAGACACAGCGTACAGATTACCGTTCTTTTCTCTGCATCCCACTCAATTGGATAGTTAAACATAGCAACTATTTACCGTAGAGTTCTGCGTCCTTTGTTGTCTCTTCCACATGAGCTTAAGTTGGGGAAATATCAAGATCATTATTTCTCGTGCTCATTTTCTTGACAATTCTTTTCACTATTTTTCTTGTTGTCCTTTTAGTACTAGGTCAGGAAACGATGATTCTATGCTCTTTTTTTTCCTGTTTATGAAAAAAGGCTCTTTTAGCTGTTGATATTAGATAGATTCGTAAGAAACTTATGAAAACAGCAGCATTAGCAGGATATGAGTTTACAGATGATATCACAATTATTTTATATAGAAATATGTCAACAGAGGACATTTAATTTCATTCGAGGTAAAAGACAAAAGTTTTCTTATTCGAACTGCATGGAATCAGATATTCATTAGAGCTAGGCAAGGTCTTTGTCATTAGCTCTTAATCAATCCTTTAAATGGCTATGCAACACCGAATCATGTAACGTTATTAATATTTGGTAAGAATACGCATATAATCCCAAGCCTTATGATACCTTTATATATATATATATATATATATATATATATATATATATATATATATATATATATATATATATATATATATATATATATATATATATATATATATATATATAAAACAGTAACATTTGCAACAACGTGAAGCTTCAGAGGTTTCACAAAATTGGGCGTGAAATAAAGAGGTTCATTTCACAAGCTAGTTAGATTTTTATATTTTGTTGACAATAAACATCCAGTTGAACTATAGCTTTAGGTTTCAATGCTTAAATTAAATCTTAACAAATGAATAAATAGATATATATATATATATATATATATATATATATATATATATATATATATACACACACACATATATATATATATATATATATATATATATATATATATATATATATATATATATATATATATATATTTCTCAAAATGGACAGGGAAATAGGCAGTTTTAGATATTCTTTTATTATAAATCCCGACGTTTCGTGATTGTGAATATCACATCTTCCAGGGCTAAAAATAGGAAGTACATATATAACATTAAAACACAGTAATATACAAATATATAAAAAGTAATAATTAATAAAAAAAAAAAGTTCAGGTAAAAATATGCATAAAACAAAAGTGGAACCAACCTCGCAGTAACGTAAATAAAAACTGAATGGCATCAACAACTACAGAACAAAACTAAGAAACCTACGACAAGTACAATTGAATGGAGGAAGCTTGGGTGTTTAACGATGGCACCAGTCTTTTAATCAA
>NC_090731.1:50630009-50635009 GCF_036898095.1 Palaemon carinicauda
TACACAACACCAAAAGCAGTGCTGATATCGAGCAATATCAAGATACCACAAAAGTTCTTATCCATCATTTCAACCAGATCATTTTCAACAGTGCATATTGCTGTCTCCATAGAATATAATTGTCTATATTCTGATTTCTCGTCTGGTAATGCTATGGTTAGTTCTATTTAACTAACAAGTCGTTTAAGGAATTGCAAATTCTGCCACTTGTGAAAAAAGGATAACATCGAGAAGGTTCTTTATGATATTAGGTCGTGATGATATACTGTTGAGCACTTTTCAGAATCAGTGTAACTGTATCCACTTTCCTATATTTATGTAACTTACACTAATCAATACAGATATCTACTAATCTTTTAATTAAAAAGGTAAGGCTAAGAAAGTTTTCTACTCCAAATACCTTGGATATTGGAATTGGATCAATTACACAAAGTATAACTTTTCGTTAAATGATTCCCATGGCCTCTAATTTTATTTCGTATTATCAAATCTCATTAATCTATTTGTGTATGTGTCACAGCCACAACAAGATAATGAAATCTTGTTTTTCTATTTTGATTTTAAAGAATTAGACAATTCTTTGTCTTACAGGCCAATTGTTTAATCCAAGAACCAGCTTCCTCTCTCCCTACCTCCAAGCACTTTATATATAATGCACTTCTAATAAGTATTATCTTCATCATCATCACCATCATCATCAGTTGTTATTAGTCTAGTAAAAAAAAAAAAAAAAAAAAAAAAAAAAAAAAAAAAAAAAAAAAAAAAAAAAAAAACGCCCAGACATGTACTTCCACTTGTGTCTACTTATGTCAGTCCAGACCAGCAAACTATCTTAGTTCCTCGATATATCGTCTCCTCTTCCTTCCCCAACTACTTTTGTAATACATAGGGACCCATTAGGTTATTCTTAATTAGTCTTTTCATTATGTGTCCTAACTATGATCATTTATTTATTCTTATATGATGTTAGAATTCCTCTACTTTACCTTGCTCTCGTACTCATGTTGCTCCTTTTCTCTCTCTTAGTGTTATTCCCATGATTTTATTTTTTTATGGTTCTATGCATTATATCAAGCTTATATTCTAAAGATTTAGTGAACTTCTAAGTTTCTAATGCTTATGTTAATATTGGTAGGATTATCTGTTTGTATAATTTCCTTTCAAGATAAAGTGACATTTTACTTTTCATAGTCAAACTTTGTTTACTCAAAAAACTCTATCTCATGCTTATTCTCCTTATAGTTTTGCCTCGTTTCGTGGAAAAAAATTTACTCTTTATCGTATATAAGTATAGTCATTGAATCTTTAGAGGTTCCAACATAACCATTATTTGTTGTCTCAGATGGTTTTCATTGAATATTATCTAATTTTCACTCATATTCATTGTGAGTCCAATTTTCCTGCTTTCTACGTTCAATCATCTATCATCTTTTGCAACTCCTCCTATGATTAACAAAATAGAACTATTTCATCGACAAATCATAAAATGTCAAGGCATTCCCCATTGATATTAATTCCTATATTTCAGAAATAATATTGTTTAAAATCTTCTTCTAGGCATGGTACAAATGATTTAGGAGGGGTTAGGGTCTCCCTGTCTAACTTCTTTCTCAATCACAATTTCCTTCATATCTAATATATATATATATATATATATATATATATATATATATATATATATATATATATATATATATATATATATATATATATAAATATTTATATTTTATTTTTATATATGTGCATATGTATATGTACATATATATATATATATATATATATATATATATATATATATATATATATATATATATATATATATATGTGTGTGTGTGTGTGTGTGTGTGTGTGTGTTTGTGTGTGTGTGTGTGTGCGTGTGTGCGTGTGTGTCTCAATAGATAAATCATTAAAGTATTTTGTATTTTCCTAGCCAAAAAAAACAATAGGTCTTTAAAGATGATTGATTCAGGAAGGGATGTATTCAGTCATTGAAGTTGGATAACAAGTGGTTATTCAGCTGGTGATCGTGCACCGCAAGCATCATTGCCGGATTTCCAGTCTGAAAGTTTTTGCTTTGACCTTTCAGTCCTGGACTGAGAGGGGTAGTTGAGGATGGAATTAGGATGAATTTGTTATAAAAATTATTTCACTTGTTCCTATGGTGCATACTGCTTGGCGGCCAGAAAGTCTCCTGAAACCCAAACTGGGAGATTAATTTTCTTCCTACAAAGTTAACACTGCTTTATCTGTTGAGAAGGAAAGCAAAGACGACAGTAACCTCGTACCTGACTATCATATGGATGACAGGCGGATAGGTCCAGGACAGAACCTACAAGGATTTATTTATCTAACTAGAATTCATCTTCCCCAGAAGGGACATCATTTGATAACAAATACCAAGTATGATGATTAATGCATCCTTGTTCCACGCACGCGTGAACACGCGCGCGTGTTTGTGTGTGTGTGTGTGTGTGTTGGGTTGGTTAAACAACTACTTGAGCATCTAAGAAAGGCCCATAGAATAAAGGTGTCATGGAAAGTTTCGATATACACTTGTAATTAAAAGGCCATGGAGGTGGTCTGCCTTCTCCAGACACCGGCCTTTAACACGTTACCTCTGGTCCTAGCTAGTGCTTTTACTCACTCATCAGGGGAAGGAATATATTTTATGGAGAGGCTAAACTATCCAGAAAGAGACCATGTTCCGTGACTCCCCTTTCTTGGACTATTCAATACTAACGAAAAGTCCTTGAAACTCAGTGCCTCCTAAATAGAGGGTTTTGAGACAGACTAAAAACGTAGCTCATGTACACCTGGTTCTGATTATTAGCCTCAAAGTCAGAAACAAATTCAAAGGAGACCTCGCTCCACCCATCAGCATGAGGGACACGTTAACACTTCGAGTGTTCTAAGGCTAACAGGAAGACAGTCTTGAAAGTCAAATCACTGTCTGACGACATTCTTAAAGGTTCAGACTGGATATTCATAAGAGCTTTGAGGTTTAGAGTCAATTTCTACTCTGTGTGCCTTTGATTCCTGGAAGAGCAGCAAGGCTGCTCAAAACTCATAATTAGCTTAGACATTTCCCAAGAAGCGTTGATGTCTATACGCTATCTAACCAAAATTTGTAAACAACGTACTTTTAGGTATTCCAAAAGTCTTATACGGTACATACAAACATTACGCTGAAAACCTCTTTTAGTCACAGACTATCCTTCTCGCGTGATCTGCAGAATTTAGCAAAAAAAAAGGAAAAAAAAAAATTCAACATGAAAAAATCGTTCCTCCATACCATGTTCTTTCTTGTTGATCTATCCAAATCATTCCACCTAAAACAGAATAAGGGGAAATAAGTCGATAATGGGAATAAGTATTCACCACTTTTAGGAATTGTATGTCTGCAAGCTTTAAAGATAAAAAACTTAAGGAGAGCGAACTAATACGGTATTTTGATCTCTAAGACCACATCAGTTTCGCTGATATGCCTTAGATTTGTAAGAGTAATCGAATCACTAATTCATTGATTGTTATTGTTTAGGATCTATATTACTTCTGCTATTTATAATCTGTATTTTACATATATTTCTATCATTATATGTTAAACTAAATATTTTTTGTAGTTTTCTGTACATGAAACCGCAGAATTTTTTTTTATATACAGCCAATGTTCGTGAATGAGGTGTATGAGGTCATACCATAAATCATTATAATTCTCTCTCTCTCTCTCTCTCTCTCTCTCTCTCTCTCTCTCTCTCTCTCTCTCTCTCTCTCTCTCTCTCTCTCAAGAAAGATCAAGAAGAAAAAGTAAAGGAGAAAATTAACAAGATGAGGAGACTTATATCAATAAAAGTAAGAAAAATCATGTGTGGAAAAACAAACCGAACAATAACAACGCTATTAATTATCTTAAGAGATCTCTTCTTATATCCAGAACATATAAATTTATTTATTTATTTTATTTATTTTTCTTTTTGCAATGACCTCGTATTCTATTTTATCTCGATCATAATGAAAAAAAAAGGCGGGAAGGATGAAAGAGGGAATCATATTTGCAGAAATTAGATCTATATTTTTTCCTACCCCGCATCTTTATTGCTAGAAGATCATACCAGGAAATTAATGAAAAATGGTCAATCCACCTGTGATTGGATATTGGCTTTAATTAGAAAAATGTTCAAGGATATTTATGATGGGTGTCGTATTCCTTTAATTTTCGCCTCCTCGGAACCTTCCATCAGTAATCAAATGTTGAAGAGATTATTTGAGAGAGGAGTGGATACAAACTGATAACGTAACCATGTACAAAAACAGTTTGCTGTTTTAAAGAACATGTCCTAACATAGTATATTAACGGATTTTAAGCATCAAAGAGAAATAGTTATCGTCTGCCCGATATATCTTATAATGAAATGTGATTTTCCTCCAACTTAGACTTAAATATTATTTTTAATTGCATGATGCAGTAATTCATTTTCTCTTGATATCATTATTTTTTCATTTCAATCCTATTTGAATGTACTAAATTATAGTTACAAGTCAAGCATTTTCATCTAAATTACTTATGTAAAACAAATCATTCATTTCTATTGAATAAATTATGGTTTATATATGAGTAGCACCTTAATCCCTTCACAAACATTTTCCTTTAATGTACAAAATTTTTAAAAGCAGTTTTGCTTTCTCTATAAATCATACTGCAGAGTGATTTATTTGGAGGTTAGAAGGTTAGTCTTAAAATTACGGAGTTCTCCTCACCAGTAATTATGACCATAAATAGCTTATCCTTTTTCTTCTTTTGTGTGATTAAAATCTATATAACCCGGTTTAATATTTTCACAAGGAGAGAGAGAGAGAGAGAGAGAGAGAGAGAGAGAGAGAGAGAGAGAGAGAGAGAGAGAGAGAGAGAGAGAGAGAGAGAGAGAAGTCAGTGATTTTGTGAAGCAATTTATCATACACTTTAACTCATTATTATGATTAATTACCAGAATATATTCTCCCTT
>NC_090731.1:50645009-50650009 GCF_036898095.1 Palaemon carinicauda
TACAGTGTTTTTATGTTCCTTGAAACAGTTACAAGCATGATAGCCTTTTATATAATTCTCTATAGACTCTTTCATTCCTAACCAAAAGAAGGATTCACGTTCTCTCTTTAATGTTCTATTAATCCCTAAATGCCCTGCATACGGACTTGCATGTACAATGTGGATGGCTTGATTAATTAAAGAGGGAGGAAGAACTACCCGAGCACAACATTCCCCTCCCCTCTTCTCGTAAGCACAATATAAGACATCATTTTCAATAGAAAAAATTTCACGAGGCTCATTCAGAATGATGGATAACTCTCCAATTCCCCTTTATTCACTGCTCGCACTCTTTCCATCCATTCCTCTTTTTTCTGTCCCTCTCGGACTTCTTTTATGTCCCAACCTCCAAAGTCAATCAAACCTGCATCATCAGGGCATTCATTCTGGACACCCCTGGTTATATCCTCAGTCATCCATATATATTCCTCTTCGTCGTTCGTATCTCTCTCTCTCTCTCTCTCTCTCTCTCTCTCTCTCTCTCTCTCTCTCTCTTTTCCATCTACTGAATGTGCATCACTAGAACTCTCATCCCCTTCCCTATTTTCTCTATTATGATGGGGATCTTCACTATTTTGGTTACGTTCTTATTTCCTCTTTTGTGCCCTAGTTGTTACTTCTACTACAGCACCACTAGAGAGAGCATCAGCTACCTTATATTAAACTCTAACAATCTCTTAATCCATCTCGCTTGACGAGAGGTAAATCATTTTTATAATACAAATTACCTAAGGGGAGATGGTCACTTTGCAACTCAATCGACTGACCTAATAAAAAGAACCGATGCCACTCTAAAACATGAAGAATAGCCAAAGCCTCTCGATCGAATGTACTATAATTCAATTCTGCCCCTTCTAACGGCCTGGAAGTAAAACAAATATGTCTCTCTCTGCCTTTATCATCATGTAGAGAAACTACGCAACCAATAGCTACGCTACTCGCATCTGTTGTCACTAAAAACGGGCGATCAAATCTAGGATATGCGAGTAATTCATTGCTAGTTAAGGCAGCTTTCAAATGGTTAAAGGCCCTTTCTTCTTCTTCTCCCTAATTTTCTACTTTTTGTTTCTTTAAAGCATCTAAGGGTCTCGCTATGTCTCCAAAACCTCTTATGAATTTTCGGTAATACCCAGCAAGCCAAAGGAACCCAGCTACTTCCTTAGAGTTACGTGGCCTGGGGAAATTTGTAATAGCCGCTACTTTACTGGGGTAGGGTTGGATACCTTCTGGGGTTATTATGTGACCTAAAAATTCGACCTATCTGGAGAAAAATTAATCTGTAATAATTGATCGTTGGCTATAAATGCCGTTTTAAATTTACTGTCTTTCTGAATGGGTATTTGATAGTATCCAGATATTAAATAAATAGTTGTAAAATATTTGCTATCCCGTACTTTCACAAGTAATTCTTCTATTAAGGGCAATGGGAATGCATTATCCTTAGTGACTGCATTCAATTTCCTATAATCAACACACAACCTTACCCAGCCATCCTTTTTCCTAACAGCTACAATTGGAGAAACCCAGGGAATTCGCTCTCCTCGATTATCCCTTGTGCCCTTGATTTATTAATTTCCCTTTCTATTTCTACCTGGAAGTGAATGGGTACCTTATAAGGCCTTGACCTGATCGGCTCCGTCTGCCCAGTTTCAATGCTAAAGGGAAATCGATCAATCCTCTCAGGTGGCTCATCTCCAATTGCAATTACATCGGAATAATTATTGACAATGTCACTAACTACAGGCTGATATTCTGAAGGACATAATTTTTGCGCTTGCATAATCAAATTCTGAGTGCGTTCGTCTGTGCGGGCTGGAGTTGTGGCTCCCAACATCCTATTATAAGCAATTTCACATAACTCTATTTCACAAACAGAATAACTTCCTATAACAACTCTTTTATTTGAGAAATTACCTATCATTATTTCAGCTCTGTTCTCTTTAATTTCTGTCAAGCCCTCTAATATCATATGGGCCCAATTGTCATGGGGTTTAACAACTACCTTGGTTCAAGAGGGCGTGACGGAGTCTCAGGTACACCTGTTACCCTACTTAAATGTCTCACCTAGGTAACACAGGCATTTACTGTCTCACGACTTCCTATCGGCAAAATGTAACTTCCTGTGTTTACTGTAATTGTATCTTTTCCCCAAAAAATACTAATTTGTTTATTAGATATAAAGTCTATTCCTGAGATAGCCTCGATTTCTGGAATTCCCAAAGTAGGCAAGACAAAAAAATCATGTGTGAACTTCAGAGACCACACCTTAAACTGGACGATCGATGTATATATATAATATTTTAAAACATCTAATTCAATATCAAGTGAAAACAATAGGATATCCTTCGAACATCCACACACTGGACACGTTCTTTAATCGATTGATGTTCAGTGCGAGAGAGAGAGAGAGAGAGAGAGAGAGAGAGAGAGAGAGAGAGAGAGAGAGATTTTTTGCACATAAATAGATAAAAAATATCAATCAATGCTTATACTCCGTCAATTCACTCAAATATGAATTTTTTTCATAAAACAGAAAGCCTTTATTGTTCATGGTTATATTTAAATTTTGTAACCACTTTTGTCTGTAATAATAATGGCTGATGGAAGATGAAAATGGGGTGAAAATGAAAGAAGTACGACATCCATAGGAAATATGTGAATATATTTAACATTTGATGGAAAATATCCATTTATGCGTGAATTGACCCGTCATCATTAATTTCCTGGTCGGACCTTCCAGCAACAAAATTCCCGCTTGGGAGGACATATAAATCTTCTTACAGCAAATATGATTCCTGCTTCCTTCCTCACTTTGGAGAAATGTAATGTTATTGCCTTCGTTTTGGTGTATTTTTCTTCATCTCGTTAATTGTTTTAGTATTGAATTAATATTTCTCTATTTTAAACCGGATAGAATTGGACACGAGGTCAATATAAGAAAATAAGCTGATGGAATCGTGACCCGGATATAGACTTATTCTTAGGAAAATTGATAAAATATGTTAAAAAAGAGTTAATGCTGTTGGATAAAGGAAACGAGGATAATAGGATAGATCACCAGAAGAAATTATCATTGTTATTGGTGTTCGATTTTTTTTTTCACTAATTTCTATTACCTTTTATTACGATTGTCATCCTTTTGTTACATTTATCATAAACACTTCTTCCTATTTTCCATAAAGAGAGAGAGAGAGAGAGAGAGAGAGAGAGAGAGAGAGAGAGAGAGAGAGATAACCTTTTTGTCCCCTTTTCTAGAGAGAGAGATAACCTTTTTGTCCCCTTTTCTAGAGAGAGAGAAAGGGAGAGTGAGAGAGAGGGAATTACAATGATCCATGCTGCAACTCAAAATGTTTTCATTATAGGCGCTGGATAAATCTAAATTAGTATATGAGTTTTGTTGCATTAAAAATAAAAATGAAATAATTTACTACCTATAAGTTTGAAAAAAAGTAAAAAAGTATAAGCAAAAAAGGGAAATAAGTAAATAACACGAATAAATTAGACTGTTAACAATATCAATATATGAAACTGTTCCAAATTCATCTTGTAATTGTATATATATATATATATATATATATATGTATATGTATGTATGTATGTATAAATATATATATATATATATATATATATTTATATATATATATATAGATATTGATATATATATATATATATATATATACCATGCTAGGCGGTATATCTTATCAATACATGTAAGTAGATGAGCAACTTGGTGGAGTAATGAGAGCTATGGGTGTGGAGGATATGGCCCACTAAATTTCGATGAAGTCACTGGCAGCAGGGTGATGGATGGGTTTAAAGCGGTGGACAAACAGTCTTTTCGACTTCTACTCCTGATATCTGGTGGTTAATCTTACTATAATTAGTATGGAACGGCAGGGGTAACTTGTCTTAGTTACATAGGCACTGCGCATCACAAGGAACTGGCTATCCTTTGATAGATCTAGCCAATGAATCCTCTATGAATTTAGTCAGTCATGGATAGAGAAGATGAAAGAATGGCCCCCAGTCCCGGGTGTAGCGGGGTGCTAAGGATCTCCCGGATTATAAATACTAAAGAAAAATAGAAAATAGGTAATTAGAATGTTAGAACTATAAATTAAATTAGGAAGTTACAGGAAGTGGGACGTAAATTTATGAAATATAGTTTGGATATCTTAGTCCTAAGTGAAACACGTTATAAGGTGATTGGTAAGGAAAATTAAGACTAAGGGAATATATATATATATATATATATATACATATATATATATATATATATATATTACTCAGAATGATCAGATGGAGCTGGAAGACTGGGGTAGGAATGATGATGACACCAAGAGCAGAAAAGGCATTATCCAAGTGGAGAGCTCTAAATAATACATTGTTACTAGAAAAGTTCAAATCAAATCAGTGCATTATGTGTATCATAATTTGCTATGCCCAAACAAATAATTCCCCTGAAGAAAGAAAAAGATGAATACTATGAAGCACTGCAAAGGATAATAGATGAGATCCCTGAGAGAGATATGAAAATTTGGGTTGTCGACTTCAATGCTAAAGTTGGAAGAAATAATCAGGGGATAGAGAATGTGATGGGTTTTGAGGGCCTTGGCAAAGTTGCAAATGAAAATGGAGCAGATTTTATAAGTTTCTGTTCAGCAAACAATCTTGTCATTGGAGGTTCTCTGTTCCAACATAGGAACATTCACAAGTATACATGGAGTTCACCATGTAGCAATTACAAAAATCAGATAGATCATATTGCCATTAATAAAAAGAGATGGAGGACTCTAAGAAATGCAAGAAGCTATAGAGGTGCAGATATTGGCAGTGATCACCAGCTCCTCATTGACTCACTGAAATTAAAACTGAAAGCACCCAACAGAAAGATAGATATAATACCTAGGTTTGATACAACTAAGCTTCTAGAGAAACATTTGCAATTGAATGTAGGAATC
>NC_090731.1:50655009-50660009 GCF_036898095.1 Palaemon carinicauda
ATATATATATATATTTATATATATATGTATGTATATATATATATATATATACTGTATAAATATATATATATATATATATATATACATATATATGCATAATTATACATATGTATATATATATATATATATATGCATATATTTACATATGTATATATATATATATATATATATATGTATATATAGATATATAGATTGATAGATAGATATCTACATATATAATCATCAAAATCATTATCATCATCGGCAGTCACTATCCAATGCAGAACAAAGATCGGGTGCATGTCCTCTCCATTGAATCTGTTTATGGTGTTTTTAACCCAGTCAACTCCAGAAAACTTTCTTTTTTCGTCAATCCATCGTCTTTTCTTCCTTTCCCTGTATCTTAGCGATCTCTAGGGATCTAATATATTATTCTTAATGCCCACCTATTATTAATCATTCTCCTATATGTCCTTGCCATGTCCATTTCTTTTTCTTACGTGTTATTCGAATATCCTCTACTTTAGTTTGCTACTGTATCCAAGTTGCTCTTTTTCTTTCTCTTACAGTAACTCCCATCATTATTCATTTCCTAGCTCTTTGATTTGTAAGTAGCTTATGTTCTAAGGCATTCAAGTTTCTAATACAAACGTTAATTATTGTAGGGTCACCTCATAAAATGCTTTTCTTTTAGAGGAATTGGAATTTTTCTTTTCATAATCACAATTTGTTTACCAAGAGCTTGCCATCCTACGCTTATCCTTCTTTTTATTTCGGTTTTGTGTCCTGGAGAAATACTTACTGTCGGTCCTATGCACATTTACTCATTAACATTATCTAGAGATTCGTCCATGACTCTTATTTGTTGTATCTCTGGATTTTGATTGAACATTTTCTTCCACTAAATCTCCTTTTTTATTCAAATAATTTATCATCCTTCGCATTTCATCCCATGATTTGTTAAAAGCAATTATGCCATTTGCAAATCTTAAGTTGTTAAGGCAATCACTATTGAATATTAATTCTTACATTTCCCTAATCTAAATGTTTTATTTTAAATATTACTTCCGAACATGTTTTGAAAAATTTATGAAGGATGGGGTCTCCCTTTCTAACTCTTTTCTCAATCGGATTTGTCTCACTATCTGCACGTAGATTTATTATTGGTGTACTTCGTGTATAGATATCTTAAAGTGTTCCAAGATTCATCCATTCCGTGTCTTTGAAAGGCTTATATTACTCCTGAGGTTGAAATGTTTAAAAGGTTTAAAGGCTACTCAATAATGGCATAGGCAAGGGAGAGTGACATTGCCCTATGAAGCAGGACAACGCTCTAGAGACTAACCATTTACATATAATTAGAGCACAAACCCCTTCCCCAACCAAGTTAGGACCAAGGGGACACACGCAATGTCGGCGGAGGACTCATAGAAACGTATAGGCTCCCCCCAGACCCACCAACCTTGGGCCATAAGAATGGTGAGGTTACAGGAATCAAAGGCACTAACGAGTGTGAGTAGGACTCAAACCACAGTTTGGCGTGACGATTACCTGCCAAGGACGTTACCACAGAGGCCATACATATTCACACACCCACACCCACACAATATATATATATATATATATATATATACATATATATATATATATATATATACAGATATATATATATATATATATATGTGTGTATATATATGTTATATGTATGTATATATATATATATATATATATATATACGAAACTGTTCGCTGGTAAGCATTAAAATATTATAATTACGATAAGGGGATTGTTATCTTTCATCAATATGATATTCATGGAATTGCTCGCGTGGCTAAAACGCTTTTGTTATGAGATTTATAAAAGTGAATTATACCGATATATTCGTGTGTAACGATATAATTTTTACATAGCGTTAATCATGTCATTAGTCAATCATATCATGTTGATATGTCCTATTGTTAGATTCATGTGTTTTGCTGGTTATGAAACACTAATCACATCGTATACATTCTGAATCAACCTAGTATAGTTTCTGATTAAGTTCTCGATCTCACTAGTCTCTAGAAACCTTTCATTTCATTGTTTTATTTCGACCAAATACTTGTTCCCAGATATATTAGGAAAGTCATTTTCTGCTGTTAAGGGTATTTTCGGTAAAATCAATAAGTCTTCTGACTTGCATGAGGAAAATAGTGTTTCCTGGTACAGGATCCAAAATAAGTTTGAATATGCATTATCGCTCTCTCACTCTCTCTCTCTCTCTCTCTCCTCTCTCTCTCTCTCTCTCCCCAATATGTCATGTTATTCAATGGCAGTGTATATTTCTAGACAATTCTGTTTAATCCAAATCAATATAAAATGTTTTTTTTTTCTTTTTATCTTTCTCTGATCATTCAAAATCAGTTTCATAACTGTAGATTTTAGGATTGGCAAATAGTTGGTATGGACTCTGATATTTCTAGAAAATTTACTTTGGATGCTTTTCACAAGCAGTTATAAAAAAACAAAAAACAAAATGTCATCTGCTTTGTGACAATTGATAAGGAAGTCTATCCATTAACAATAAAAAATTTGGGTATTCTGATGTTTTGCGTTCGCAAAATAAGTATTTCTACAATATGGTTTTCAGAATAAATCAAACTTCACTTTTTAGGATTAATATTTTAAGCCCTAATACACTTTAATAAGTTCTTTGCCGTTGTGCAACAGTAATCTAGATTAGTATCAAGATTATAAGTTTCGAAATATATAAATATTATTCATGTTTTACCGGAAATTACATAATAAAAAATTATGTACAGATTTTTACATAATGATAATATATAAAAGAAGAAAAATTATCAATAATTGCTCAATTAGCACTTCTACAGGAAACATAAATATTTTAACAGTGAGAATGCATGTTGAAATTATATGACATTTGGATCAGTTATTTAAAAGAAAATATTCACTGATGCTTGCAGATATTTAGAATAAATGTTCAGTAAACTATTAAAGATATCTTCAACATATAAGATAATTATGATATAAATCGAATTTCAAAACCATCAATCTTTTACAGTAGTGTTTGGCCTCTGATTATGAGGTGTTAAAGACTTTTGCTAACTTTGAAAAACTTGAGTAATCTTTTTCTTCGCATATAATACATCTTTGACTTCTTTCCGAGATCTCTATCTAAACATACTTTAGCTTTATCATTAGATAACATGTTTATATTTTCTTTCTGGATATTTGATAGATTTCAGACATATAACTTATATACATTATTCATTTTGAATCGATATCAGTGAATAAAGGTACTCATCGATTGCTCAATTTGAAATGGTGGAATCGAATATTGTTATATACGGAAACTTTTATTGCTACTACGTCTCATAAGGCGAAGGATTTAATTCTTAATCTTTGTTTGAATTATACAATCTTTTCATAGTTTTAATAACTTTGATTTAAATATTAGCGGTATCTTTCTTATTAGATATAAAACTTTTGAGAGTTAAGTTGATATATATTATACCGAATCGTTAATGTCAAAGAGAAATTAAGTTGAAGGAGTTTTATAGCATTTCGACCCATAAAAAGAACGTTAATCTCTCCTTTGTCTAAGACCGAGTGGACCATAAGTATCATCGGTCTCTATAACTTACATTAGGAATCCTGCGAAAAATGGTAATCATATTTTTAGACTTTTGCTTATCATATCGATTGAGGTGATTAATAGTACTTAATTATCTTTGTAGTTTTTTATAGTATAAAGTGTATATTTTCTGTGTTCATTTTCTGCTTAAAGATACAGTTAAAATGAGATTTTGGTGTTCATATGCGAATGCCAAAACTTCAAACTCAATTTTCGTACACAAATGAGTAATATGATAGCGGACAGTTACATTTCCCAACTATTTTCTATCTATTGAAGTATCTATTTGATAAACAACTGAATAGATAATGTTTCTATAAGGATTTCTGCATTACTCGGCATTATATTGCTAAAGAAGTACAATGACCTTTATGATAGTAATTGTCTTTGCATAGATTATTTAGTAACTGGCTACTATAAGACATTTGCTTCGGTGAATTAAATATATTCTAGTAATAAGAAATCACACATGCCGAAATGGTGAACCAAACCCCTTACAGCCAATTCGGTGAGCCAAGGAGATGCCGATGAAAAAAAAATCGAACAAATAACAAGGAGAGCAAAATCAGCTGATTAGAAAAAAGTCCAAAATTAGATTAATTTTCCAAAGGAACCTATTTAGCTTCATAATAAAAAAAAAAGCAACATTGCCAACATCAAAAATGAAAACATCAACTGTAATAATAATATCTATGGAGATAAGGAATTAATGTAAATATCTAATAATTTTTACGTTGCTTCCCATCCCATTAGAATCTCTTTGTCTATCCTTTCATAACTTTTATTTTTCCAATTCTGATTTTTGTCTTTCTTTCCATTCCAAGGCTTTCCTCTTTCTTTCCCCTTCTTCAATTCCAACACAAATATGGGGAAGAAGTCGAGAGACAAAGGTAGAGAAAAACATTATTGATATTTCCATCTGTGTTGAATACTAATCACAGCTGGTAGGATTTCCTAGTCCTTCCAAAAACCAGAAAATAACGGGTTTCATAATCTAACGATATTTCTCACTGGATTAATGATATTTTCAGTTAAGATATCTTCTGTTTAGATATCGTAATTAATTTTTGTTCACTTTTATATTTTCATTTGAATTGAAATACCTTGAATCAGTATCTAACTCATACATAATGACTCAACTACCCATCAGAAATGATGTAAACTACATTTCCTTTAGTATGTATTTATACAGAAAAATGATATATCACCTCCGTTTTCTTAACCACTTATTACTTTATATATTACCTTGTATATATATATATATATATATATATATATATATATATATATATATATATATATATATATATATATATATATATATATTTATATATATATATATATATATATATATATATATATATATATATATGTGTGTGTGTGTGTG
>NC_090731.1:50675009-50690009 GCF_036898095.1 Palaemon carinicauda
ACCAAAATCCCAGAATAATCCATTTACCATTTTTTTTTTCTTTGCATTTTTTGTGAGTATTTTGTTGGTCTTGCACTCACATTGGTGATTGTGCTTCTCTAGTTTAGTTTTTGTGATATTAACAGGGACCATAATCTCCCATATTTGTGCATTTTACACATTCTTTTTGTGCTTCACTGTCATTATTTACTCTGAAACCACCAGATATGAGGCAACATTTGCAAAATGTTCACCCTCATCATGTAGACAAGAACAAAAAGTTTTGAACACCATTGGAATGCTCTCAAAAAGATGAGGCTGGTTTCAACAGAAAATTTTAAAGAGAAGAACGATAAAATTGCTGAAGCTTCCTATGTCGTAGGACTTGAAATAGCAAAGCAGATAAAAAAAAACATACAATTGGAGAAAATTTTATCAAGCCTTGCGATCTCAAAATGGTGGAAATTGTGTTGGGAAATGAAATGAAGGTTCCATTATCAAACAGTACTGTTCAAAGGAGGATGGGTGACATAGCCACTGACATCAAGGATCAAGTTGTGCCGGAGATAAAGTCTTCAGCATTTGGCTTATTTTCAATTCAACTTGATGAATCAACTGATGTGGCATCATGTTCCCAGTTGATGGTGTTTGCAAGATATGTTCACTCAGGTTCATTTAAAGAGGAGTTTCTCTTTTGTTCTCCTATTGAACTAACTAGCAAGGCCTCTGATATTTTGGTGAAGGTTTCATCTTTTTTTTTTAATCAGAAAATCTTTCGTGGGATAATGTCAGTGGGTGTTGTTCATATGGAGCACCAGCTTTGTTAGGGACAAAATCAGGATTCCAAGTATGTGGGAAAAAGCGAGCTCCAAAAGTGAAAGACATTCATTGTATGATCCATCGTCAGGCACTGGCCTAAAAAATACTTCCTGCTCCCCTAGAAAAGGTTTTGGATCAAACAATTAAGATTGTAAATTTCGTCAAGGGAGGGGCACTCAACTCACGACTTTTCAAGCAATTATGTACTGTTATAGGTTGCAACCCATCATTCGCTTCATTTTCCAACGAATGTTCTTTGGCTGTCAAGAGGAAATATAACTGAACGAGTATTTGAGCTTAGATATGAGCTCAAATTGTGTTTTGAAGTGCAAGGTAAAACAGAATTCCCTGCTGGCTGAGTGATTAGGAATGGATCATGCGTCTTGCGTATTTGGTTGATATATTTGGGCAACTGAATAAACTGAATCTTCAGATGCAACGAAAGAATACAAACATTATAAAATTTATAGATGCCTTGAAAACTTTCATGAGCAAGCTTGTAAATTGGAAGAAAAGGGTAAATGCAGAAAATCATGCAATGTTTGAGAAACTGTCATCCATTCTTGATGTTTGTGGTGAAGACAAGGTGCTTCCACAATTTGCAAAAATGAAATTTTGCAGCATTTGACAGCACTGGAAAATTAATTCAGACGATATTTTCCCGAACGTAGTGATGATGAGTTGGATTTAGTCAGAAATCCATTCAAACTGTCAGTTGAAAAAGTTCCTGATGATTGTCAAGATCAGTTTTTGGAGTTAGAACTGATTCGGGTGTAAGAGATATTTTCGATGAGAAATCAATAACAGAATTTTGGCCTCTGATCTGCCATTCCTACCCAAAAGTGGCAGAAATGGCTATCAGTGTATTGCTTCAGTTTGTATAAACATATCTTTGTGAGTTAGGTTTATTCAGTAGATTAGAGGTAGAAAATGACCTGCGTTGTGCCCTTTCAAGCACTCATCCGCGTATCCCAGAATTGGCTAAGAAAAAAACAATCACAGGTTTTGTCAATCGATGAACTGTAATCTTCTGAATAAAAATAATTACAGATTTATAATATCTTGTTACCCTATCGAACTTTTTGTTTATTGCATTAGCTTCAGTTTGGCCTGTTAAGTAGTTCTTATAAATAAATAAAAAACTATTTTACTTTTATCCCAGTTTTATATATCTATCGATATTTCTAATTTGCATATAATTTGTAATATTCCATTATAAAAATAATCCATGTAAAGCTGTAAATGTATAATATAATTTGAAAAAAAAAAAAAAGAAATACAAGGATTTTTAGTAATATTTGCATATTATATAAAGTGAACTTTTTGAGACACAATCTTGGAAAAGACAGGAAGGTAGGAGGGGGGGGGGGTGAATGACATCATTACAAATGGTGAAAGGGGTGCATGGGCCAAGAAGGTTGAGAACCCCTGGTTTAAAACGTCAAACAATACTTCATGATTACGTAAAAAACAAATTGAGTTTCATATATCATTTAAGGCTCCATCGATCATATCAACAGTATGTCAGAACATTTTTATAGCCTCTATCTAAATTACATTAGGATTCTGTCATTTTATCCCCTTTTTTATTCTATCTATTTCAGAGAATCGAAATTCTAACTTAGATGGAAAATCTATACTTTCCCTTCAGATGTTTTTTTTTTTTTTTTTTTTTTTCCCGGGCACTCTTCTCTCGGACTTTATACTTCTCTCTTACCCTTTCCCGATATTCTAATTGTTCATTACTTCGATTGTAGTTTATTTATTTCCTTATTTTGTCTCCTCACTGGGCTACTTTTTTCTGTTGGATTCCTGGAGTTTATAGCATATTGCTTTTCCCACTAGGGTTGTAGCCTAGCTAATAATAATAATAATAATAATAATAATAATAATAATAATAATAATAATAATGATAATAATAATAATAATATTATTATTATTATTATTATTATTATTATTATTATTATTATTATTATTATTATTATTATTAATATTATTAATAATGATAATAATAATGATAATAATAATAATGATAATAATAATAAATGTATTATTTTTTTAGGTTCCAAACATCAAGAACACACCCTCTTCTAAGTGAAGGATGCTTCAATAAAAATGAATTTTTCCCTACACAAAATGACTTATACAACTAAACTGCTTTCGCACAGACCATAACTTTTAGTTTTAAAAGCGTTAGATTAGGCTGTAAAGATAAACATATCTCGATAATTGGCCATTAAAACTTTTTTAATTTCTGTTGAGATAAGGCAGTAATAAATCTAATATACCAAGCTATCGTGAAGTGTTGGCCAAGGATGTTTCAATTTTTTGTCAGGGCATTTATCTTAGCTGGCATTAGATTCTTGTAATTGTTGTGAAAGTTTTTCTGATAACGTGTTATCACTAGGTTTTAATACATATACTCATTTATCCTCACAATCTCAAAAAAAAATTAAGTAAAAAAAAAGAAAAAAAAATTCTATTTGCATAGAAGGATGGTTTACAATCATAATCATTAATATGTGTTTTAGTTTGTACAACAAGGATTTTTTTCATCTAAACCTAACAAAAGTTTTTATATATCAAACAAAATATGAGCCAATAAACTTCAAAAACTATCTCATCTCTTAAGATGCTGAATATATAAGACAGTTGCGAGATGCTTTAAAGAACACCACTAAGTTTACGTAATTGATTGAGTAAATATAACAAAGACAAGTTTTAAATTATCTGTAACTTATTTCACTTCTGCAATAATCATA
Organism: Palaemon carinicauda; assembly: GCF_036898095.1. Taxonomy (NCBI): domain Eukaryota; kingdom Metazoa; phylum Arthropoda; class Malacostraca; order Decapoda; family Palaemonidae; genus Palaemon; species Palaemon carinicauda. The sequence continues at coordinate 50,678,570 of NC_090731.1, forward strand.
GAAATTTCTCATTTCAAGTCTTTCAGATAATATATTTCCAAAAATATTCTCTATTTTTGTGAATACCCATGATTAACAGACTCACACACAGACTTCTAGCGGCCCGGGTTTTAAAAATTTTAAATTATCAATCGGTGTAAGAAAGGTATCACGCTAATGTACCAAAACTCTATTTTTATTTTCTTAGACTAGTGACTTCTTCAGTCTTTAATGCGCCAACAGACAAAGGCGTTTAACGACACGATAAATGTTCAATATGCGGAGTTTTACCATCCACCTCCCAATTTTTTTTTTTTTTTTTTTGTATAAGGTTTTCTTTTTTATTGTCCTTCAGAAACTGATATCTTCTACAAAATATTCTGTTTTTTTTCTCTTCACTCTTTAGATTAATGGACATAATGTGTATTTACCGTAATTTGAAAATATTTCAACCCGGTAGTCTGTAAATATTCTCCATCCATAAACTGCATCACCTTTTCATGGGAATTATAGTTAACTCTAAAGTTATATAAGCTTTTCTATTTTATAAGCTAATACCCTACATCATTAACTTTACCATATAGTTTTCTATAGTAAAACACATTCACAATATTTTCCTTAGAGAGGTTCAATTCACATTTTTTCGATAAAAATCTTTTTGAAAATAAATCTGAATTTTTTGGGGGGAGGGCTCAGGCAGGCGTCCTGATGGAAGTTCCTTCATTAGTAGCTTCCTATGTATATTTGACTACAGTGATATATCCCAGAGAATTTACCAAAGGTATCCAGAATTCTAACTCCTGGAGCGACTATCCCTTAACAAGGGATATCGCGTAATATCAGAGGACGTATTCTTGACACGTCTCATAGCTATCTACACCCTTAATAGTGTTTCCTCTTCGAGGGGGAAAAGTGGCAAGAATATAGAAGAGTCGTTAAAAAGGCGACCCTCCTACTTTACTGCAAATAGTGTGCCAAATCCCCACCGCGCGGCGCCACCAAGCCATTCTTTCTACCGTAGCTTTGTTGACCGGTGTTATCCCGTGTTATCTCTTGCTATTTTGGAATTATTTGTTGCTATGATGCCTTCACCAGCCTCATCTGCTTCTGGAAAGTTAAGTAATATCTTTGAAATGTGCAAATGTAAGCTCTTGCCAGTTTTACTCTTCGATTGAGATCGTAATTAATGTAACAAGAGCTGTTGCCAGCCGGATGGCGTCATGGACGCAGTCGTTCTTTGTTGTACTTTTAGTTAGCCAGAACGACTTTCCCGGCATTATTGCTTTAATAACTTAAGCTATTTAGATATTTAGCTAGGGATTTTTATATTATGTCATTGTTGTCATGGATTTGGCTATTATGATCAAGCTTCACGAGTGCCAGGCTTCCTAGCCTAGGCACCTACACACTTCATGCATGATATAACCTTTCTGGTAAAGTTTTATTGAAGCTCAGGAAATATTTTATACAATTATAATATTACTGCATAAGATTTTCCTCTTCCAAGATAGTATACAAGAGAGTTTCGGTGAACGATTCTCAATGCTCCTAGACTACTAGCCTAGGGGCGTTAGTATACTTTCATACATGTCCCCAATTGCTCTTTTATTGTCTTCTAGGGGAGACTGACGCCTCCTATACCTTCAAGTCGATACTAATCTCTAGGCGAGATTCAAGAGCAATTCCCCTTCCCTCTGATTAGCCTAGGCTATTCTCAGTTACAGTAACTTTGCTGTGAACTGAGTTCTGGCAAAGTTTACTGGGTGTTTTGTTTCTTTCTCTTAACCACTGAGTGGGTTTTGAGTCTAGAACGGGACATCAGAGTAAAAAGTCTGTGTTAGACATCTTACTGTCTTGGTGAAATGATTTCCCAAGTCAGGTTAAGTTGTCTTTACAGGAGGCTAGACCTCCCTACACCATACGTGGAGGTTTTTGTATAACAATTCCCCCTTCCTTGGTCTAGCAGACAGTCCTGTGCTAGTAGATCTTAGACCGAAGGAATAATTTCTTCCTTGCCAAAGTTCTCTGGTACGAGATTCTGTTCTCTTGCGAGATTGTGTCTTGTGTGCCGCTTTCTCACTTGACTAACCCAACCTGGGAAATAATTTCCCCTACTTGAGGTTACTTTATGAGATCAGAATCCTTCAAGTTAGGTAATGCCTTTGGGTATTACCTTACTTATAGGACATTTACCCCTTCCCCGCCTTCTCTTTTGTGTTTGATGAGCCATCACCTTCCCTGGCCATCATTCTATATTTGACCCTACGGGTAATCAATAGAATTGGCCTGAGGTTCTCTGTCTGCTGCCGGCCAAGCCGGCTGCCGGCAGGTACCCTCATATTCTTTAGAGTTCTTCAGTCCTCCCTTGGACTGCCTTCCATAGCCCATTTGGATGGGATATGGTTGAGTGGAATGCCCGAATATAATTCCCCCTTCCACTTAAACCCTCATTCTGGATGTAGGCCGGCAAGACAGTTGCTCTGCCGCCACTTGTCGTGTGCGTCGCTGATCGACGACCCAACGACAGTGGACATACTATGACCGGCTGCCAACAACTAAGTTGTCGGCCGGCAGTTGGCCACCCAATGTCTAGACATTTGCCGCCGGTTGCCGCCGGGTCCTACTTGATAGAGGGATCCCTTGGCTGCCGGCCAGCAAAGCCGCTGCTGGCGACCTGCCGCCCATTACTCTGAAGACAGTAACTGCCTTCAATAGCCCAGTACAGGCCTACACATGCCGACAGTCCGGGCAGGACTGGCGGCATGCCATCGCCAGTCAGTGCTGTAGCCCAAAAGTTTTTTCCAACCTACAAGGTACTTCGTGGCCAGCCTATTGTGAAACCATCACAGATAAGAGAGAGAATCAACCATTAATTTAATCCCCAATATTGAACCTGGAAGACTGTGTTAAGAAGACACTTTATATCAAAGGATGTCATCTTCCCCTAAAAAATTTGTTAAGAATTTAGTGTTCAATATCGGAGGAGGTCATACCAATGGGCTGGACAGGAAACACATGTAGGTGTCTTTCTTATTTTCTAGCTTACTCTATCCAAGCTAATATTATTAAAAATATGTATGCTGAAATCTGAGAATTTCACCGAATACTTATATGCTTTCTTTCTTTACAGGAGGAGCATCCCAAGTGCTGGAACAACTTTTGTAGAGTCCGTAGTAAGAACTTCTACGGCCATGACACGTGCAGGGCCCATGCTTGCTGCACAGTCACCAAGGGGGCTCTCAAGTACTGGGATCCAGAGGTATGTACCGCTTGTGACAAACTGGTAAAAGAGGCTTTTGATGACCAAAAGTCTACTGAGTCAAGGAATGCAGCAAGGGACACGCTACGAAAATGGGTCAGGGGCTTTCAGAAGAACACCTCTGGCCCATACATTCCTAATGAAAGGAAGAGGGATTGTCTTTTCCCTAGGGCATCTTCGGATGCAATCATTCCCCAGGCTCCACCTGAGATTCCCCTAGTTTAGATTCCGGTAGAACCTGGCGTATCAGAAGCCTTGCGGGGCATCTAATTGGAGGACAACATGTCTGTTGTCTCGGAGGAGACTGAGAACAATCTCCTAGTGGAGGAACTGGATCAGGAGGATGACATACCTCCTGAGGCTGAAGTCGAGAAAACCGAAACGATTTCGGTATCATCAGCCGGGATGACTGAGCCGATGCCTTCGACTTCCTCCACTGCACCCCAGTTAGATTCCATCACGAGTACGTTGCACTCGTTGCTGTCTATGGTGCAGGACATTCAGAAGAAATCGTCCGAGAAAGAAGCTTCTCTTCGGACGGAAATGCATCAGTTGGTTGCAACACGTTTAGCCCCGAAGAAGCTAAACGTCAAGGATCTCCCCGCTTTCTCTGACGTTAACCCATGGAGATACGCAGAGCATATGCCAATGTCGGTGGGGCAGATTTTCCTCTCGGAGAAACTGGGCACTATCCCAGTAGAGGAAATTGAGTTTTGGCCCAGCAAAGGGGCCTACCCGGATTGCTATGTCCGTCTGAAGAGGGAACCTGCATCCAAGGAGGAGACAGAGCCGAAGGAGACGGTTGTCCTCGAACTCTCTAAGGCCCAGGCCTTATATACAACCACCTTGAAAGAAAGGGCCTTTACTAGCTCCAAGGTGCCGGCTTTCAGCAAAAAGCACCCGTCCTTTGTTGCTGACCCCAATCGTGCCTTCCCCTTTAAGGACAAACGGTTTAAGGCAGCCTTAAGGCAGTCGAGGCCGGGAAACCTTGCCCTACACTGGAAGAGTGTAAACCCTTTTCCCTCGCCTTTCCATCAGACGATGCAGACTGGAAGGATGTCCACAACACCTTCACAGTTGGGAAGCTGGAGGCAGATATTGCTGGACGACAGTTCGGCGAAGACCTCCCGAAGCTGTCAGATTCCATCCTGCGCAGGGAACAGGAGATTAAAGAACATCTTGCTACTTCCATGTTTCTGCAGACTGACCTAGAGACTATGGCAAGCATCCCGGACACCCCAGACATGTACATGGTCTTCGCCAAATCTTATTTGGCGACAGTCACCAAGGACCTGTACAATTTTATCAAAGCCCGAAGGGCTTGTAGAGAGTTTGTGTTAACCTCGGCTGCGGTAAGGCACGAACCAAGGAAGCTGATAGCCTCCAATATCTGGGGAAAAGATCTCTTCCCAAGTGAAGTGGTCAAAGAGGTCGTGGACAAAGCTTCTACAGAGAACAGGAATCTCCTCTCCAAGTGGGGCTTGTCCTCTAAAAGGAAATCTTCCGCTGATGAGAGTCTCCAGCCGAAGAATAAATCAAAACGACCAAGAGTGCCATCTCGGCCAAGACAACAGCAACAGCTTCCCATAGCCACGGTGCCCCAGACGGTGGCACAACCAACCACCACCTTCCAACTGGTGCCCCAAACGCTGGCGACCCAATCGCCTGTGTTCACCCCAGTATTCGAAAGGCAGTCGACATTCTTTAGGCCGAAGTCTCGAGGCTCCTTTCGAGGATCCTCTAGACGCCCCTTCAGAGGTAGGGGCAACAAATTTGGACGTGGCCAAGGAGGTAAGTCCTCCAACCAGCACTCCAAGTGAGATGCTACCGGTAGGAGGGAGACTTCTCCTCTTCCGGGATCGTTGGACCTTCGATCCCTGGGCCCACAGTGGAGTTGGAGCTCAACTCTACCAAACTTCTCTCAATTCTTCCAACACTCAACCCCCATACTGGAAGAATATGTTCAGGAACTCCTGAACAAAAGAGTTATACGGAAGGCAAAGTCCATCAGATTCCAAGGAAGGTTGTTCTGTGTTCCGAAGAAGGACTCGGAAAAGATCAGAGTCATTCTGGACTTATCACCACGCAACAAGTTCATAGTGAACCACAAGTTCAGAATGTTGACGCTTCAATACATAAGGACCCTTTTGCCCAAACGGGCATGCACAGTCTCCATAGACTTGACGGATGTGTACTGGCACATTCCAATCAACCGTCAAGTTTCCCCCTACCTAGGGTTCAAACTACATAAAAGAAAGTACGTTTTCAGAGCCATGCCCTTCGGTCTAAACATAGCTCCAAGGGTATTCACCAAGCTTGCGAATACAGTCATTCATCAACTACGCCTACAAGGAATCGACTGGCTGGTGTGGGCAGCATCCGAGGAAGAGTGCATGCAAGCCTCCAAGGAAGTGATCCAGTTCTTGGAACATTTAGGATTCAAGATCAACTTATAAAAGCCTCGACTATCTCCAGCTCAAAAGTTCCAGTGGCTGGGCGTCCACTGGGACTTACAGTCACACTGCCTTTCCCTTCCATCAAAGAAGAGGAAGGAAATCGCAGGATCTGTCAAAAGACTCCTTCAATATGACAGGATATCAAAAAGGAAACAGGAAAGAGTTTTGGTGTCCCTCCAGTTTGCCTCAGTGACAAATCCAGTATTGAGAGCACAATTAAAAGATGCATCAGGTGTTTGGAGAAAATACGCATCGAACGCTCGATGAGATCTACAAAGACCGATACCAAATCGTCTGCGATCACTACTCAAGCCATGGTCGGAGGCTAAAAACCTAAAGAGCAAGGTGCCTTTGAAACCACTTCCACCGGCAGTCACCGTTCACACGGACGCCTCAAAAGAGGGGTAGGGAGGTCACTCTCATCATCGGAAAGTCCAAGGAACCTGGTCTCCCCTCTTCAAGACCTTCCACATCAATTTTCTGGAAGCCATGGCAGTTTTTCTCTGTCTGAAGAAACTGGAACCTCGCTGCTCAATCCATATCCGTCCGGTTCTAGACAGCGAAGTCGTAATGAGATGCCTAAATCGACAAGGCTCGAGATCGCCTCACATAAATCAAGTGATACTGGCCATCCTTCGTCTAGCGTAGAAGAAGAGATGGCACTTGTCAGCAGTCCACCTTCAAGGGGTCCGCAATGTGACAGTGGATGCTCTATCCAGGGTCAACCCGATAGAGTCAGAATGGTCCCTAGACGCAAGATCATTCTCTTTCATATTACGCAAAGTCCCAGGACTGCAGATAGACCTCTTCGCAACGAGCGACAATAAGAAGCGATAGATGCAATGTCCATAGATTGGAACAGATGGTTAAAGATCTACCTGTTCCCTCCAACCAACCTTCTGCTGAAAGTCCTTGACAAACTAAGATCCTTTCAGGGGACAGCAGCAATAGTGGCCCACAAGTGGCCCAACAGTGTTTGGTTCCCTCTCATAACGGAACTACGCCTAAAACCGATCCCGTTGCCGGACCCAGTTCTGACTCAGCAATTGCAGAAATTGACTTTCTCAGCTTCATCAATGAAAACCCAGAACCTTCAGCTCATGAATTTCTTGCCCTAACGGTCAAGAAACGGTTCGGGATTTCTAGAGACAGTATTACCTTCTTAGAAGAATACGAGTAAAAGTTCTTCGCTTAGCATCAACCATGAACAGATTGCTCGTTGAAAGACTGGACTCATAAGGTGACATTCTTATTTGCACTAGGCTCAGGAGCCATTTGGAAAAGAATTAAAAACATAACTACCTTCAGTATATATGGATATTTGCTCATAATAGGGTAAAATAAAATCCTCAAAAACCTATTAATGCCAAACGTGAATATAGAAGAAAATGTTGTTAACTGAAAGGAAAGGAAATGGAACTAAAACGTAATATATATATATAAATATATATATATATATATATATATATATATATATATATATATATATATATAATATATATATATATATATATATATATATATATATATATATATATATATATATATATATAAATGTAGAGTAAATACCTATGAATATATATATATATATATATATATATATATATATATATATATATATATATATATATATATATATATATATATATATACAATTTATAAATGTGTGTATATATATATGTAAATTAATGTATGTAAGTATGTATATGTATATGTATATATATATATATATATATATATATATATATATACATATATATATATATATATATATATATATATATATATATATATATATATATATATATATATATATATATATATATATATATATATATAATATATATATATATATATATATATATATATATATATATATATATATACATACAATTTATAAATGTGTGTATATATATGTATATTAATGTATGTAAGTATGTATATATATATATATATATATATATATATATATATATATATATATATATATATATATATATATATATATATATATATATATATATATATATATATATTTATATATATATATATATATATATATTTAAAAAAAGCCACATATATTAATACATTAGAGTCTGGATTCTCTTAACGACCTCGGGATCAGAGCCCCAGGCGGAACCGCCCAAAGACTATGATATCGGACCGGCGGGGATTTGAACCCTCGTCCAGGATATCTGTATGCCAGTGACCATACCACTCAGCCACGAAGAAAGATAAAAGTCAATGACAATTCTTCTATACATATACCTGTCAAATTCAGGTTTTCTGTACTTAGAATTGAAATCAACCCATCTTCACCATCGTAGCTAATTGGTAGGTTTGGGACTTGGCATTCGATTAATGATAAATTTTTGCACATTCAAACGTGTTTCATTCATATTTCGAATAAGCCATATATATTAATACATTAAAGTCTGGATTCTCTTAACGACCTCGGGATCAGAGCCCCAGGCGGAACGGCCCAAAGACTATGATATCGGACCGGCGGGGATTTGAACCCTCGTCCAGGATATCTGTATGCCAGTGACCATACCACTCAGCCACGAAGAAAGATAAAAGTCAATGACAATTCTTCTATACATATACCTGTCAAATTCAGGTTTTCTGTACTTAGCCCCCTGTGGCCACGGGGGCATAAAACAATTAGAATAACGCCAACGTTATCCCTGCGTGTCGTAAGAGGCGACTAAAAGGGACGGGACGAGGGGGCTGGGAACCCCCTCTCCTGAATTGAAATTCCTGTGAGACATCATCAAAGAGATGGAGTTGGGGGGAAAGTGACTGCTCCCCGCACTCTAGTTTTGGGGTGATTGAATGTGCGTGGATGTAGTACGATAGAGAGTAAAAGATGTGAGATTGGAAGTATGTTTAGAAGTAGAAGGATGGATGTATTGGCCTTGTGTGAGACAAAGATGAAAGGAAAGGGTGAAGTGATGTTTGGTGAAATGTCAGGTAGAGTGTCTGGGATTGAAAGGGGATGAGCGATAGAGGGTGTGGCTTTATTGCTGAGTGAATGGATGACAGGTAAAGTAGTGGAATGGAAGGAGATATCATCTAGGTTAATGTGGGTAAGGGTTAGGTTGGGTAGGGAATGTTGGGCTTTGTCAGTGCGTATGGGCCAGGTAGTGAGAAAAGTGAAGAAGAGCGGAATGAGTTCTGGAATGAATTAACTAGGTGTGTAGAAGGACTGGGTAGAAGGAATTATGTAGTTGTTATGGGTGACTTAAATGCTAGAGTGGGCGCTGGAGAGGTAGAAGGTGTCATTGGGAAGTATGGCGTACCAGGTGAAAATGAGAGTGGTGAGAGACTGGTAGATATGTGTGTTGAACAAGAGATGGTAATAAGTGCTAGCTTTTTTAAAAAGAAAGATAAAAATAAGTATACATGGGTAAGAGTGGCAAATGGAAGAGTAGTAGAAAGTGCATTAATGGATTATGTGTTGATAACTAAAAGAATGTTTGGAAGATTGAAAGACGTGCACGTGTTTAGGGGTATGGCTAACGGTATGTCTGATCATTTTTTGGTGGAAGGAAAATTAGTTGTAGCAAAAGAGTGGGGGAATAGAGTAGGTGGATGTAAAAGGGAGCTAGTGAGGGTTGAAGAGCTAATAAAACCGGGGGTAAAAAGTAAATATCAGGAAAGGTTGAAAATGGCATATGACGAGGTGAGAGTAAGAGAAACTGGTAATTTAGAGGAGGAGTGGAAGTTAGCAAAAGAAAATTTTATTGGAATTGCAAGTGATGTATGTGGCAAGAAGGTTGTTGGAGGCAGCATGAGGAAGGGCAGTGAATGGTGGAATGAAGGAGTGAAGGTGAAAGTGGAAGAGAAAAAGAGGGCTTTTGAAGAATGGCTGCAGAGTAATAGTATAGAGAAATATGAAAAATATAGAGAGAAAAAGGTGGAAGTAAAGCGCAAGGTACGTGAGGCAAAGAGGGCAGCTGACCTGAGGTGGGGTCAGGGACTGGGTCAGTCATATGAAGAGAATAAGAAGAAGTTTTGGAAAGAAGTGAAGAGAGTAAGGAAGGCCGGCGCAAGAATTGAAGAGACAGTGAAAGATGGAAATGGAAGGTTGTTAAAAGGAGAGGAGGCAAGGAAAAGGTGGGCAGAATATTTTGAAAGTTTGCTGAATGTTGAGGATGATAGGGAGGCAGATATAATTGCTGTTCCAGGTGTTGAGGTGCCAGTGATGGGAGATGAGAATGAGAGAGAGATTACAATAGAGGAAGTGAGGAGAGCACTAGATGAAACGAGAGTAGGAAAAGCATCTGGTATGGACGGTGTGAAAGCTGAGATGTTGAAGGAAGGGGGTGTGACTGTACTTGAATGGTTGGTGAGATTGTTTAATGTGTGTTTTGTGTTGTCAATGGTACCAGTAGATTGGGTCTGTGCATGTATTGTACCACTATATAAGGGTAAGGGAGATGTGCATGAGTGTTGTAATTCAAGAGGTATTGGTTTGTTGAGTGTAGTTGGAAAAGTGTATGGTAGAGTACTGATTAATAGGATTAAGGATAAAACAGAGAATGCAATCTTGGAAGTACAGGGTGGTTTTAGAAGAGGTAGGGGTTGTATGAATCAGATTTTTACAGTTAGGCAGATATGCGAGAAATATTTATCAAAAGGTAAGGAGGTGTATGTTGCGTTTATGGATCTGGAGAAAGCATATGATAGAGTTGATAGGGAAGCAATGTGGAATGTGATGAGGTTATATGGAGTTGGTGGAAGGTTGTTGCAAGCAGTGAAAAGTTTCTACAAAGGTAGTAAAGCATGTGTTAGAATAGGAAATGAAGTGAGCGACTGGTTTCCGGTGAAAGTGGGGCTGAGACAGTTATGTGTGATGTCGCCGTGGTTGTTTAACTTGTATGTTGATGGAGTGGTGAGAGAGGTGAATGCTCGAGTGCTTGGACGAGGATTAAAACTGGTAGGCGAAAATGATCATGAATGGGAGGTAAATCAGTTGTTGTTTGCAGATGATACTGTACTGGTAGCAGACACAGAAGAGAAGCTTGACCGACTAGTGACAGAATTTGGAAGGGTGTGTGAGAGAAAGAAGTTGAGAGTTAATGTGGGTAAGAGTAAGGTTATGAGATGTACGAGAAGGGAAGGTGGTGCAAGGTTGAATGTCATGTTGAATGGAGAGTTACTTGAGGAGGTGGATCAGTTTAAGTACTTGGGGTCTGTTGTTGCAGCAAATGGTGGAGTGGAAGCAGATGTACGTCAGAGAGTCAATGAAGGTTGCAAAGTGTTGGGGGCAGTTAAGGGAGTAGTAAAAAATAGAGGGTTGGGCATGAATGTAAAGAGAGTTCTATATGAGAAAGTGATTGTACCAACTGTGATGTATGGATCGGAGTTGTGGGGAATAAAAGTGATGCAGAGACAGAAATTGAATGTGTTTGAGATGAAGTGTCTGAGGAGTATGGCTGGTGTATCTCGAGTAGATAGGGTTAGGAACGAAGTGGTGAGGGTGAGAACGGGTGTAAGAAATGAGTTAGCGGCTAGAGTGGATATGAACGTGTTGAGGTGGTTTGGCCATGTTGAGAGAATGGAAAATGGCTGTCTGCTAAAGAAGGTGATGAATGCAAGAGTTGATGGGAGAAGTACAAGAGGAAGGCCAAGGTTTGGGTGGATGGATGGTGTGAAGAAAGCTCTGGGTGATAGGAGGATAGATGTGAGAGAGGCAAGAGAGCGTGCTAGAAATAAGAATGAATGGCGAGCAATTGTGACG
>NC_090731.1:50712509-50765009 GCF_036898095.1 Palaemon carinicauda
TGCAAGATTTTTCTTCCACTTTCTAATTTTCTGAAATAAGATCCTTCTGTCTCTTGGTATGCACGTCTTTTGTTTATTGTTTTTTTTCGGTACATATTTTTCAAGAATTTTCTCCAGTATTTTGTACAGTATGTCCGTATTTACCTGTACATTATCACATACAAATACATTTTTCCATTCTTTATTCAGTTCTTCATTTATTTCTGACCATTTTATATTCTTACTGTAAAAATTATATTTTCCATATCTTTCCCAAAGTTTTGTGCTTTTATTGATCCTGAACCAGGGTTCAAATCCCCGCTGGTCTGATATCAAAGTCTTTGGGCGATTCCGCCTGAAGCTCTGATCCCGAGGTCATTAAGAGAATCGAGACTTTAATGTATTAATATATATGGCTTATTTGAAATATGAAAGAAACACGTTTAAATGTGCAAAAATTTATCATCAATCTAATGCCAAGTCCCAAACCTACCAATTAGCTACGATGGTGAAGATGGGTTGATTTTAATTCTAAGTACAGAAAACCTGAATTTGACAGGTATATGTACAGAAGAATTGTCATTGACTTTTATCTATCTTCGTGGCTGAGTGGTATGGTCACTGGCATACAGATATCCTGAACGAGGGTTCAAATCCCCGCCGGTCTGATATCATAGTCTTTGGGCGATTCTGCCTGGGGGTCTGATCCCGAGGTCGTTAAGAGAATCCAGACTTTAATGTATTAATATATATGGCTTATTTGAAATATGAGAGAAACACGTTTAAATGTGCAAAAATTTATCATTAATCGAATGCCAAGTCCCAAACCTACCAATTAGCTACGATGGTGAAGATGGGTTGATTTAAATTCTAAGTACAGAAAACCTGAATTTGACAGGTATATGTACAGAAGAATTGTCATTGACTTTTATCTTTCTTCGTGGCTGAGTGGTATGGTCACTGGCATACAGATATCCTGAACGAGGGTTCAAATCCCCGCCGGTCTGATATCATAGTCTTTGGGCGATTCCGCCTGGGGCTCTGATCCCGAGGTCGTTAAGAGAATCCAGACTTTAATGTATTAATATATATGGCTTATTTGAAATATGAGAAAGAAACACGTTTAAATGTGCAAAAATTTATCATTAATCGAATGCCAAGTCCCAAACCTACCAATTAGCTACGATGGTGAAGATGGGTTGATTTCAATTCTAAGTACAGAAAACCTGAATTTGACAGGTATATGTACAGAAGAATTGTCATTGACTTTTATCTTTCTTCGTGGCTGAGTGGTATGGTCACTGGCATACAGATATCCTGAACGAGGGTTCAAATCCCCGCCGGTCTGATATCATAGTCTTTGGGCGATTCCGCCTGGGGCTCTGATCCCGAGGTCGTTAAGAGAATCCAGACTTTAATGTATTAATATATATGGCTTATTTGAAATATGAAGAAACACGTTTAAATGTGCAAAAATTTATCATTAATCGAATGCCAAGTCCCAAACCTACCAATTAGCTACGATGGTGAAGATGGGTTGATTTCAATTCTAAGTACAGAAAACCTGAATTTGACAGGTATATGTACAGAAGAATTGTCATTGACTTTTATCTTTCTTCGTGGCTGAGTGGTATGGTCACTGGCATACAGATATCCTGAACGAGGGTTCAAATCCCCGCCGGTCTGATATCATAGTCTTTGGGCGATTCCGCCTGGGGCTCTGATCCCGAGGTCGTTAAGAGAATCCAGACTTTAATGTATTAATATATATGGCTTATTTGAAATATGAGAGAAACACGTTTAAATGTGCAAAAATTTATCATTAATCGAATGCCAAGTCCCAAACCTACCAATTAGCTACGATGGTGAAGATGGGTTTATTTAAATTCTAAGTACAGAAAACCTGAATTTGACAGGTATATGTACAGAAGAATTGTCATTGACTTTTATCTTTCTTCGTGGCTGAGTGGTATGGTCACTGGCATACAGATATCCTGAACGAGGGTTCAAATCCCCGCCGGTCTGATATCATAGTCTTTGGGCGATTCCGCCTGGGGCTCTGATCCCGAGGTCGTTAAGAGAATCCAGACTTTAATGTATTAATATATATGGCTTATTTGAAATATGAAAGAAACACGTTTAAATGTGCAAAAATTTATCATTAATCGAATGCCAAGTCCCAAACCTACCAATTAGCTACGATGGTGAAGATGGGTTGATTTCAATTCTAAGTACAGAAAACCTGAATTTGACAGGTATATGTACAGAAGAATTGTCATTGACTTTTATCTTTCTTCGTGGCTGAGTGGTATGGTCACTGGCATACAGATATCCTGAACGAGGGTTCAAATCCCCGCCGGTCTGATATCATAGTCTTTGGGCGATTCCGCCTGGGGCTCTGATCCCGAGGTCGTTAAGAGAATCCAGACTTTAATGTATTAATATATATGGCTTATTTGAAATATGAGAGAAACACGTTTAAATGTGCAAAAATTTATCATTAATCGAATGCCAAGTCCCAAACCTACCAATTAGCTACGATGGTGAAGATGGTTTATTTCAAATTCTAAGTACAGAAAACCTGAATTTGACAGGTATATGTACAGAAGAATTGTCATTGACTTTTATCTTTCTTCGTGGCTGAGTGGTATGGTCACTGGCATACAGATATCCTGAACGAGGGTTCAAATCCCCGCCGGTCTGATATCATAGTCTTTGGGCGATTCCGCCTGGGGCTCTGATCCCGAGGTCGTTAAGAGAATCCAGACTTTAATGTATTAATATATATGGCTTATTTGAAATATGAAAGAAACACGTTTAAATGTGCAAAAATTTATCATTAATCGAATGCCAAGTCCCAAACCTACCAATTAGCTACGATGGTGAAGATGGGTTGATTTCAATTCTAAGTACAGAAAACCTGAATTTGACAGGTATATGTACAGAAGAATTGTCATTGACTTTTATCTTTCTTCGTGGCTGAGTGGTATGGTCACTGGCATACAGATATCCTGAACGAGGGTTCAAATCCCCGCCGGTCTGATATCATAGTCTTTGGGCGATTCCGCCTGGGGCTCTGATCCCGAGGTCGTTAAGAGAATCCAGACTTTAATGTATTAATATATATGGCTTATTTGAAATATGAGAGAAACACGTTTAAATGTGCAAAAATTTATCATTAATCGAATGCCAAGTCCCAAACCTACCAATTAGCTACGATGGTGAAGATGGGTTGATTTCAATTCTAAGTACAGAAAACCTGAATTTGACAGGTATATGTACAGAAGAATTGTCATTGACTTTTATCTTTCTTCGTGGCTGAGTGGTATGGTCACTGGCATACAGATATCCTGAACGAGGGTTCAAATCCCCGCCGGTCTGATATCATAGTCTTTGGGCGATTCCGCCTGGGGCTCTGATCCCGAGGTCGTTAAGAGAATCCAGACTTTAATGTATTAATATATATGGCTTATTTGAAATATGAGAGAAACACGTTTAAATGTGCAAAAATTTATCATTAATCGAATGCCAAGTCCCAAACCTACCAATTAGCTACGATGGTGAAGATGGGTTGATTTCAATTCTAAGTACAGAAAACCTGAATTTGACAGGTATATGTACAGAAGAATTGTCATTGACTTTTATCTTTCTTCGTGGCTGAGTGGTATGGTCACTGGCATACAGATATCCTGAACGAGGGTTCAAATCCCCGCCGGTCTGATATCATAGTCTTTGGGCGATTCCGCCTGGGGCTCTGATCCCGAGGTCGTTAAGAGAATCCAGACTTTAATGTATTAATATATATGGCTTATTTGAAATATGAGAGAAACACGTTTAAATGTGCAAAAATTTATCATTAATCGAATGCCAAGTCCCAAACCTACCAATTAGCTACGATGGTGAAGATGGGTTGATTTCAATTCTAAGTACAGAAAACCTGAATTTGACAGGTATATGTACAGAAGAATTGTCATTGACTTTTATCTTTCTTCGTGGCTGAGTGGTATGGTCACTGGCATACAGATATCCTGAACGAGGGTTCAAATCCCCGCCGGTCTGATATCATAGTCTTTGGGCGATTCCGCCTGGGGCTCTGATCCCGAGGTCGTTAAGAGAATCCAGACTTTAATGTATTAATATATATGGCTTATTTGAAATATGAAAAAACACGTTTAAATGTGCAAAAATTTATCATTAATCGAATGCCAAGTCCCAAACCTACCAATTAGCTACGATGGTGAAGATGGGTTGATTTCAATTCTAAGTACAGAAAACCTGAATTTGACAGGTATATGTACAGAAGAATTGTCATTGACTTTTATCTTTCTTCGTGGCTGAGTGGTATGGTCACTGGCATACAGATATCCTGAACGAGGGTTCAAATCCCCGCCGGTCTGATATCATAGTCTTTGGGCGATTCCGCCTGGGGCTCTGATCCCGAGGTCGTTAAGAGAATCCAGACTTTAATGTATTAATATATATGGCTTATTTGAAATATGAGAAGAAACACGTTTAAATGTGCAAAAATTTATCATTAATCGAATGCCAAGTCCCAAACCTACCAATTAGCTACGATGGTGAAGATGGGTTGATTTCAATTCTAAGTACAGAAAACCTGAATTTGACAGGTATATGTACAGAAGAATTGTCATTGACTTTTATCTTTCTTCGTGGCTGAGTGGTATGGTCACTGGCATACAGATATCCTGAACGAGGGTTCAAATCCCCGCCGGTCTGATATCATAGTCTTTGGGCGATTCTGCCTGGGGCTCTGATCCCGAGGTCGTTAAGAGAATCCAGACTTTAATGTATTAATATATATGGCTTATTTGAAATATGAAAGAAACACGTTTAAATGTGCAAAAATTTATCATTAATCGAATGCCAAGTCCCAAACCTACCAATTAGCTACGATGGTGAAGATGGGTTGATTTCAATTCTAAGTACAGAAAACCTGAATTTGACAGGTATATGTACAGAAGAATTGTCATTGACTTTTATCTTTCTTCGTGGCTGAGTGGTATGGTCACTGGCATACAGATATCCTGAACGAGGGTTCAAATCCCCGCCGGTCTGATATCATAGTCTTTGGGCGATTCCGCCTGGGGCTCTGATCCCGAGGTCGTTAAGAGAATCCAGACTTTAATGTATTAATATATATGGCTTATTTGAAATATGAGAGAAACACGTTTAAATGTGCAAAAATTTATCATTAATCGAATGCCAAGTCCCAAACCTACCAATTAGCTACGATGGTGAAGATGGGTTGATTTCAATTCTAAGTACAGAAAACCTGAATTTGACAGGTATATGTACAGAAGAATTGTCATTGACTTTTATCTTTCTTCGTGGCTGAGTGGTATGGTCACTGGCATACAGATATCCTGAACGAGGGTTCAAATCCCCGCCGGTCTGATATCATAGTCTTTGGGCGATTCCGCCTGGGGCTCTGATCCCGAGGTCGTTAAGAGAATCCAGACTTTAATGTATTAATATATATGGCTTATTTGAAATATGAAAGAAACACGTTTAAATGTGCAAAAATTTATCATTAATCGAATGCCAAGTCCCAAACCTACCAATTAGCTACGATGGTGAAGATGGGTTGATTTCAATTCTAAGTACAGAAAACCTGAATTTGACAGGTATATGTACAGAAGAATTGTCATTGACTTTTATCTTTCTTCGTGGCTGAGTGGTATGGTCACTGGCATACAGATATCCTGAACGAGGGTTCAAATCCCCGCCGGTCTGATATCATAGTCTTTGGGCGATTCCGCCTGGGGCTCTGATCCCGAGGTCGTTAAGAGAATCCAGACTTTAATGTATTAATATATATGGCTTATTTGAAATATGAGAGAAACACGTTTAAATGTGCAAAAATTTATCATTAATCGAATGCCAAGTCCCAAACCTACCAATTAGCTACGATGGTGAAGATGGGTTGATTTCAAATTCTAAGTACAGAAAACCTGAATTTGACAGGTATATGTACAGAAGAATTGTCATTGACTTTTATCTTTCTTCGTGGCTGAGTGGTATGGTCACTGGCATACAGATATCCTGAACGAGGGTTCAAATCCCCGCCGGTCTGATATCATAGTCTTTGGGCGATTCCGCCTGGGGCTCTGATCCCGAGGTCGTTAAGAGAATCCAGACTTTAATGTATTAATATATATGGCTTATTTGAAATATGAAAGAAACACGTTTAAATGTGCAAAAATTTATCATTAATCGAATGCCAAGTCCCAAACCTACCAATTAGCTACGATGGTGAAGATGGGTTGATTTCAATTCTAAGTACAGAAAACCTGAATTTGACAGGTATATGTACAGAAGAATTGTCATTGACTTTTATCTTTCTTCGTGGCTGAGTGGTATGGTCACTGGCATACAGATATCCTGAACGAGGGTTCAAATCCCCGCCGGTCTGATATCATAGTCTTTGGGCGATTCCGCCTGGGGCTCTGATCCCGAGGTCGTTAAGAGAATCCAGACTTTAATGTATTAATATATATGGCTTATTTGAAATATGAGAGAAAACACGTTTAAATGTGCAAAAATTTATCATTAATCGAATGCCAAGTCCCAAACCTACCAATTAGCTACGATGGTGAAGATGGGTTTATTTCAAATTCTAAGTACAGAAAACCTGAATTTGACAGGTATATGTACAGAAGAATTGTCATTGACTTTTATCTTTCTTCGTGGCTGAGTGGTATGGTCACTGGCATACAGATATCCTGAACGAGGGTTCAAATCCCCGCCGGTCTGATATCATAGTCTTTGGGCGATTCCGCCTGGGGCTCTGATCCCGAGGTCGTTAAGAGAATCCAGACTTTAATGTATTAATATATATGGCTTATTTGAAATATGAAAGAAACACGTTTAAATGTGCAAAAATTTATCATTAATCGAATGCCAAGTCCCAAACCTACCAATTAGCTACGATGGTGAAGATGGGTTGATTTCAATTCTAAGTACAGAAAACCTGAATTTGACAGGTATATGTACAGAAGAATTGTCATTGACTTTTATCTTTCTTCGTGGCTGAGTGGTATGGTCACTGGCATACAGATATCCTGAACGAGGGTTCAAATCCCCGCCGGTCTGATATCATAGTCTTTGGGCGATTCCGCCTGGGGCTCTGATCCCGAGGTCGTTAAGAGAATCCAGACTTTAATGTATTAATATATATGGCTTATTTGAAATATGAGAGAAACACGTTTAAATGTGCAAAAATTTATCATTAATCGAATGCCAAGTCCCAAACCTACCAATTAGCTACGATGGTGAAGATGGGTTTATTTAAATTCTAAGTACAGAAAACCTGAATTTGACAGGTATATGTACAGAAGAATTGTCAT
The DNA here is from genome assembly GCF_036898095.1 of Palaemon carinicauda. Classification (NCBI taxonomy): domain Eukaryota; kingdom Metazoa; phylum Arthropoda; class Malacostraca; order Decapoda; family Palaemonidae; genus Palaemon; species Palaemon carinicauda. The sequence goes on from NC_090731.1 coordinate 50,719,856, forward strand.
TGACTTTTATCTTTCTTCGTGGCTGAGTGGTATGGTCACTGGCATAACAGATATCCTGAACGAGGGTTCAAATCCCCGCCGGTCTGATATCATAGTCTTTAGGCGATTCCGCCTGGGGCTCTGATCCCGAGGTCGTTAAGAGAATCCAGACTTTAATGTATTAATATATATGGCTTATTTGAAATATGAAAGAAACACGTTTAAATGTGCAAAAATTTATCATTAATCAATGCCAAGTCCCAAACCTACCAATTAGCTACGATGGTGAAGATGGGTTGATTTCAATTCTAAGTACAGAAAACCTGAATTTGACAGGTATATGTACAGAAGAATTGTCATTGACTTTTATCTTTCTTCGTGGCTGAGTGGTATGGTCACTGGCATACAGATATCCTGAACGAGGGTTCAAATCCCCGCCGGTCTGATATCATAGTCTTTGGGCGATTCCGCCTGGGGCTCTGATCCCGAGGTCGTTAAGAGAATCCAGACTTTAATGTATTAATATATATGGCTTATTTGAAATATGAGAGAAACACGTTTAAATGTGCAAAAATTTATCATTAATCGAATGCCAAGTCCCAAACCTACCAATTAGCTACGATGGTGAAGATGGTTGATTTCAATTCTAAGTACAGAAAACCTGAATTTGACAGGTATATGTACAGAAGAATTGTCATTGACTTTTATCTTTCTTCGTGGCTGAGTGGTATGGTCACTGGCATACAGATATCCTGAACGAGGGTTCAAATCCCCGCCGGTCTGATATCATAGTCTTTGGGCGATTCCGCCTGGGGCTCTGATCCCGAGGTCGTTAAGAGAATCCAGACTTTAATGTATTAATATATATGGCTTATTTGAAATATGAAAGAAACACGTTTAAATGTGCAAAAATTTATCATTAATCGAATGCCAAGTCCCAAACCTACCAATTAGCTACGATGGTGAAGATGGGTTGATTTCAATTCTAAGTACAGAAAACCTGAATTTGACAGGTATATGTACAGAAGAATTGTCATTGACTTTTATCTTTCTTCGTGGCTGAGTGGTATGGTCACTGGCATACAGATATCCTGAACGAGGGTTCAAATCCCCGCCGGTCTGATATCATAGTCTTTGGGCGATTCCGCCTGGGGCTCTGATCCCGAGGTCGTTAAGAGAATCCAGACTTTAATGTATTAATATATATGGCTTATTTGAAATATGAAAGAAACACGTTTAAATGTGCAAAAATTTATCATTAATCGAATGCCAAGTCCCAAACCTACCAATTAGCTACGATGGTGAAGATGGGTTGATTTCAATTCTAAGTACAGAAAACCTGAATTTGACAGGTATATGTACAGAAGAATTGTCATTGACTTTTATCTTTCTTCGTGGCTGAGTGGTATGGTCACTGGCATACAGATATCCTGAACGAGGGTTCAAATCCCCGCCGGTCTGATATCATAGTCTTTGGGCGATTCCGCCTGGGGCTCTGATCCCGAGGTCGTTAAGAGAATCCAGACTTTAATGTATTAATATATATGGCTTATTTGAAATATGAGAGAAACACGTTTAAATGTGCAAAAATTTATCATTAATCGAATGCCAAGTCCCAAACCTACCAATTAGCTACGATGGTGAAGATGGGTTGATTTCAATTCTAAGTACAGAAAACCTGAATTTGACAGGTATATGTACAGAAGAATTGTCATTGACTTTTATCTTTCTTCGTGGCTGAGTGGTATGGTCACTGGCATACAGATATCCTGAACGAGGGTTCAAATCCCCGCCGGTCTGATATCATAGTCTTTGGGCGATTCCGCCTGGGGCTCTGATCCCGAGGTCGTTAAGAGAATCCAGACTTTAATGTATTAATATATATGGCTTATTTGAAATATGAGAGAAACACGTTTAAATGTGCAAAAATTTATCATTAATCGAATGCCAAGTCCCAAACCTACCAATTAGCTACGATGGTGAAGATGGGTTGATTTCAATTCTAAGTACAGAAAACCTGAATTTGACAGGTATATGTACAGAAGAATTGTCATTGACTTTTATCTTTCTTCGTGGCTGAGTGGTATGGTCACTGGCATACAGATATCCTGAACGAGGGTTCAAATCCCCGCCGGTCTGATATCATAGTCTTTGGGCGATTCCGCCTGGGGCTCTGATCCCGAGGTCGTTAAGAGAATCCAGACTTTAATGTATTAATATATATGGCTTATTTGAAATATGAGAGAAACACGTTTAAATGTGCAAAAATTTATCATTAATCGAATGCCAAGTCCCAAACCTACCAATTAGCTACGATGGTGAAGATGGGTTGATTTCAATTCTAAGTACAGAAAACCTGAATTTGACAGGTATATGTACAGAAGAATTGTCATTGACTTTTATCTTTCTTCGTGGCTGAGTGGTATGGTCACTGGCATACAGATATCCTGAACGAGGGTTCAAATCCCCGCCGGTCTGATATCATAGTCTTTGGGCGATTCCGCCTGGGGCTCTGATCCCGAGGTCGTTAAGAGAATCCAGACTTTAATGTATTAATATATATGGCTTATTTGAAATATGAGAAAAACACGTTTAAATGTGCAAAAATTTATCATTAATCGAATGCCAAGTCCCAAACCTACCAATTAGCTACGATGGTGAAGATGGGTTGATTTCAATTCTAAGTACAGAAAACCTGAATTTGACAGGTATATGTACAGAAGAATTGTCATTGACTTTTATCTTTCTTCGTGGCTGAGTGGTATGGTCACTGGCATACAGATATCCTGAACGAGGGTTCAAATCCCCGCCGGTCTGATATCATAGTCTTTGGGCGATTCCGCCTGGGGCTCTGATCCCGAGGTCGTTAAGAGAATCCAGACTTTAATGTATTAATATATATGGCTTATTTGAAATATGAAAGAAACACGTTTAAATGTGCAAAAATTTATCATTAATCGAATGCCAAGTCCCAAACCTACCAATTAGCTACGATGGTGAAGATGGGTTGATTTCAATTCTAAGTACAGAAAACCTGAATTTGACAGGTATATGTACAGAAGAATTGTCATTGACTTTTATCTTTCTTCGTGGCTGAGTGGTATGGTCACTGGCATACAGATATCCTGAACGAGGGTTCAAATCCCCGCCGGTCTGATATCATAGTCTTTGGGCGATTCCGCCTGGGGCTCTGATCCCGAGGTCGTTAAGAGAATCCAGACTTTAATGTATTAATATATATGGCTTATTTGAAATATGAGAAAAACACGTTTAAATGTGCAAAAATTTATCATTAATCGAATGCCAAGTCCCAAACCTACCAATTAGCTACGATGGTGAAGATGGGTTGATTTCAATTCTAAGTACAGAAAACCTGAATTTGACAGGTATATGTACAGAAGAATTGTCATTGACTTTTATCTTTCTTCGTGGCTGAGTGGTATGGTCACTGGCATACAGATATCCTGAACGAGGGTTCAAATCCCCGCCGGTCTGATATCATAGTCTTTGGGCGATTCCGCCTGGGGCTCTGATCCCGAGGTCGTTAAGAGAATCCAGACTTTAATGTATTAATATATATGGCTTATTTGAAATATGAAAGAAACACGTTTAAATGTGCAAAAATTTATCATCAATCGAATGCCAACTCCCAAACCTACCAATTAGCTACGATGGTGAAGATAGGTTGATTTCAATTCTAAGTACAGAAAACCTGAATTTGACAGGTATATGTACAGAAGAATTGTCATTGACTTTTATCTTTCTTCGTGGCTGAGTGGTATGGTCACTGGCATACAGATATCCTGAACGAGGGTTCAAATCCCCGCCGGTCTGATATCATAGTCTTTGGGCGATTCCGCCTGGGGCTCTGATCCCGAGGTCGTTAAGAGAATCAAGACTTTAATGTATTAATATATATGGCTTATTTGAAATATGAGAGAAACACATTTAAATGTGCAAAAATTTATCATTAATCGAATGCCAAGTCCCAAACCTACCAATTAGCTACGATGGTGAAGATGGGTTGATTTCAATTCTAAGTACAGAAAACCTGAATTTGACAGGTATATGTACAGAAGAATTGTCATTGACTTTTATCTTTCTTCGTGGCTGAGTGGTATGGTCACTGGCATACAGATATCCTGAACGAGGGTTCAAATCCCCGCCGGTCTGATATCATAGTCTTTGGGCGATTCCGCCTGGGGCTCTGATCCCGAGGTCGTTAAGAGAATCCAGACTTTAATGTATTAATATATATGGCTTATTTGAAATATGAAAGAAACACGTTTAAATGTGCAAAAATTTATCATTAATCGAATGCCAAGTCCCAAACCTACCAATTAGCTACGATGGTGAAGATGGGTTGATTTCAATTCTAAGTACAGAAAACCTGAATTTGACAGGTATATGTACAGAAGAATTGTCATTGACTTTTATCTTTCTTCGTGGCTGAGTGATATGGTCACTGGCATACAGATATCCTGAACGAGGGTTCAAATCCCCGCCGGTCTGATATCATAGTCTTTGGGCGATTCCGCCTGGGGCTCTGATCCCGAGGTCGTTAAGAGAATCCAGACTTTAATGTATTAATATATATGGCTTATTTGAAATATGAGAGAAACACGTTTAAATGTGCAAAAATTTATCATTAATCGAATGCCAAGTCCCAAACCTACCAATTAGCTACGATGGTGAAGATGGGTTTTATTCAAATTCTAAGTACAGAAAACCTGAATTTGACAGGTATATGTACAGAAGAATTGTCATTGACTTTTATCTTTCTTCGTGGCTGAGTGGTATGGTCACTGGCATACAGATATCCTGAACGAGGGTTCAAATCCCCGCCGGTCTGATATCATAGTCTTTAGGCGATTCCGCCTGGGGCTCTGATCCCGAGGTCGTTAAGAGAATCCAGACTTTAATGTATTAATATATATGGCTTATTTGAAATATGAAAGAAACACGTTTAAATGTGCAAAAATTTATCATTAATCGAATGCCAAGTCCCAAACCTACCAATTAGCTACGATGGTGAAGATGGGTTGATTTCAATTCTAAGTACAGAAAACCTGAATTTGACAGGTATATGTACAGAAGAATTGTCATTGACTTTTATCTTTCTTCGTGGCTGAGTGGTATGGTCACTGGCATACAGATATCCTGAACGAGGGTTCAAATCCCCGCCGGTCTGATATCATAGTCTTTGGGCGATTCCGCCTGGGGCTCTGATCCCGAGGTCGTTAAGAGAATCCAGACTTTAATGTATTAATATATATGGCTTATTTGAAATATGAGAGAAACACGTTTAAATGTGCAAAAATTTATCATTAATCGAATGCCAAGTCCCAAACCTACCAATTAGCTACGATGGTGAAGATGGGTTGATTTCAATTCTAAGTACAGAAAACCTGAATTTGACAGGTATATGTACAGAAGAATTGTCATTGACTTTTATCTTTCTTCGTGGCTGAGTGGTATGGTCACTGGCATACAGATATCCTGAACGAGGGTTCAAATCCCCGCCGGTCTGATATCATAGTCTTTGGGCGATTCCGCCTGGGGCTCTGATCCCGAGGTCGTTAAGAGAATCCAGACTTTAATGTATTAATATATATGGCTTATTTGAAATATGAAAGAAACACGTTTAAATGTGCAAAAATTTATCATTAATCGAATGCCAAGTCCCAAACCTACCAATTAGCTACGATGGTGAAGATGGGTTGATTTCAATTCTAAGTACAGAAAACCTGAATTTGACAGGTATATGTACAGAAGAATTGTCATTGACTTTTATCTTTCTTCGTGGCTGAGTGGTATGGTCACTGGCATACAGATATCCTGAACGAGGGTTCAAATCCCCGCCGGTCTGATATCATAGTCTTTGGGCGATTCCGCCTGGGGCTCTGATCCCGAGGTCGTTAAGAGAATCCAGACTTTAATGTATTAATATATATGGCTTATTTGAAATATGAAAAAACACGTTTAAATGTGCAAAAATTTATCATTAATCGAATGCCAAGTCCCAAACCTACCAATTAGCTACGATGGTGAAGATGGGTTGATTTCAATTCTAAGTACAGAAAACCTGAATTTGACAGGTATATGTACAGAAGAATTGTCATTGACTTTTATCTTTCTTCGTGGCTGAGTGGTATGGTCACTGGCATACAGATATCCTGAACGAGGGTTCAAATCCCCGCCGGTCTGATATCATAGTCTTTGGGCGATTCCGCCTGGGGCTCTGATCCCGAGGTCGTTAAGAGAATCCAGACTTTAATGTATTAATATATATGGCTTATTTGAAATATGAAAGAAACACGTTTAAATGTGCAAAAATTTATCATTAATCGAATGCCAAGTCCCAAACCTACCAATTAGCTACGATGGTGAAGATGGGTTGATTTCAATTCTAAGTACAGAAAACCTGAATTTGACAGGTATATGTACAGAAGAATTGTCATTGACTTTTATCTTTCTTCGTGGCTGAGTGGTATGGTCACTGGCATACAGATATCCTGAACGAGGGTTCAAATCCCCGCCGGTCTGATATCATAGTCTTTGGGCGATTCCGCCTGGGGCTCTGATCCCGAGGTCGTTAAGAGAATCCAGACTTTAATGTATTAATATATATGGCTTATTTGAAATATGAAAGAAACACGTTTAAATGTGCAAAAATTTATCATTAATCGAATGCCAAGTCCCAAACCTACCAATTAGCTACGATGGTGAAGATGGGTTGATTTCAATTCTAAGTACAGAAAACCTGAATTTGACAGGTATATGTACAGAAGAATTGTCATTGACTTTTATCTTTCTTCGTGGCTGAGTGGTATGGTCACTGGCATACAGATATCCTGAACGAGGGTTCAAATCCCCGCCGGTCTGATATCATAGTCTTTGGGCGATTCCGCCTGGGGCTCTGATCCCGAGGTCGTTAAGAGAATCCAGACTTTAATGTATTAATATATATGGCTTATTTGAAATATGAGAGAAACACGTTTAAATGTGCAAAAATTTATCATTAATCGAATGCCAAGTCCCAAACCTACCAATTAGCTACGATGGTGAAGATGGGTTGATTTCAATTCTAAGTACAGAAAACCTGAATTTGACAGGTATATGTACAGAAGAATTGTCATTGACTTTTATCTTTCTTCGTGGCTGAGTGGTATGGTCACTGGCATACAGATATCCTGAACGAGGGTTCAAATCCCCGCCGGTCTGATATCATAGTCTTTGGGCGATTCCGCCTGGGGCTCTGATCCCGAGGTCGTTAAGAGAATCCAGACTTTAATGTATTAATATATATGGCTTATTTGAAATATGAGAAAAACACGTTTAAATGTGCAAAAATTTATCATTAATCGAATGCCAAGTCCCAAACCTACCAATTAGCTACGATGGTGAAGATGGGTTGATTTCAATTCTAAGTACAGAAAACCTGAATTTGACAGGTATATGTACAGAAGAATTGTCATTGACTTTTATCTTTCTTCGTGGCTGAGTGGTATGGTCACTGGCATACAGATATCCTGAACGAGGGTTCAAATCCCCGCCGGTCTGATATCATAGTCTTTGGGCGATTCCGCCTGGGGCTCTGATCCCGAGGTCGTTAAGAGAATCCAGACTTTAATGTATTAATATATATGGCTTATTTGAAATATGAGAGAAACACGTTTAAATGTGCAAAAATTTATCATTAATCGAATGCCAAGTCCCAAACCTACCAATTAGCTACGATGGTGAAGATGGGTTGATTTCAATTCTAAGTACAGAAAACCTGAATTTGACAGGTATATGTACAGAAGAATTGTCATTGACTTTTATCTTTCTTCGTGGCTGAGTGGTATGGTCACTGGCATACAGATATCCTGAACGAGGGTTCAAATCCCCGCCGGTCTGATATCATAGTCTTTGGGCGATTCCGCCTGGGGCTCTGATCCCGAGGTCGTTAAGAGAATCCAGACTTTAATGTATTAATATATATGGCTTATTTGAAATATGAGAAAAACACGTTTAAATGTGCAAAAATTTATCATTAATCGAATGCCAAGTCCCAAACCTACCAATTAGCTACGATGGTGAAGATGGGTTGATTTCAATTCTAAGTACAGAAAACCTGAATTTGACAGGTATATGTACAGAAGAATTGTCATTGACTTTTATCTTTCTTCGTGGCTGAGTGGTATGGTCACTGGCATACAGATATCCTGAACGAGGGTTCAAATCCCCGCCGGTCTGATATCATAGTCTTTGGGCGATTCCGCCTGGGGCTCTGATCCCGAGGTCGTTAAGAGAATCCAGACTTTAATGTATTAATATATATGGCTTATTTGAAATATGAAAGAAACACGTTTAAATGTGCAAAAATTTATCATTAATCGAATGCCAAGTCCCAAACCTACCAATTAGCTACGATGGTGAAGATGGGTTGATTTCAATTCTAAGTACAGAAAACCTGAATTTGACAGGTATATGTACAGAAGAATTGTCATTGACTTTTATCTTTCTTCGTGGCTGAGTGGTATGGTCACTGGCATACAGATATCCTGAACGAGGGTTCAAATCCCCGCCGGTCTGATATCATAGTCTTTGGGCGATTCCGCCTGGGGCTCTGATCCCGAGGTCGTTAAGAGAATCCAGACTTTAATGTATTAATATATATGGCTTATTTGAAATATGAGAGAAACACGTTTAAATGTGCAAAAATTTATCATTAATCGAATGCCAAGTCCCAAACCTACCAATTAGCTACGATGGTGAAGATGGGTTGATTTCAATTCTAAGTACAGAAAACCTGAATTTGACAGGTATATGTACAGAAGAATTGTCATTGACTTTTATCTTTCTTCGTGGCTGAGTGGTATGGTCACTGGCATACAGATATCCTGAACGAGGGTTCAAATCCCCGCCGGTCTGATATCATAGTCTTTGGGCGATTCCGCCTGGGGCTCTGATCCCGAGGTCGTTAAGAGAATCCAGACTTTAATGTATTAATATATATGGCTTATTTGAAATATGAAAGAAACACGTTTAAATGTGCAAAAATTTATCATTAATCGAATGCCAAGTCCCAAACCTACCAATTAGCTACGATGGTGAAGATGGTTGATTTCAATTCTAAGTACAGAAAACCTGAATTTGACAGGTATATGTACAGAAGAATTGTCATTGACTTTTATCTTTCTTCGTGGCTGAGTGGTATGGTCACTGGCATACAGATATCCTGAACGAGGGTTCAAATCCCCGCCGGTCTGATATCATAGTCTTTGGGCGATTCCGCCTGGGGCTCTGATCCCGAGGTCGTTAAGAGAATCAAGACTTTAATGTATTAATATATATGGCTTATTTGAAATATGAGAGAAACACATTTAAATGTGCAAAAATTTATCATTAATCGAATGCCAAGTCCCAAACCTACCAATTAGCTACGATGGTGAAGATGGGTTGATTTCAAATTCTAAGTACAGAAAACCTGAATTTGACAGGTATATGTACAGAAAATTGTCATTGACTTTTATCTTTCTTCGTGGCTGAGTGGTATGGTCACTGGCATACAGATATCCTGAACGAGGGTTCAAATCCCCGCCGGTCTGATATCATAGTCTTTAGGCGATTCCGCCTGGGGCTCTGATCCCGAGGTCGTTAAGAGAATCCAGACTTTAATGTATTAATATATATGGCTTATTTGAAATATGAAAGAAACACGTTTAAATGTGCAAAAATTTATCATTAATCGAATGCCAAGTCCCAAACCTACCAATTAGCTACGATGGTGAAGATGGGTTGATTTCAATTCTAAGTACAGAAAACCTGAATTTGACAGGTATATGTACAGAAGAATTGTCATTGACTTTTATCTTTCTTCGTGGCTGAGTGGTATGGTCACTGGCATACAGATATCCTGAACGAGGGTTCAAATCCCCGCCGGTCTGATATCATAGTCTTTGGGCGATTCCGCCTGGGGCTCTGATCCCGAGGTCGTTAAGAGAATCCAGACTTTAATGTATTAATATATATGGCTTATTTGAAATATGAGAAAAACACGTTTAAATGTGCAAAAATTTATCATTAATCGAGTGCCAAGTCCCAAACCTACCAATTAGCTACGATGGTGAAGATGGTTTTTCAAATTCTAAGTACAGAAAACCTGAATTTGACAGGTATATGTACAGAAGAATTGTCATTGACTTTTATCTTTCTTCGTGGCTGAGTGGTATGGTCACTGGCATACAGATATCCTGAACGAGGGTTCAAATCCCCGCCGGTCTGATATCATAGTCTTTGGGCGATTCCGCCTGGGGCTCTGATCCCGAGGTCGTTAAGAGAATCCAGACTTTAATGTATTAATATATATGGCTTATTTGAAATATGAAAGAAACACGTTTAAATGTGCAAAAATTTATCATTAATCGAATGCCAAGTCCCAAACCTACCAATTAGCTACGATGGTGAAGATGGGTTGATTTCAAATTCTAAGTACAGAAAACCTGAATTTGACAGGTATATGTACAGAAGAATTGTCATTGACTTTTATCTTTCTTCGTGGCTGAGTGGTATGGTCACTGGCATACAGATATCCTGAACGAGGGTTCAAATCCCCGCCGGTCTGATATCATAGTCTTTGGGCGATTCCGCCTGGGGCTCTGATCCCGAGGTCGTTAAGAGAATCCAGACTTTAATGTATTAATATATATGGCTTATTTGAAATATGAAAGAAACACGTTTAAATGTGCAAAAATTTATCATTAATCGAATGCCAAGTCCCAAACCTACCAATTAGCTACGATGGTGAAGATGGGTTGATTTCAATTCTAAGTACAGAAAACCTGAATTTGACAGGTATATGTACAGAAGAATTGTCATTGACTTTTATCTTTCTTCGTGGCTGAGTGGTATGGTCACTGGCATACAGATATCCTGAACGAGGGTTCAAATCCCCGCCGGTCTGATATCATAGTCTTTGGGCGATTCCGCCTGGGGCTCTGATCCCGAGGTCGTTAAGAGAATCCAGACTTTAATGTATTAATATATATGGCTTATTTGAAATATGAGAGAAACACGTTTAAATGTGCAAAAATTTATCATTAATCGAATGCCAAGTCCCAAACCTACCAATTAGCTACGATGGTGAAGATGGGTTGATTTCAATTCTAAGTACAGAAAACCTGAATTTGACAGGTATATGTACAGAAGAATTGTCATTGACTTTTATCTTTCTTCGTGGCTGAGTGGTATGGTCACTGGCATACAGATATCCTGAACGAGGGTTCAAATCCCCGCCGGTCTGATATCATAGTCTTTGGGCGATTCCGCCTGGGGCTCTGATCCCGAGGTCGTTAAGAGAATCCAGACTTTAATGTATTAATATATATGGCTTATTTGAAATATGAGAGAAACACGTTTAAATGTGCAAAAATTTATCATTAATCGAATGCCAAGTCCCAAACCTACCAATTAGCTACGATGGTGAAGATGGGTTGATTTCAATTCTAAGTACAGAAAACCTGAATTTGACAGGTATATGTACAGAAGAATTGTCATTGACTTTTATCTTTCTTCGTGGCTGAGTGGTATGGTCACTGGCATACAGATATCCTGAACGAGGGTTCAAATCCCCGCCGGTCTGATATCATAGTCTTTGGGCGATTCCGCCTGGGGCTCTGATCCCGAGGTCGTTAAGAGAATCCAGACTTTAATGTATTAATATATATGGCTTATTTGAAATATGAGAAGAAACACGTTTAAATGTGCAAAAATTTATCATTAATCGAATGCCAAGTCCCAAACCTACCAATTAGCTACGATGGTGAAGATGGGTTGATTTCAATTCTAAGTACAGAAAACCTGAATTTGACAGGTATATGTACAGAAGAATTGTCATTGACTTTTATCTTTCTTCGTGGCTGAGTGGTATGGTCACTGGCATACAGATATCCTGAACGAGGGTTCAAATCCCCGCCGGTCTGATATCATAGTCTTTGGGCGATTCCGCCTGGGGCTCTGATCCCGAGGTCGTTAAGAGAATCCAGACTTTAATGTATTAATATATATGGCTTATTTGAAATATGAGAAAAACACGTTTAAATGTGCAAAAATTTATCATTAATCGAATGCCAAGTCCCAAACCTACCAATTAGCTACGATGGTGAAGATGGGTTGATTTCAATTCTAAGTACAGAAAACCTGAATTTGACAGGTATATGTACAGAAGAATTGTCATTGACTTTTATCTTTCTTCGTGGCTGAGTGGTATGGTCACTGGCATACAGATATCCTGAACGAGGGTTCAAATCCCCGCCGGTCTGATATCATAGTCTTTGGGCGATTCCGCCTGGGGCTCTGATCCCGAGGTCGTTAAGAGAATCCAGACTTTAATGTATTAATATATATGGCTTATTTGAAATATGAGAGAAACACGTTTAAATGTGCAAAAATTTATCATTAATCGAATGCCAAGTCCCAAACCTACCAATTAGCTACGATGGTGAAGATGGGTTGATTTCAATTCTAAGTACAGAAAACCTGAATTTGACAGGTATATGTACAGAAGAATTGTCATTGACTTTTATCTTTCTTCGTGGCTGAGTGGTATGGTCACTGGCATACAGATATCCTGAACGAGGGTTCAAATCCCCGCCGGTCTGATATCATAGTCTTTGGGCGATTCCGCCTGGGGCTCTGATCCCGAGGTCGTTAAGAGAATCCAGACTTTAATGTATTAATATATATGGCTTATTTGAAATATGAGAAAAACACGTTTAAATGTGCAAAAATTTATCATTAATCGAATGCCAAGTCCCAAACCTACCAATTAGCTACGATGGTGAAGATGGGTTGATTTCAATTCTAAGTACAGAAAACCTGAATTTGACAGGTATATGTACAGAAGAATTGTCATTGACTTTTATCTTTCTTCGTGGCTGAGTGGTATGGTCACTGGCATACAGATATCCTGAACGAGGGTTCAAATCCCCGCCGGTCTGATATCATAGTCTTTGGGCGATTCCGCCTGGGGCTCTGATCCCGAGGTCGTTAAGAGAATCCAGACTTTAATGTATTAATATATATGGCTTATTTGAAATATGAAAGAAACACGTTTAAATGTGCAAAAATTTATCATTAATCGAATGCCAACTCCCAAACCTACCAATTAGCTACGATGGTGAAGATGGTTGATTTCAATTCTAAGTACAGAAAACCTGAATTTGACAGGTATATGTACAGAAGAATTGTCATTGACTTTTATCTTTCTTCGTGGCTGAGTGGTATGGTCACTGGCATACAGATATCCTGAACGAGGGTTCAAATCCCCGCCGGTCTGATATCATAGTCTTTGGGCGATTCCGCCTGGGGCTCTGATCCCGAGGTCGTTAAGAGAATCCAGACTTTAATGTATTAATATATATGGCTTATTTGAAATATGAGAGAAACACGTTTAAATGTGCAAAAATTTATCATTAATCGAATGCCAAGTCCCAAACCTACCAATTAGCTACGATGGTGAAGATGGGTTGATTTCAATTCTAAGTACAGAAAACCTGAATTTGACAGGTATATGTACAGAAGAATTGTCATTGACTTTTATCTTTCTTCGTGGCTGAGTGGTATGGTCACTGGCATACAGATATCCTGAACGAGGGTTCAAATCCCCGCCGGTCTGATATCATAGTCTTTGGGCGATTCCGCCTGGGGCTCTGATCCCGAGGTCGTTAAGAGAATCCAGACTTTAATGTATTAATATATATGGCTTATTTGAAATATGAAAGAAACACGTTTAAATGTGCAAAAATTTATCATTAATCGAATGCCAAGTCCCAAACCTACCAATTAGCTACGATGGTGAAGATGGGTTGATTTCAATTCTAAGTACAGAAAACCTGAATTTGACAGGTATATGTACAGAAGAATTGTCATTGACTTTTATCTTTCTTCGTGGCTGAGTGATATGGTCACTGGCATACAGATATCCTGAACGAGGGTTCAAATCCCCGCCGGTCTGATATCATAGTCTTTGGGCGATTCCGCCTGGGGCTCTGATCCCGAGGTCGTTAAGAGAATCCAGACTTTAATGTATTAATATATATGGCTTATTTGAAATATGAGAGAAACACGTTTAAATGTGCAAAAATTTATCATTAATCGAATGCCAAGTCCCAAACCTACCAATTAGCTACGATGGTGAAGATGGGTTTTTCAAATTCTAAGTACAGAAAACCTGAATTTGACAGGTATATGTACAGAAGAATTGTCATTGACTTTTATCTTTCTTCGTGGCTGAGTGGTATGGTCACTGGCATACAGATATCCTGAACGAGGGTTCAAATCCCCGCCGGTCTGATATCATAGTCTTTAGGCGATTCCGCCTGGGGCTCTGATCCCGAGGTCGTTAAGAGAATCCAGACTTTAATGTATTAATATATATGGCTTATTTGAAATATGAGAGAAACACGTTTAAATGTGCAAAAATTTATCATTAATCGAATGCCAAGTCCCAAACCTACCAATTAGCTACGATGGTGAAGATGGGTTGATTTCAATTCTAAGTACAGAAAACCTGAATTTGACAGGTATATGTACAGAAGAATTGTCATTGACTTTTATCTTTCTTCGTGGCTGAGTGGTATGGTCACTGGCATACAGATATCCTGAACGAGGGTTCAAATCCCCGCCGGTCTGATATCATAGTCTTTGGGCGATTCCGCCTGGGGCTCTGATCCCGAGGTCGTTAAGAGAATCCAGACTTTAATGTATTAATATATATGGCTTATTTGAAATATGAGAAGAAACACGTTTAAATGTGCAAAAATTTATCATTAATCGAATGCCAAGTCCCAAACCTACCAATTAGCTACGATGGTGAAGATGGGTTGATTTCAATTCTAAGTACAGAAAACCTGAATTTGACAGGTATATGTACAGAAGAATTGTCATTGACTTTTATCTTTCTTCGTGGCTGAGTGGTATGGTCACTGGCATACAGATATCCTGAACGAGGGTTCAAATCCCCGCCGGTCTGATATCATAGTCTTTGGGCGATTCCGCCTGGGGCTCTGATCCCGAGGTCGTTAAGAGAATCCAGACTTTAATGTATTAATATATATGGCTTATTTGAAATATGAAAGAAACACGTTTAAATGTGCAAAAATTTATCATTAATCGAATGCCAAGTCCCAAACCTACCAATTAGCTACGATGGTGAAGATGGGTTGATTTCAATTCTAAGTACAGAAAACCTGAATTTGACAGGTATATGTACAGAAGAATTGTCATTGACTTTTATCTTTCTTCGTGGCTGAGTGGTATGGTCACTGGCATACAGATATCCTGAACGAGGGTTCAAATCCCCGCCGGTCTGATATCATAGTCTTTGGGCGATTCCGCCTGGGGCTCTGATCCCGAGGTCGTTAAGAGAATCCAGACTTTAATGTATTAATATATATGGCTTATTTGAAATATGAAAGAAACACGTTTAAATGTGCAAAAATTTATCATTAATCGAATGCCAAGTCCCAAACCTACCAATTAGCTACGATGGTGAAGATGGGTTGATTTCAATTCTAAGTACAGAAAACCTGAATTTGACAGGTATATGTACAGAAGAATTGTCATTGACTTTTATCTTTCTTCGTGGCTGAGTGGTATGGTCACTGGCATACAGATATCCTGAACGAGGGTTCAAATCCCCGCCGGTCTGATATCATAGTCTTTGGGCGATTCCGCCTGGGGCTCTGATCCCGAGGTCGTTAAGAGAATCCAGACTTTAATGTATTAATATATATGGCTTATTTGAAATATGAAAGAAACACGTTTAAATGTGCAAAAATTTATCATTAATCGAATGCCAAGTCCCAAACCTACCAATTAGCTACGATGGTGAAGATGGGTTGATTTCAATTCTAAGTACAGAAAACCTGAATTTGACAGGTATATGTACAGAAGAATTGTCATTGACTTTTATCTTTCTTCGTGGCTGAGTGGTATGGTCACTGGCATACAGATATCCTGAACGAGGGTTCAAATCCCCGCCGGTCTGATATCATAGTCTTTGGGCGATTCCGCCTGGGGCTCTGATCCCGAGGTCGTTAAGAGAATCCAGACTTTAATGTATTAATATATATGGCTTATTTGAAATATGAAAGAAACACGTTTAAATGTGCAAAAATTTATCATTAATCGAATGCCAAGTCCCAAACCTACCAATTAGCTACGATGGTGAAGATGGGTTGATTTCAATTCTAAGTACAGAAAACCTGAATTTGACAGGTATATGTACAGAAGAATTGTCATTGACTTTTATCTTTCTTCGTGGCTGAGTGGTATGGTCACTGGCATACAGATATCCTGAACGAGGGTTCAAATCCCCGCCGGTCTGATATCATAGTCTTTGGGCGATTCCGCCTGGGGCTCTGATCCCGAGGTCGTTAAGAGAATCCAGACTTTAATGTATTAATATATATGGCTTATTTGAAATATGAGAGAAACACGTTTAAATGTGCAAAAATTTATCATTAATCGAATGCCAAGTCCCAAACCTACCAATTAGCTACGATGGTGAAGATGGGTTGATTTCAATTCTAAGTACAGAAAACCTGAATTTGACAGGTATATGTACAGAAGAATTGTCATTGACTTTTATCTTTCTTCGTGGCTGAGTGGTATGGTCACTGGCATACAGATATCCTGAACGAGGGTTCAAATCCCCGCCGGTCTGATATCATAGTCTTTGGGCGATTCCGCCTGGGGCTCTGATCCCGAGGTCGTTAAGAGAATCCAGACTTTAATGTATTAATATATATGGCTTATTTGAAATATGAGAAGAAACACGTTTAAATGTGCAAAAATTTATCATTAATCGAATGCCAAGTCCCAAACCTACCAATTAGCTACGATGGTGAAGATGGGTTGATTTCAATTCTAAGTACAGAAAACCTGAATTTGACAGGTATATGTACAGAAGAATTGTCATTGACTTTTATCTTTCTTCGTGGCTGAGTGGTATGGTCACTGGCATACAGATATCCTGAACGAGGGTTCAAATCCCCGCCGGTCTGATATCATAGTCTTTGGGCGATTCCGCCTGGGGCTCTGATCCCGAGGTCGTTAAGAGAATCCAGACTTTAATGTATTAATATATATGGCTTATTTGAAATATGAGAGAAACACGTTTAAATGTGCAAAAATTTATCATTAATCGAATGCCAAGTCCCAAACCTACCAATTAGCTACGATGGTGAAGATGGGTTGATTTCAATTCTAAGTACAGAAAACCTGAATTTGACAGGTATATGTACAGAAGAATTGTCATTGACTTTTATCTTTCTTCGTGGCTGAGTGGTATGGTCACTGGCATACAGATATCCTGAACGAGGGTTCAAATCCCCGCCGGTCTGATATCATAGTCTTTGGGCGATTCCGCCTGGGGCTCTGATCCCGAGGTCGTTAAGAGAATCCAGACTTTAATGTATTAATATATATGGCTTATTTGAAATATGAGAAAAACACGTTTAAATGTGCAAAAATTTATCATTAATCGAATGCCAAGTCCCAAACCTACCAATTAGCTACGATGGTGAAGATGGGTTGATTTCAATTCTAAGTACAGAAAACCTGAATTTGACAGGTATATGTACAGAAGAATTGTCATTGACTTTTATCTTTCTTCGTGGCTGAGTGGTATGGTCACTGGCATACAGATATCCTGAACGAGGGTTCAAATCCCCGCCGGTCTGATATCATAGTCTTTGGGCGATTCCGCCTGGGGCTCTGATCCCGAGGTCGTTAAGAGAATCCAGACTTTAATGTATTAATATATATGGCTTATTTGAAATATGAAAAAACACGTTTAAATGTGCAAAAATTTATCATTAATCGAATGCCAAGTCCCAAACCTACCAATTAGCTACGATGGTGAAGATGGGTTGATTTCAATTCTAAGTACAGAAAACCTGAATTTGACAGGTATATGTACAGAAGAATTGTCATTGACTTTTATCTTTCTTCGTGGCTGAGTGGTATGGTCACTGGCATACAGATATCCTGAACGAGGGTTCAAATCCCCGCCGGTCTGATATCATAGTCTTTGGGCGATTCCGCCTGGGGCTCTGATCCCGAGGTCGTTAAGAGAATCCAGACTTTAATGTATTAATATATATGGCTTATTTGAAATATGAGAGAAACACGTTTAAATGTGCAAAAATTTATCATTAATCGAATGCCAACTCCCAAACCTACCAATTAGCTACGATGGTGAAGATAGGTTGATTTCAATTCTAAGTACAGAAAACCTGAATTTGACAGGTATATTTACAGAAGAATTGTCATTGACTTTTATCTTTCTTCGTGGCTGAGTGATATGGTCACTGGCATACAGATATCCTGAACGAGGGTTCAAATCCCTGCCGGTCTGATATCATAGTCTTTAGGCTATTCCGCCTGGGGCTCTGATCCCGAGGTCGTTAAGAGAATCAAGACTTTAATGTATTAATATATATGGCTTATTTGAAATATGAGAGAAACACGTTTAAATGTGCAAAAATTTATCATTAATCGAATGCCAAGTCCCAAACCTACCAATTAGCTACGATGGTGAAGATGGGTTTATTTAAATCCTAAGTACAGAAAACCTGAATTTGACAGGTATATGTACAGAAGAATTGTCATTGACTTTTATCTTTCTTCGTGGCTGAGTGATATGGTCACTGGCATACAGATATCCTGAACGAGGGTTCAAATCCCCGCCGGTCTGATATCATAGTCTTTAGGCTATTCCGCCTGGGGCTCTGATCCCGAGGTCGTTAAGAGAATCCAGACTTTAATGTATTAATATATATGGCTTATTTGAAATATGAAAGAAACACGTTTAAATGTGCAAAGATTTATCATTAATCGAATGCCAAGTCCCAAACCTACCAATTAGCTACGATGGTGAAGATGGGTTGATTTCAATTCTAGGTACAGAAAACCTGAATTTGACAGGTATATGTACAGAATAATTGCCATTGACTTTTATATTTCTGCGTGGCTGAGTGGTATGGTCACTGGCATACAGATATCCTGAACGAGGGTTTAAATCCCCGCGGGTCTGATATCATAGTCTTTGGGCGATTCCGCCTGGGGCTCTGATCCCGAGGTCGTTAAGAGAATCCAGACTTTAATGTATTAATATATATGGCTTATTTGAAATATGAGAAAAACACGTATAATGTGCAAAAATTTATCATTAATCGAATGCCAAGTCCCAAACCTACCAATTAGCTACGATGGTGAAGATGGGTTTATTTAAATTCTAAGTACAGAAAACCTGAATTTGACAAGTATATGTACAGAAGAATTGTCATTGACTTTTATCTTTTTTCGTGGCTGAGTGGTATGGTCACTGGCATACAGATATCCTGAACGAGGGTTCAAATCCCCGCCGGTCTGATATCATAGTCTTTAGGCGATTCCGCCTGTGGCTCTGATCCCGAGGTCGTTAAGAGAATCCAGACTTTAATGTATTAATATATATGGCTTATTTGAAATATGAAAGAAACACGTTTAAATGTGCAAAAATTTATCATTAATCGAATGCCAAGTCCCAAACCTACCAATTAGCTACGATGGTGAAGATGGGTTGATTTCAATTCTAAGTACAGAAAACCTGAATTTGACAGGTATATGTACAGAAGAATTGTCATTGACTTTTATCTTTCTTCGTGGCTGAGTGGTATGGTCACTGGCATACAGATATCCTGACCGAGGGTTCAAATCCCCGCCGGTCTGATATCATAGTCTTTGGGCGATTCCGCCTGGGGCTCTGATCCCGAGGTCGTTACGACAATCCAGACTTTAATGTATTAATATATATGGCTTATTTAAAATATGAAAGAAACACGTTTCAATGTGCAAAAATTTATCATTAATCGAATGTCAAGTCCCAAACCTACCAATTAGCTACGATGGTGAAGATGGGTTGATTTCAATTCTAAGTACAGAAAAACTGAATTTGACAGGTATATGTACAGAAGAATTGTCATTGACTTTTATCTTTCTTTGTGGCTGAGTGGTATGGTCACTGGCATACAGATATCCTGAACGAGGGTTCAAATCCCCGCCGGTCTGATATCATAGTCTTTGGGCGATTCCGCCTGGGGCTCTGATCCCGAGGTCATTAAGAGAATGCAGACTTTAATGTATTAATATATATGGCTTATTTAAAATATGAAAGAAACACGTTTCAATGTGCAAAAATTTATCATTAATCAAATGTCAAGTCCCAAACCTACCAATTAGCTACGATGGTGAAGATGGGTTGATTTCAATTCTAAGTACAGAAAAACTGAATTTGACAGGTATATGTACAGAAGAATTGTCATTGACTTTTATCTTTCTTTGTGGCTGAGTGGTATGGTCACTGGCATACAGATATCTTGAACGAGGGTTCAAATCCCCGCCGGTCTGATATCATAGTCTTTAGGCGATTCTGCCTGGGGCTCTGATCCCGAGGTCGTTAAGAGAATCCAGACTTTAATGTATTAATATATATGGCTTATTTGAAATATGAAAGAAACATGATTTAAATGTGCAAAAATTTATCATTAATCGAATGCCAAGTCCCAAACCTACCAATCAGCTACGATGGTGAAGATGGGTTGATTTCAATTCTAAGTACAGAAAACCTGAATTTGACAGGTATATGTACAGAAGAATTGTCATTGACTTTTATCTTTCTTCGTGGCTGAGTGGTATGGTCACTGGCATACAGATATCCTGAACGAGGGTTCAAATCCCCATCGGTCTGATATCATAGTCTTTGGGCGATTCCGCCTGGGGCTCTTATTCCGAGGTCGTTAAGAGAATCCAGACTTTAATGTATTAATATATATGGCTTATTTGAAATATGAAAGAAACACGTTTAAATGTGCAAAAATTTATCATTAATCGAATGCCAAGTCCCAAACCTACCAATCAGCTACAATGGTGAAGATGGGTTGATTTCAATTCTAAGTACAGAAAACCTGAATTTGACAGGAATATGTACAGAAGAATTGTCATTGACTTTTATCTTTCTGCGTGGCTGAGTGGTATGGTCACTGGCATACAGATATCCTGAACGACGGTTCAAATCCCCGCCGGTCTGATATCATAGTCTTTGGGCGATTCCGCCTGGGGCTCTGATCCCGAGGTCGTTAAGAGAATCCAGACTTTAATGTATTAATATATATGGCTTATTTGAAATATGAGAAAAACACGTTTAAATGTGCAAAAATTTATCATTAATCGAATGCCAAGTCCCAAACCTACCAAATAGCTACGATGGTAAAGATGGGTTTATTTAAATTCTAAGTACAGAAAACCTTAATTTGACAGGTATATGTACAGAAGAATTGTCATTGACTTTTATCTTTCTTCGTGGCTGAGTGGTATGGTCACTGGCATACAGATATCCTGAACGAGGGTTCAAATCCCCGCCGGTCTGATATCATAGTCTTTGGGCGATTTAGCATGGGGCTCTGATCCCGAGGTCGTTAAGAGAATCCAGACTTAAATGTATTAATATATATGGCTTATTTGAAATATGAAAGAAACACGTTTAAATGTGCAAAAATTTATCATTAATCGAATGCCAAGTCCCAAACCTACCAATTACCTACAATGGTGAAGATGGGTTTATTTAAATTCTAAGTACAGAAAACCTGAATTTGACAGGTATATGTACAGAAGAATTGTCATTGACTTTTATCTTTCTTCGTGGCTGAGTGATATGGTCACTGGCATACAGATATCCTGAACGAGGGTTCAAATCCCCGCCGGTCTGATATCATAGTCTTTAGGCGATTCCGCCTGGGGCTCTGATCCCGAGGTCGTTAAGAGAATCCAGACTTTAATGTATTAATATATATGGCTTATTTGAAATATGAAAGAAACACGTTTAAATGTGCAAAAATTTATCATTAATCGAATGCCAAGTCCCAAACCTACCAAATAGCTACGATGGTGAAGATGGGTTGATTTCAATTCTAGGTACAGAAAACCTGAATTTGACAGGTATATGTACAAAATAATTGTCATTGACTTTTATCTTTTGTCGTGGCTGAGTGGTATGGTCACTGGCATACAGATATCCTGAACGAGGGTTTAAATCCCCGCCGGTCTGATATCATAGTCTTTGGGCGATTCCGCCTGGGGCTCTGATCCCGAGGTCGTTAAGAGAATCCAGACTTTAATGTATTAATATATATGGCTTATTTGAAATATGAGAAAAACACGTTTAAATGTGCAAAAATTTATCATTAATCGAATGCCAAGTATCAAACCTACCAATTAGCTACGATGGTGAAGATGGGTTTATTTAAATTCTAAGTACAGAAAACCTGAATTTGACAGGTATATGTACAGAAGAATTGTCATTGACTTTTATCTTTCTTCGTGGCTGAGTGGTATGGTCACTGGCATACAGATATCCTGAACGAGGGTTCAAATCCCCGCCGGTCTGATATCATAGTCTTTAGGCGATTCCGCCTGGGGCTCTGATCCCGAGGTCTTTAAGAGAATCCAGACTTTAATGTATTAATATATATGGCTTATTTAAAATATGAAAGAAACACGTTTCAATGTGCAAAAATTTATCATTAATCGAATGTCAAGTCCCAAACCTACCAATTAGCTACGATGGTGAAGATGGGTTGATTTCAATTCTAAGTACAGAAAACCTGAATTTGACAGGTATATGTACAGAAGAATTGTCATTGACTTTTATCTTTCTTCGTGGCTGAGTGGTATGGTCACTGGCATAAAGATATAATGAACGAGGGTTCAAATCCCCGCCGGTCTGATATCATAGTCTTTGGGCGATTCCGCCTGGGGCTCTGATCCCGAGGTCGTTAAGAGAATACACACTTTAATGTATTAATATATATGGCTTATTTGAAATATGAAAGAAACACGTTTAAATATGCAAAAATTTATCATTAATCGAATGCCGAGTCCCAAACCTACCAAATAGCTACGATGGTGAAGATGGGTTGATTTCAATTCTAAGTACAGAAAACCTGAATTTGACAGGTATATGTACAGAAGAATTTTCTTTGACTTATATCTTTCTTCGTGGCTGAGTGGTATGGTCACTGGCACACAGATATCCTGAACAAGGGTTCAAATCCCCGCCGGTCTGATATCATAGTCTTTGGGCAATGATTCCGCCTGGGGCTCTGATCCCGAGGTCGTTAAGAGAATCCAGACTTTAATGTATTAATATATATGGCTTATTTGAAATATGAGAGAAACACGTTTAAATGTGCAAAAATTTATCATTAATCGAATGCCAAGTCCCAAACCTACCAATTAGCTACGATGGTGAAGATGGTTTTATTTAAATTCTAAGTACAGAAAACCTGAATTTGACAGGTATATGTACAGAAGAATTGTCATTGACTTTTATCTTTCTTCGTGGCTGAGTGGTATGGTCACTGGCATACAGATATCCTGAACGAGGGTTCAAATCCCCGCCGGTCTGATATCATAGTCTTTAGGCGATTCCGCCTGGGGCTCTGATCCCGAGGTCGTTAAGAGAATCCAGACTTTAATGTATTAATATATATGGCTTATTTGAAATATGAAAGAAACACTTTTAAATGTGCAAAAATTTATCATTAATCGAATGTCAAGTCCCAAACCTACCAATTAGCTACGATGGTGAAGATGGGTTGATTTCAATTCTAAGTACAGAAAACCTGAATTTGACAGGTATATGTACAGAAGAATTGTCATTGACTTTTATCTTTCTTCGTGGCTGAGTGGTATGGTCACTGGCATACAGATATCCTGAACGAGGGTTCAAATCCCTGCCGGTCTGATATCAAAGTCTTTGGGCGATTCCGCCTGGGGCTCTGATCCCGAGGTCGTTAAGAGAATCCAGACTTTAATGTATTAATATATATGGCTTATTTGAAATATGAAAGAAACACGTTTAAATGTGCAAAAATTTATCATTAATCGAATGCCAAGTCCCAAACCTACCAAATAGCTACGATGGTGAAGATGGGTTGATTTCAATTCTAGGTACAGAAAACCTGAATTTGACAGGTATATGTACAAAATAATTGTCATTGACTTTTATCTTTTGTCGTGGCTGAGTGGTATGGTCACTGGCATACAGATATCCTGAACGAGGGTTTAAATCCCCGCCGGTCTGATATCATAGTCTTTGGGCGATTCCGCCTGGGGCTCTGATCCCGAGGTCGTTAAGAGAATCCAGACTTTAATGTATTAATATATATGGCTTATTTGAAATATGAGAAAAACACGTTTAAATGTGCAAAAATATATCATTAATCGAATGCCAAGTATCAAACCTACCAATTAGCTACGATGGTGAAGATGGGTTTATTTAAATTCTAAGTACAGAAAACCTGAATTTGACAGGTATATGTACAGAAGAATTGTCATTGACTTTTATCTTTCTTCGTGGCTGAGTGGTATGGTCACTGGCATACAGATATCCTGAACGAGGGTTCAAATCCCCGCCGGTCTGATATCATAGTCTTTAGGCGATTCCGCCTGGGGCTCTGATCCCGAGGTCTTTAAGAGAATCCAGACTTTAATGTATTAATATATATGGCTTATTTAAAATATGAAAGAAACACGTTTCAATGTGCAAAAATTTATCATTAATCGAATGTCAAGTCCCAAACCTACCAATTAGCTACGATGGTGAAGATGGGTTGATTTCAATTCTAAGTACAGAAAACCTGAATTTGACAGGTATATGTACAGAAGAATTGTCATTGACTTTTATCTTTCTTCGTGGCTGAGTGGTATGGTCACTGGCATAAAGATATAATGAACGAGGGTTCAAATCCCCGCCGGTCTGATATCATAGTCTTTGGGCGATTCCGCCTGGGGCTCTGATCCCGAGGTCGTTAAGAGAATACACACTTTAATGTATTAATATATATGGCTTATTTGAAATATGAAAGAAACACGTTTAAATATGCAAAAATTTATCATTAATCGAATGCCGAGTCCCAAACCTACCAAATAGCTACGATGGTGAAGATGGGTTGATTTCAATTCTAAGTACAGAAAACCTGAATTTGACAGGTATATGTACAGAAGAATTTTCTTTGACTTATATCTTTCTTCGTGGCTGAGTGGTATGGTCACTGGCACACAGATATCCTGAACAAGGGTTCAAATCCCCGCCGGTCTGATATCATAGTCTTTGGGCAATGATTCCGCCTGGGGCTCTGATCCCGAGGTCGTTAAGAGAATCCAGACTTTAATGTATTAATATATATGGCTTATTTGAAATATGAGAGAAACACGTTTAAATGTGCAAAAATTTATCATTAATCGAATGCCAAGTCCCAAACCTACCAATTAGCTACGATGGTGAAGATGGTTTTATTTAAATTCTAAGTACAGAAAACCTGAATTTGACAGGTATATGTACAGAAGAATTGTCATTGACTTTTATCTTTCTTCGTGGCTGAGTGGTATGGTCACTGGCATACAGATATCCTGAACGAGGGTTCAAATCCCCGCCGGTCTGATATCATAGTCTTTAGGCGATTCCGCCTGGGGCTCTGATCCCGAGGTCGTTAAGAGAATCCAGACTTTAATGTATTAATATATATGGCTTATTTGAAATATGAAAGAAACACTTTTAAATGTGCAAAAATTTATCATTAATCGAATGTCAAGTCCCAAACCTACCAATTAGCTACGATGGTGAAGATGGGTTGATTTCAATTCTAAGTACAGAAAACCTGAATTTGACAGGTATATGTACAGAAGAATTGTCATTGACTTTTATCTTTCTTCGTGGCTGAG
The DNA here is from genome assembly GCF_036898095.1 of Palaemon carinicauda. Classification (NCBI taxonomy): domain Eukaryota; kingdom Metazoa; phylum Arthropoda; class Malacostraca; order Decapoda; family Palaemonidae; genus Palaemon; species Palaemon carinicauda. Next base: position 50,745,650 of record NC_090731.1, read on the forward strand.
TGGTATGGTCACTGGCATACAGATATCCTGAACGAGGGTTCAAATCCCTGCCGGTCTGATATCAAAGTCTTTGGGCGATTCCGCCTGGGGCTCTGATCCCGAGGTCGTTAAGAGAATCCAGACTTTAATGTATTAATATATATGGCTTATTTGAAATATGAAAGAAACACGTTTAAATATGCAAAAATTTATCATTATTCGAATGCCAAGTCCCAAACCTACCAATTAGCTACGATGGTGAAGATGGGTTGATTTAAATTCTAAGTACAGAAAACCTGAATTTGACAGGTATATGTACAGAAGAATTGTCTTTGACTTTTATCTTCCTTCGTGGCTGAGTGGTATGGTCACTGGCATACAAGTATCCTGAACGAGGGTTCAAATCCCCGCCGGTCTGATATCATAGTCTTTGGGTGATTCTGCCTGGGGCTCTGATCCCGAGGTCGTTAAGAGAATCCAGACTTTAATGTATTAATATATATGGCTTATTTGAAATATGAAAGAAACACATTTAAATGTGCAAAAATTTATCATTAATCGAATGCCGAGTCCCAAACCTAACAATTAGCTACGATGGTGAAGATGGGTTGATTTCAATTCTAAGTACAGAAAACCTGAATTTGACAGGAATATGTACAGAAGAATTGTCATTGACTTTTATCTTTCTGCGTGGCTGAGTGGTATGGTCACTGGCATACAGATATCCTGAACGACGGTTCAAATCCCCGCCGGTCTGATATCATAATCTTTGGGCGATTCCGCCTGGGGCTCTGATCCCGAGGTCGTTAAGAGAATCCAGACTTTAATGTATTATTATATATGGCTTATTTTAAATATGAGAAAAACACGTTTAAATGTGCAAAAATTTATCATTAATCGAATGCCAAGTCCCAAACCTACCAAATAGCTACGATGGTGAAGATGGGTTTATTTAAATTCTAAGTACAGAAAACCTGAATTTGACAGGTATATGTACAGAAGAATTGTCATTGACTTTTATCTTTCTTCGTGGCTGAGTGGTATGGTCACTGGCATACAGATATCCTGAACGAGGGTTCAAATCCCCTCCGGTCTGATATCATAGTCTTTGGGCGATTTAGCCTGGGGCTCTGATCCCGAGGTCGTTAAGAGAATCCAGACTTAAAGGTATTAATATATATGGCTTATTTGAAATATGAAAGAAACACGTTTAAATGTGCAAAAATTTATCATTAATCGAATGCCAAGTCCCAAACCTACCAATTAGCTACGATGGTGAAGATGGGTTTATTTAAATTCTAAGTACAGAAAACCTGAATTTGACAGGTATATGTACAGAAGAATTGTCATTGACTTTTATCTTTCTTCGTGGCTGAGTGATATGGTCACAGGCATACAGATATCCTGAACGAGGGTTCAAATCCCCGCCGGTCTGATATCATAGTCTTTAGGCGATTCCGCCTGGGGCTCTGATCCCGAGGTCGTTAAGAGAATCCAGACTTTAATGTATTAATATATATGGCTTATTTGAAATATGAAAGAAACACGTTTAAATGTGCAAAAATTTATCATTAATCGAATGCCAAGTCCCAAACCTACCAATTAGCTACGATGGTGAAGATGGGTTGATTTCAATTCTAGGTACAGAAAACCTGAATTTGACAGGTATATGTACAAAATAATTGTCATTGACTTTTATCTTTCTGCGTGGCTGAGTGGTATGGTCACTGGCATACAGATATCCTGAACGAGGGTTTAAATCCCCGCCGGTCTGATATCATAGTCTTTGGGCGATTCCGCCTGGGGCTCTGATCCCGAGGTCGTTAAGAGAATCCAGACTTTAATGTATTAATATATATGGCTTATTTGAAATATGAGAAAAACATGTTTAAATGTGCAAAAATTTATCATTAATCGAATGCCAAGTCCCAAACCTACCAATTAGCTACGATGGTGAAGATGGGTTTATTTAAATTCTAAGTACAGAAAACCTGAATTTGACAGGTATATGTACAGAAGAATTGTTATTGACTTTTATCTTTCTTCGTGGCTGAGTGGTATGGTCACTGGCATACAGATATCCTGAACGAGGGTTCAAATCCCCGCCGGTCTGATATCATAGTCTTTAGGCGATTCCGCCTGTGGCTCTGATCCCGAGGTCGTTAAGAGAATCCAGACTTTAATTTATTAATATATATGGCTTATTTGAAATATGAAAGAAACACGTTTAAATGTGCAAAAATTTATCATTAATCGAATGCCAAGTCCCAAACCTACCAATTAGCTAAGATGGTGAAGATGGGTTGATTTAAATTCTAAGTACAGAAAACCTGAATTTGACAGGTATATGTACAGAAGAATTGTCATTGACTTTTATCTTTCTTCGTGGCTGAGTGGTATGGTCACTGGCATACAGATATCCTGAACGAGGGTTCAAATCCCCGCCGGTCTGATATCATAGTCTTTGAGCGATACCGCCTGGGGCTCTGATCCCGAGGTCGTTAAGAGAATCCAGACTTTAATGTATTAATATATATGGCTTATTTAAAATATGAAAGAAACACATTTCAATGTGCAAAAATTTATCATTAATCGAATGTCAAGTCCCAAACCTACCAATTAGCTACGATGGTGAAGATGGGTTGATTTCAATTCTAAGTACAGAAAACCTGAATTTGACAGGTATATGTACAGAAGAATTGTCATTGACTTTTATCTTTCTTCGTGGCTGAGTGGTATGGTCACTGGCATACAGATATCCTGAACGAGGGTTCAGATCCCCGCCGGTCTGATATCATAGTCTTTAGGCGATTCCGCCTGGGGCTCTGATCCCGAGGTCGTTAAGAGAATCCAGACTTTAATGTATTAATATATATGGCTTATTTGAAATATGAAAGAAACACTTTTAAATGTGCAAAAATTTATCATTAATCGAATGTCAAGTCCCAAACCTACCAATTAGCTACGATGGTGAAGATGGGTTGATTTCAATTCTAAGTACAGAAAACCTGAATTTGACAGGTATATGTACAGAAGAATTGTCTTTGACTTTTATCTTCCTTCGTGGCTGAGTGGTATGGTCACTGGCATACAGGTATCCTGAACGAGGGTTCAAATCCCCGCCGGTCTGATATCATAGTCTTTGGGTGATTCTGCCTGGGGCTCTGATCCCGAGGTCGTTAAGAGAATCCAGACTTTAATGTATTAATATATATGGCTTATTTGAAATATGAAAGAAACACATTTAAATGTGCAAAAATTTATCATTAATCGAATGCCGAGTCCCAAACCTAACAATTAGCTACGATGGTGAAGATGGGTTGATTTCAATTCTAAGTACAGAAAAACTGAATTTGACAGGTATATGTACAGAAGAATTGTCATTGACTTTTATCTTTCTGCGTGGCTGAGTGGTATGGTCACTGACATACAGATATCCTGAACGAGTGTTCAAATCCCCGCCGGTCTGATATCATAGTCTTTGGGCGATTCCGCCTGTGGCTCTGATCCCGAGGTCGTTAAGAGAATCCAGACTTTAAAGTATTAATATATATGGCTTATTTGAAATATGAGAGAAACACGTTTAAATGTGCAAAAATTTATCATTAATCGAATGCCAAGTCCCAAACCTACCAATTAGCTACGATGGTGAAGATGGGTTGATTTCAATTCTAAGTACAGAAAAACTGAATTTGACAGGTATATGTACAGAAGAATTGTCATTGACTTTTATCTTTCTTTGTGGCTGAGTGGTATGGTCACTGGCATACAGATATCCTGAACGAGGGTTCAAATCCCCGCCGGTCTGATATCATAGTCTTCAGGCGATTCTGCCTGGGGCTCTGATCCCGAGGTCGTTAAGAGAATCCAGACTTTAATGTATTAATATATATGGCTTATTTGAAATATGAAAGAAACATGATTTAAATGTGCAAAAATTTATCATTAATCGAATGCCAAGTCCCAAACCTACCAATCAGCTACTATGGTGAAGATGGGTTGATTTCAATTCTAAGTACAGAAAACCTGAATTTGACAGGTATATGTACAGAAGAATTGTCATTGACTTTTATCTTTCTTCGTGGCTGAGTGGTATGGTCACTGGCATACAGATATCCTGAACGAGGGTTCAAATCCCCATCGGTCTGATATCATAGTCTTTGGGCGATTCCGCCTGGGGCTCTTATTCCGAGGTCGTTAAGAGAATCCAGACTTTAATGTATTAATATATATGGCTTATTTGAAATATGAAAGAAACACGTTTAAATGTGCAAAAATTTATCATTAATCGAATGCCAAGTCCCAAACCTACCAATCAGCTACGATGGTGAAGATGGGTTGATTTCAATTCTAAGTACAGAAAACCTGAATTTGACAGGAATATGTACAGAAGAATTGTCATTGACTTTTATCTTTCTGCGTGGCTGAGTGGTATGGTCACTGGCATACAGATATCCTGAACGACGGTTCAAATCCCCGCTGGTCTGATATCATAGTCTTTGGGCGATTCCGCCTGGGGCTCTGATCCCGAGGTCGTTAAGAGAATCCAGACTTTAATGTATTAATATATATGGCTTATTTGAAATATGAGAAAAACACGTTTAAATGTGCAAAAATTTATCATTAATCGAATGCCAAGTCCCAAACCTACCAAATAGCTACGATGGTGAAGATGGGTTTATTTAAATTCTAAGTACAGAAAACCTGAATTTGACAGGTATATGTACAGAAGAATTGTCATTGACTTTTATCTCTCTTCGTGGCTGAGTGGTATGGTCACTGGCATACAGATATCCTGAACGAGGGTTCAAATCCCCGCCGGTCTGATATCATAGTCTTTGGGCGATTTAGCGTGGGGTTCTGATCCCGAGGTCGTTAAGAGAATCCAGACTTAAATGTATTAATATATATGGCTTATTTGAAATATGAAAGAAACACGTTTAAATGTGCAAAAATTTATCATTAATCGAATGCCAAGTCCCAAACCTACCAATTAGCTACGATGGTGAAGATGGGTTGATTTCAATTTTAAGTACAGAAAACCTGAATTTGACAGGTATATATTCAGAAGAATTGTCATTGACTTTTATCTTTCTTCGTGGCTGAGTGATATGGTCACTGGCATACAGATATCCTGAATGAGGGTTCAAATCCCCGCCGGTCTGATATCATAGTCTTTGGGCGATTCCGCCTGGGGCTCTGATCCCGAGGTCGTTAAGAGAATCCAGACTTTAATGTATTAATATATATGGCTTATTTGAAATATGAGAGAAACACGTTTAAATGTGCAAAAATTTATCATTAATCGAAGGCCAAGTTCCAAACCTACCAATTAGCTACGATGGTGAAGATGGGTTGATTTCAATTCTAAGTACAGAAAACCGGAATTTGACAGGTATATGTACAGAAGAATTGTCCTTGACTTTTATCTTTCTTCGTGGCTGAGTGGTATGGTCACTGGCATACCATTATCCTGAACGAGGGTTCAAATCCCCGCCAGTCTGATATCATAGTCTTTGGGCGATTCCGCCTGGGGCTCTGATCCCGAGGTCGTTAAGAGAATCCAGACTTGAATGTATTAATATATATATGGCTTATTTGAACTATGAAAGAAACACGTTTAAATGTGCAAAAACTTATCATATATATACATATGTATATATGTATATTTACATATATATATATATATATATATATATATATATATATATATATATATATATATATATATATGTGTGTGTGTGTGTGTGTGTGTATGTGTGTCTGTGTGTGTCTGTGTGTTTAAAGATAAACGGATTGATAAAATATAACATCATCGTTTTCATCGGCAGCCGTTGGTAATTCACTGTTGGACATAGATCGGAGACCTGTTCTTCCATTCATGCCAATTTATGGTATTACTCTGACAGTCTATACTATACATATGTTAATCCATATATCAATCCATATATCAGTCTATATGCCAATCCATATGTCCTCTCCATGTCTTTTTCTATTTCTTACATGATATCATAATGTTTTTTCCTGTCTCTTACTATAATTCACATCATTACTATTCCCATAACTCAGAGAGTTGTAGCTAGCTTATGTTTTGAGGCTTTAGTATGGATCCAAGTTTCCAATGTATGAATTGATGCTGGTAGGACTATATACTTAAATACGTTTCTCTTTACAGAATTTAGCCTCCTACTTCTAATAATTTATTTTTCTTTATCAAAATCTCTATTGCCCATGTTTATCCTTCTTTTACTATCGGTCTTTTATCCTTGGGAAACACTGTCTGTCCCAAGTGTACACATATTCATTAACAATATATATATATATATATATATATATATATATATATATATATATATATATATATATATATATATATATATATATATATATATATATATACATACATATATATACATATATATATATATATATATATATATTTATATATATATATATATATATATATATATATACCATTATATTATTATATATATATATATATCATAAGCTGTATTTAATCCATTATTTTTCAGGAATCCTTATCCTTATTTTTTTGTTTCTGCATTTTCATTAAACATAATTTTACTTTCACACATCTCCATTTGCAGTCCTAAATTGCTTCATTCTCTATTCGAATCTTCTATCATCCTTTGAAATTCTTCCCTTAATTTACTAAACACAGCTATATCATACGCATATCTTAAGTTGTTAAGGTATTTAATCTTAATAAAAATTCCTACATTTTCCCAATCTGAATTTTAAAAAATTATTTTTAAGCACTGTTTGAGTAATTTAGGAGAGGTGATGTAACGTTCTCTAACTCTTTATTTCTGAATTCAGAGTTTGCTCACTATATTTTTGTATCTTTAGGATAGCTGTAAGTTTCATGTGCTCGATCATAAGATTAATCTATCCCTTATCTTAGAAGGGCTTTTATTACTGCTGTTGTTTTAACAGAATGCATAGCTCTGTCATAGTCGATGAATGCCATACTTAGTGGTTCGTCATAAATTGTAGATTTTTTTCATTTCCTGGTAAATTACATGGATAAGGTCACTTATTGAATATCTGCATCTAAATCCTATCTGCTCTCTTAGTTGATTGAAGTCTAGCTGTCTTCTTATTCGGCCTTAAATGGTGTTTGCAAATATTTTATTTACAGAATTACTGGGAGTAAGCTTTTGGTGCTGTAGTTTTTCAGGGATTATTATTTTCCTTTGGGATTGATAAAGTTTTTACCAACTGCAGGTATAAAACATTCTTACAAACATTTACTGTGGAATTCAGGGAATTTTACTCTTGTGAAATCTCCTGCATATATCATTACATGAATTTTTAGGCCATCGTTTCCTGTTGTGTTGCCTCTTTTCATGCCTTTTAATGCTTTCTATACTTGTCTTACTGCTAGCTGTTTTATTATTTCCATTAGCAAAGTATTTTCTTATATCACTCCTGTAAAGAATAGTATAGAAATATTCTGAAATTTCTATCACTTCATCTCTTTTGTTGATAATATTTCCATCATCCACGTTTAAAGAAAGTAACTGTTGGCGCCCTGTCGTAGGTCTTCTTTCCATCAATTTGATTTTTTTTTCGTTCTTTAGTGTATCCTCAATTTTGGTCTGATTGTGTTTGCAATTTTTTTTTTTTTTTTTTTTTTGCTAGGCTCTTGTATTCTTATATCATCTCTATTGGATTTTTCCCTTTTTCCAATATTTTCTTCATCGGGTGTTTGGTGTTTCCTGTGCGAACCTTTCTATGTTTGTCTTGTTTGAAAAAGGGTAAATATCTAATGTGTGTCTTTTTCTTATAATTGAATGAAATGAAACGTGAAAGAACAGGCATTATTATTATTATTATTATTATTATTATTATTATTATTATTATTATTACTATTATTATTATTATTATTATTATTATTATTATTATTATTATTATTATTAATTGCTAAGCTACAACTCTATTTGGAAATGCAAGGTTTTAGAAACCCAAGGAATCCAACCGGGAGAATAGCCAAGTGAGGAAAGAAAATAAGGAAACAAAACTGAAAGGGAAGTAATTAACAACTTATTATTTTTTTTTTTTAGATAGGAGCAACAGCACTAAAATAAATTTTTCATATATAGGCTATAAATTTACAAAAGAGTTAAATTTGATTCATCGAGTTCCTCTAGCAATTCCCAGCTTTCAGATATATCTTACATAGAGCGTTAAATGACGTTATATAGGTTATGATCATAAGGGTGGTTTATTTGTTTTTCACTGCATTACATCGTTTATTTTTGTAGTTTGTGTATTCATGCTCGCTTCGATGGAAGAGTCTATTATAAATTAATAATGACATTTTTATTTTATTTGACAAAATATAATTATAAGGCAAATAAATGTACCTAGAGAAACATAATTGTTAGCAATGAAACTTAAACACAAATATAACTTACAAAAAAAAAAAAAGGACTTAACTGTGTATTCTCCAAAACCCTTCCTCAACCGCTGCTTTGAAATGAAATCATTTTATTGCTGTTCCTCCTTGTTGCCAATATATTGTGTTGAAGTATTTTTGAATAATCAAAATTAACAGGATAATTTGTACAAAGTAATACTAGGACGTTAATACGTGGTTGCAAACATATTCCAAAAAGGAAGGTCAATGAACATTATAAGCTATAATCTGAGCACCAAAGTACCTTTCAAATTACAAAATCCGTTTACCACATTTACTGTAACTGTTTCATGCGGATATATGATCTTATCTTGCAGATGAATTGAAATATACGTGATAGGGTTTTCGATATTTGTAATTACTTTGGATAACTATGTTTTTCATTACCGGCATTATGATCATAATACAAATGTCAGTAGTGGTTGTTGGTAACTACTTAAATGATTTGTAAATGATATTATTACCCTGGAACTTTAGGAATATGTTGTAAACTTAATCAAATGAGGCGATGTTGGAATGTCCATGTACTCCACCTGGAATTTTATCATTTTACTGATAAGATATCTAAATTTTATAATGCTGGAAAGAGAGAGAGGGAGAGAGAGAGAGAGCGAGAGAGAGAGAGAGAGAGAGAGAGAGAGAGAGAGAGAGAGAGAGAGAGAGATTTTATTACATATTTTATAGTTTTTTCAGTTTTTTTATCCTTTATCTGTAAAATTAATGGTATGAGTGATGATTATTTCAAATATTGGAATCAAACATTATTTCCTATGGAATAAATCATTTGATTCATGCATTTGTATACATCTTGAGAAGAAATCAAACAATTCCCTTACTGCGGGAGTCACATCTCCAACCTAAGAGGTATGCCCGTTTTTATGGGTCAAGATCGAGATATTCGAACAATGGGACACCAACTACGTATTGTATTGGATTTTATGATAACCTCATCTGCATATATATTGAAATTCCTTCAAAACATATGGGAAAAATCTCATTAAAACAGTTTTTAATTACTGAGGTATCATTTCAATTCAAAACCAATCTGATTGTCATCAAAGCTTCGTTGACGCCAATTTTTCAAATCTGGGATATTCCAGCGATTGATGAAGATTAAGGTAGCCAGAATTGCCAGCAAATTAGAAGCATTTTCAGTTAGCTAAATAAATGCTATGTCATATTTAGAATTCTCTATAAGAAGGATATATTATCATAAAAAATATAAATATTCCATGACACTGATGGAAGATTATAACAGTCTAAATTGACTCATAAGGGGTAATTCCTATGGACGCTATCACTTTAGTCAGCTGGGTGTTCTGAAAGTAAAGTAGAACTCACAGGGAGGTAATCATAGTAGAACTTTATTACAATCATACATAAACACACACACACACACGGACCCACGGACCCACACACACACACACACACACACACACACACACACATATATATATATATATATATAGAGGTGTACTGAAACACTAACATACATACATACACAATTACATAATTACATATATTCATCCATACATGCTTATAAATAGCAAAATATATATACTTCATCTAATGAACTATTATCGCTAGCTTTGAAAATGAGAGTAGTCTTAATTCTATGTCAGTAGTATGTATGTCTCTGTCATTTGATAAATTCACTATAACCAATAAAGAATAAGTATTGATGATATATGACATGTATAAAAACAACTATCATTAGTTAGCGATTGAAGACCTTTTGGAAGAATATTTCTTAAAGTAGCCACATATTTAAAACACCTTTTCCCCCATGCCCTCTTCATGATAATGATAATTTTATGAAATTAGAATTTCTATTACTTTATTTCCCTCAGCTCTGGCATTCTCTATTTTAGCCAATCCAGTTATATGTATATCATAAGTATTCATAGTCACTCCTTTGAAACGAAAATTTATTAGTTGTATTCCTTTTTCTTAAGATATTCCAAATTGAGGGAGAGTTTTGAATAAAATCTCTGTTCTTGCAACGGAAATATTTGTGGACAACGTAATAAGTGCATTGCCACAGATGATCTAGAGCAGTGATTCTTAACCTGGGCGCTACCGCCCCCTAGGGGGCGCTGCTGACTTTTAGGGGGCGGAAATAATCAGGGGGCGCTATGGCGGGCGCTATGTTCAGAAGGTGGAACGATATTTACCCACTTTAAATTTGCGCTAATCTGTGCAGAGTACACACCCACGAGTCAGGTGAAGAAACAATTAATAATACAAGTAAGATATATATATATATATATATATATGGCATATATATACATATATATCTATATATATATATATATATATATATGTATGTATGTATGTATGTATATATATATATAATATGCACACATATATACATAAATATACACATATATATACAGGTATATAGATAGATAGATAGAGATAGATAGGTATATGTATATTAACTAAGTTAATAATGAATTAGTTTTATAAATAAATAAATGAATAAATAAACGAACAATAAATGAGGAACAGATAAATATATATTTCCTTTTCCAAATAGATAATAAATCGATGTCACTTTAATTTCACTCATGAAACAACAACACTTATGTATATTGTGATATTTTACGGTATTACCATTACTTAGGAATAATAAAACTCTGAATGAAAGAGTTGATGCTGTTTCAGTTCAGAGCTACCTCTGCCTTTGTTATTAGTAGTAGTACTTTTAGTAATTCATAACAGTAAGGCTGAAACGTGTACATTACAACGAGTACTAAACGCATTCAGATCTGTATCATCTTGGCTGCGTTGACAGAGAAGTTAAGCTCATCACTCATATTTCATAGTACTGCTTGTTGCCAGATTGAAAAGAGGTATGAAATTACATTACGGGAAGTTAAAAAATCGTTAGATAAATAATTTGGGCACTATTTCTGAAATCTAAATTTGTTGAAAATGAAAGTTCCTGGACGTAGTTTTCTGGATTGGTTTCAATGCATATGATATGAAACAATTCTCACGGTCTTAGCTGAGTTTTGTTTGAACTTACAAATGTGAACTGTGAGATTGCATAATACTTTTTCATTAATTTACCTTTTCTGCTTATAAAATTGCTCTGAAGTGTCACAGGGTATGAGTTAAAACACTACAAGTGATATTGAAGATAGTGATAAGTGTCTAAATGTAGGCGAGACTATGTGAAAATATTTTTTGAAGGGTTCGAACTGTGGTCGTCCGTGATAGGTGACTAATTTTCTTCATATTTATATGTAAAGGACTTGATCGTGTGCTATTGGCATGTATAGTCTGTGTGAAAGTATATATATATATATATATATATATACACATATATATATATATATATATACAGTAGTACGATTGAGATATTTTGTCAACCGGTTCTTTACAAAAAAAACATGTCATTATATATATATATATATATATATATATTTAAATATATATATATATTTATATATATACATATATATATATATATATATATATGCATGCTTATACGTCATTTGATAACGTGTGGCAATATGGGAAACTAAGGCCACAGAGAAAAAAAAAGAATGAAGTACCGAGTGCTTTTGTGTTACTTCAACACATTCTCGAGGTAAAATGCTAGAACTCAGAGAACACCTAACAAAGTAAACATAAGAGTTGAACAAGTTGAGACAGGTATTCAAAGTCTGGTAAAACCCAGCACAGCAAGTATCAACAGGTGATTAAAAAGAAACGGCCTTACAAATCTCGTTAACAACAAATGGGTCTAGTTTGTACATACCCTGGCATAAATTCATTAAGGATGTACAAACTAGACCCATTTGTCGTTAACGAGGTTTATGAGGCCGTTTCTTTTTAATTAACTGTTGATGCTTGCTGTACTGGTTTTTACCGGACTTTGAATACTTGTCTCAACTTGTTCAACTCTTACGTTTACTTTGTTAGGTGTTCTCTGAGTTCTAGCATTGCACCTCGAGAATGTGTTGAAGTAACACAAAAGCACTCGGTACTTCATTCTTTTTTTCTCTGTGGCCTTAGCTTCATATATATATATATATATATATATATACACACACTTACATACACAAATATGTATTAATATATGTGTAACATATATGTGTATCTATACACGATATATTAAACTACCTCTTAACACTTTCTTTTCTTTTCTTTTTTTACATTTTTGGATTCCACATTGTTATGACAAATACTTAAACTATATAACTATTCATTCTGTGTCGAATATAATGAAAAATATTTGTTTGTTTCAGAGTATGATTTATTGATTATTCCGTACTATGCTAATTCAGTTTTTAGTACAAGTAATCAGCCAAACCTAAGATGAGTAACCAAAAGCGAAAGTGTCGCCAATACTCGAGTGAATACTTGAAATATGGTGTAATTCCTTCTGTGAATAATGAACAGCTACCAATGTGTTTATTATGTGAGAAAACTTTCACAAATGAAGGAATGAAACCTTCGAGAATGATTGATCATTTGAAGGTGAAGCATCCAGAAAAAAACAAACAAGGGTGTAGCATACTTTCGTGATTTGAAAGTAAAATTTGAAAAACGTTCCACCATTGAAGGATTGTTCAAATCACACGGAAATGAAGTTGAGAAAGGACTTATTGCATCTTACAAAGTTTCAAAGCTTATTGCTAAATGTGGAAAATCGCACACTATTGGTGAAACTCTTATTATACCAGCAGTGAAAGAAATCATCAGTACCATGATGCCCACTCAAAAAGATATAACTCCTTCAATTCCGTTGAGCAATAGTTCAGTGTCTTTCAGAATTGATGAAATGGCAAGTGACATTGAAAATAAACTTTATGATGAACTCAAAACAACACAATTTTCTTTACAACTTGATGAGACAACACTACGCGACAATGAAGCTTTGATACTGGCTTATGTGCGCTATATAAATAGCAGTCATGCAGTTGTTGAAGAGTTTCTGTTTGCTGAAAAATTAGAGGTTGACACTAAAGGTTCAATGGTTTATAAGGCAGTTGAACAATTCTTTAAACAGAAAGGAATTCCACTTTCAAATGTTATTGCTTGTGCAACCGATGGAGCACCGTCAATGGTTGGACGCCATCGTGGATTTATAGCACATCTGAAAAGAGAAGCTCCGGATATCTTTACAATCCACTGCGTCATTCACAGGCAGCATTTAGCTTTAGAATTTAGATTCTAAAGTTTGGTTCTCTGAATGCATGCACAAGTCTAAAAGAGGAAATACATTTATATGATTTTGCAAAGACTTATGGCCTTCTAATTATTTGTAAAATAGTCCTCGATGTGGTTTATATTTGAGTCGTGTCATCACCTATCTTATGTTTTATACGTCACTGTAGCATATAGTTTCAATTTGCCTAGAAATATATCTCCAGGAAAAGAAATTATATTTTTTTTTTTACTTTAAGAGAGTATTTATGCATCTTTAAAACAACTGATTAATTGAACTCGCTGCCTGAACTTCTTTCTACTCCGTCTTTGATTATGTTGTCAATATTTTATCTAATGCCATTCAGCGAAAAACGTTCAAGATCCTCAGAGGTTTGTTACACCTCAAAGGTCAAATGGAAATTCTCTATAATAACTCTAGGGTTAAAAACTATTATTCAGCATCATCTGAAAGGTAGAGATGAGTCAGTACTAAAACTGGAAGTTTTAACTAGGTCTACCAAACGTTGTTCATTGTAAACTCAATTCTCCATTTTCGCAAAAGATCAAATAAAATGTCTTTATCTGTGACCTTAAATAAACTATTGCTTGGCCAATTATACCTCAACAAATTAACAGTATCTTGGATTGTGAATGTTACCTCTAGGTTATTCTTCATAACGATATTTCAACTAGTGGGCTAAATTACAGTTTATGAAACCAATCTTTATAATTAATATCAAAATAATATTTGATTTGTTATTATTTCGTAGGATTTTAGAAGAAACTTTGGGCTATCCTTCAGGTCACTCCGTAGTAGTCTCTCTCTCTCTCTCTCTCTCTCTCTCTCTCTCTCTCACTCTCTCTCTCTCTCTCTCTCTAATAAATAAATCTTTTAAATGAATTTTATTCTCTAACGTTATAAATATTGCCAACGCTTACTTTTATCATTAATCAATTGGATAAATGAAAACGTAAAAGAACCTCAGTGTTTAGGTATAATACATTGACAAAATCAGTGACCACATTTTCACCATCTGTGATAAAAAATTTTATTATTGGATTAGGGAAAAATAAACGTTTAACCTACGGAAAAGTCATTATTTTAAACGCATTTGCCTTATCCTGACTCTATTGTGAAAAAAATATAAAATAACTAAAACATTATTGTAAGTACTGGTAAAAAAGCTGTACACGAATATGATTAAAATGTATATCGTCTAATTGAAAGGAAATCGCCCCTACAGCTGATTCCACCTATTACCATTAGATAGAGTTGAGCCCATGTTTATACTCGAAATTATCGGTATATTTTTGAGAAAAAAATGCCAAAAAGTTAACATATTGTCCGCATTGAGATATGAAATAAATGAGAATACAAATATCAGCTGTATTCTAAATACCAAAGTAATTTCTAAAACTATAATGTTGGTGTTCTGCATTTACCCTTTCTGTTTCATGAGGAAATATGTATTTATTTGGCTAGGACAATTGGGTATGCGATGGAATTTTTTATTTTAATAGTTATGTAAAACATTGATATTCTTTTCATTATCAGGTATTCCTATGATGATATGATAATACCAAGTGTTTCTTTATGAAGTTTTCAGATTCAATAATGTGATTCTGATTATTCTGGTACTATTGTGAATATTTGTGAAATCGTGTAATTACACAGTAAGTTCGAATGTTCTTGTTTCAAAAATGAAATTACATCTTTTAATAATTAAATGCAATTATTTAGATTGATGGGAGTGGTTACTTTCTAGTTAAATTTTGAATAGCTGTGAGAGAGAGAGAGAGAGAGAGAGAGAGAGAGAGAGAGAGAGTCTATTTCAGTCATAACCTTCTATTTTCCTTTTTCTGCTACACGAATTAGGGGAATATTAATTATTTTGAATAAACTGTTGATATTTTTATTCCTTAAGGAGTCAATCATAGGAAGCAGGCATGTTAATTCATCATAAGAAGATATGAATAATTAACTTACTTCTCACTAAGGAAAAGTTTCCCACCGGAGTCACATATTGCACCTGGGTCCACATGGAGAAATTCGAACATCTGGAAACCGTTTGTATTTATGGTGGATTATTCAATAACTTCCTCAGAATGGTTACTGAAAAATCTTTCAGAAGAACAATAATGAACACATTGAAACTTGTTGGAAATTCTGTTGAATTAATGTTATTGTTCCTTTTGTTGTTACTAGTTGGTTAGCAAATCATATATTCCCATGTTTATTAATTTTCTTTCTCGGTAAACCTGTGTTACCCAGTGATAACTTATGCATTATTGTTACTATAATTAATGGTAGTTTACGCTTGAAGGGAAACCCAGCATATTGTTATTTCCGTTTTGACGGTAAATCCTTTGAGGCGTAAACTACTTACTTTTACTTTTACGGGTTTATTTCTCGCCCTCCGTCGGACTCTAAAAGTCTGTTCAGGCGGGCCTTGGTGTGTGAAAAAACAATTTCTTTCCAGTTAATATTTTGCTCTGTATCTTATCAGTTATTTCGCTAGCACTTGTATTCAGGCTTAATAGTTTTCAGGTCACTAATATAACACTTTCTGAAAAGATAAGTCTTCAGGTTTTTCTTGAAAGCTGCCACATTTTTGCTATTCTTGACATCGAGTGGAAGGTCGTTGAAGAGTCTCGGTGCAGCATAACTGAACATTCTTCCTCCTATTGCATGATTCACACTAATTTCGAATAGTCTATGTGGGTCATCAGCATGTCTAACTCTTACAGCGGCGCTGGTAGCTTCAGGTTAGCGGACCAAGCAATCACGATGATATTTAGGCTTATCACTTGTAAGTGCTTTGTGGGTCAACAAGCAAATCTTAAATTCAATTCTAGCCTTAACAGGTAACCAATGTAGATCGATCAATGCAGGAGTTATTCTCTCCGTAGTTTAATGCCTTTTACTCAGTCTAGCTGCTCGGTTTTACACATTTGGAAGCTTTCTTAGTAGTGTATTGGGCAATTTGTAGTACAGAGAATTGCAATAATCAAGCCTTGATATTACGTGACTCATCACTAAAATTTTTGTACTGCCCTCTGTTAAATATTTTCTAATAAATGCTATGTTTCTCAGGTGATAGTTACACACTTTCACTGTGTTCACAATTTGGTCCCTCATTGACAAATTACAATCTAATCAGTACACCCAAATTTTTCACAACAGGCACAATCCCAACATCAGCATCACCAATGTTTATACCTTGAATTAACTGGTAATTCTTCAAAGCCACCTTTGTGCCAAAAAAACATACATTCTGTTTTATCATCATTTAATTTGAGCTTTTTCCTCTGCATCCATGTTTTTATTTCAGTCATTATCTCATCAATTTTCTTCTCTGTATCTTGTGTTGTTGAAATTGAGATGTAAAACTGAATATCATCTGCATATAGTTTAAAGCCCACTTTTTGTTTTTTCAAGATGTGTGATAGCTCGATAGTATATATGTTAAACAAGATAGGGCCCAGAACACTACCCTGTGGTACACCCATCGTAAGAATTCTCTCACTGGATCGGTTTCCAGAAACTTCTACAATAGTCTTCCTATTCACTAAGTAACTTCACATAAATTTCAGTGCTTCCTCAGTTACTCCAATAGACTTTAAGTCGTCAAGTAAGTACTCGTGCACAGCAGTGTCCAAAAGCAGCACTAAGATCTAACATAATCAAAATTCCACACTTTCCCTCATCAAGAAGACCTATCATATCATTCATTATTGAGCATAAGGTAGTTTCTGTAGAATGATTAGCTCTGTAGGCCTATTGATTTTCCGGGAATACCTCTAACTCATCAATATGCGCCCATAATTGCTCATTTATGACTTTTTCAATAAGCTTTGACATGTAGGATATATTTGAAATGGGCCTATATGAATTTAGCTAGTGTACATCACCTTTTCCTTTGTAAATTGGTTTGATCAACGCAGTTTTTTCACAGCTAGGAAAACAGGTTTAGGTTAATTATGCTCAGGTAAATATTATATACAACTTGCTTGTTTGGAGCTTCACTTAATGAACTGTTTGGGAAAGGGTCGTTTCCACAATATGTATTCTTCATCTCTCTCATAAACCTTTAACAAGTCGCACATATTTATTTCCTTAAATTTTTTTAACTTCTTTCCCTCCTTCACTGGCGTAGCTGACTGACCTTCTAAGTGATTTTGGGGGAAACCTCTATAGATTTTATCAATTTTTTCATTGGAGAATACAGCAAATCTCTCTGCACAAACATTGTCAGGCAATAAATATTTTTTCTTTAATCCCATCAAATCATCTAGGTTTTTGTGAAAGTCCTTCATGTTATTGGTTTTTTTACATTCGCCGTTGTAGAATTTTCTTTTTGTTTTTTCTAACAGGATGTTATAGTCATTTTTGACCTTATTATATAGATTTCTGACTTGTGAGGATTTGGCTCTTTTCCATCTACCTTCCATCTTACGTCTGTGTCTTTTTGCCTTTAATAGCTCACTGTTATACCATCAAACATTTTCACGTACAACTATTTCTTTGTTCTTTATGGGACACATGGTATCGTACATTTTTCCAAAATTGTCGTTATATTTCTTGGTATAACACCCAACACATTATCTGTCTACCATATGTTCACATTGTATGTTCTCAACAAGACATTTGCGCCTACACTAGCTTCAATAAAATTCTCAGCATCAAAATTTTCCTGTTCCCTATATGTGGTCCCATTTTTTCAATACTCTGGTGCAATTTATATTAACATCGAAAGTGATGAGTTTATGTGTTTTTGAGATCTCAAAGTCTGGTTCCACTTCAAGGTTTCTTATTAGGTCTGAATCTTTTCCACATATGACCAAGTCGAGTGTATGACCACCTACTGACGTTGATACCGAAACACTGTTTTTTAAACTAAACATCTCAAATGCTTCCTTGAGTTCTTTAGTCATATAATCGTTTTCATCATCTACCTAACAATTAAAGTCACCACCAATTAATGTATTTTTAATATCGTCCACCACACCCACAAGAATACTAAATTCTTCAATGAATTTCCTCATATTACTCCCTGGTGGTCTATATAATGATATTATATTCAATACCTTACTGTTCCCTCCCCCTCCCCCCCTCCTTGTCAGTTTTAAATAGATATATCCAAACGTTTCAAATACTATTTAATTCATGATAGAAACCCTAGAGAAGGTTTTCGACACAAAGACACCCACTCCTCCTCCAGTTTTGTCCTTTCTTGGTACGTGGTAGAAATCGTTCGTACACGGCGTCATCTCCTGAATCTTTGAGTTATCACTAATATTTCCCTGCAACCAAGTTTCCGTTAATAAGCATAAATCTAATTCCATTTCGTTAATAAGATTTCTTATCTTTATGGTTTTATTCCCCACCGATTGAATATTTATCAGACCACACTTAATCAATGGGCTAGACTCCATGATCGGTTCTATTTTTTATCCTGGTAAGCCCCTCCTTGTATACTTTACAGTTATCATCATATGTCTTATGATTCGTATCATTGTAATTCCTCACTGTGCAGTTATGACATTTTAACGTATTTACAGTACAATCAGTGGTTCGATGTTCCTGGCTACACTTGGCACATACCTGAGTCTTGCTACAATTTTCAGCAGTATGATTAAATTCTTGGCATTTATAACACTGTAATACATTGTAGGAATCATAAATTTTGCAGCATCCTCCAAGCGGGGTATATACTCTATCATCCCTTTTACGGAAGACTTTCCTGATAGTTGGACTACACTTTATAATGACAT